>NW_028248455.1:0-600000 GCF_964263255.1 Lissotriton vulgaris
CAAAAATCAATTTTCGGATGAAAAACGATGACTCCGGACATGTCGAACGTTCCCAAAATGGTCTATAATGATGAAATTTTAACATTTAATCTTTTGACTCTAAATGACTGTTGGATGTGCATTATGACTTTTTCAACTAAAATAAGTGTGTTTAAAGTCATTTCTGTGCCTGAAACGTGTCAAAATTGAAGCTTTTGAGTAAGCAAAACTCTGTAAAAATGGCCAATTTGGGCACTGTGAGGGTTTAAAAAGTGGTTATTCAACATGAGGCACGATCCAATTGACATTTTGAATCATTTTTGGTACAGTCCCAAAAATCAATTTTCGGATGAAAAACGATGACTCCGGACATGTCGAACGTTCCCAAAATGGTCTATAATGATGAAATGTTAACATTTAATCTTTTGACTCTAAATGACTGTTGGATGTGCATTATGACTTTTTCAACTAAAATAAGTGTGTTTAAAGTCATTTCTGTGCCTGAAACGGGTCAAAATTGAAGCTTTTGAGTAAGCAAAACTCTGTAAAAATGGCAATTTTGGTCACTGTGAGGGTTTAAAAAGTGGTTATTCAACATGAGGCATGATCCAATTGACATTTTGAATCATTTTTGGTACAGTCCAAAAAATCGATTTTCGGATGAAAAACGATGACTCCGGACATGTCGAACGTTCCCAAAATGGTCTATAATGATGAAATTTTAACATTTAATCTTTTGACTCTAAATGACTGTTGGATGTGAATTCTGACTTTTTCAACTAAAATAAGTGTGTTTAAAGTCATTTCTGTGACTGAAACGGGTCAAAATTGAAGCTTTTGAGTAAGCAAAACTCTGTAAAAATGGCCATTTTTGTCACTGTGAGGGTTTAAAAAGTGGTTATTCAACATGAGGCACGATCCAATTGACATGTTGAATCATTTTTGGTACAGTCCAAAAAATCAATTTTCGGATGAAAAACGATGACTCCGGACATGTCGAACGTTCCAAAAATGTTCTATAATGATGAAATTTTAACATTTAATCTTTTGACTCTAAATGACTGTTGGATGTGAATTATGACTTTTTCAACTAAAATAAGTGTGTTTAAAGTCATTTCTGTGCCTGAAACGGGTCAAAATTGAAGCTTTTGAGTAAGCAAAACTCTGTAAAAATGGCACTTTTGGTCACTGTGAGGGTTTAAAAAGTGGTTATTCAACATGAGGCACGATCCAATTGACATTTTGAATCATTTTTGGTACAGTCCCAAAAATCAATTTTCGGATGAAAAACGATGACTCCGGACATGTCGAACGTTCCCAAAATGGTCTATAATGATGAAATTTTAACATTTAAACTTTTGACTCTAAATGACTGTTGGATGCGAATTATGACTTTTTCAACTAAAATAAGTGTGTTTAAAGTCATTTCTGTGCCTGAAACGGGTCAAAATTGAAGCTTTTGAGTAAGGAAAACTCTGTAAAAATGGCACTTTTGGTCACTGTGAGGGTTTAAAAAGTGGTTATTCAACATGAGGCACGATCCAATTGACATTTTGAATCATTTTTGGTACAGTCCAAAAAATCAAATTTCAGATGAAAAACGATGACTCCGGACATGTCGAACGTTCCCAAAATGGTCTATAATGATGAAATTTTAACATTTAAACTTTTGACTCTAAATGACTGTTGGATGCGAATTATGACTTTTTCAACTAAAATAAGTGTGTTTAAAGTCATTTCTGTGCCTGAAACCTGTCAAAATTGAAGCTTTTGAGTAAGGAAAACTCTGTAAAAATGGCAATTTTGGTCACTGTGAGGGTTTAAAAAGTGGTTATTCAACATGAGGCACGATCCAATTGACATTTTGAATCATTTTTGGTACAGTCCAAAAAAATCAATTTTCGGATGAAAAACGATGACTCCGGACATGTCGAACGTTCCCAAAATGGTCTATAATGATGAAATTTTAACATTTAATCTTTTGACTCTAAATGACTGTTGGATGTGAATTATGACTTTTTCAACTAAAATAAGTGTGTTTAAAGTCATTTCTGTGCCTTAAACGGGTCAAAATTGAAGCTTTTGAGTAAGCAAAACTCTGTAAAAATGGCACTTTTGGTCACTGTGAGGGTTTAAAAAGTGGTTATTCAACATGAGGCACGATCCAATTGACATTTTGAATCATTTTTGGTACAGTCCCAAAAATCAATTTTCGGATGAAAAACGATGACTCCGGACATGTCGAACGTTCCCAAAATGGTCTATAATGATGAAATATTAACATTTAATCTTTTGACTCTAAATGACTGTTGGATGTGAATTATGACTTTTTCAACTAAAATAAATGTGTTTAAAGTCATTTCTGTGCCTGAAACGGGTCAAAATTGAAGCTTTTGAGTAAGCAAAACTCTGTAAAAATGGCACTTTTGGTCACTGTGAGGGTTTAAAAAGTGGTTATTCAACATGAGGCATGATCCAATTGACATTTTGAATCATTTTTGGTACAGTCCAAAAAATCGATTTTCGGATGAAAAACGATGACTCCGGACATGTCGAACGTTCCCAAAATGGTCTATAATGATGAAATTTTAACATTTAATCTTTTGACTCTAAATGACTGTTGGATGTGAATTATGACTTTTTCAACTAAAATAAGTGTGTTTAAAGTCATTTCTGTGACTGAAACCGGTCAAAATTGAAGCTTTTGAGTAAGCAAAACTCTGTAAAAATGGCCATTTTGGTCACTGTGAGGGTTTAAAAAGTGGTTATTCAACATGAGGCATGATCCAATTGACATTTTGAATCATTTTTGGTACAGTCCAAAAAATCGATTTTCGGATGAAAAACGATGACTCCGGACATGTCGAACGTTCCCAAAATGGTCTATAATGATGAAATTTTAACATGTAATCTTTTGACTCTAAATGACTGTTGGATGTGAATTATGACTTTTTCAACTAAAATAAGTGTGTTTAAAGTCATTTCTGTGACTGAAACGGGTCAAAATTGAAGCTTTTGAGTAAGCAAAACTCTGTAAAAATGGCCATTTTTGTCACTGTGAGGGTTTAAAAAGTGGTTATTCAACATGAGGCACGATCCAATTGACATTTTGAATCATTTTTGGTACAGTCCAAAAAATCAATTTTCGGATGAAAAACGATGACACCGGACATGTCGAACGTTCCCAAAATGTTCTATAATGATGAAATTTTAACATTTAATCTTTTGACTCTAAATGACTGTTGGATGTGAATTATGACTTTTTCAACTAAAATAAGTGTGTTTAAAGTCATTTCTGTGCCTGAAACGGGTCAAAATTGAAGCTTTTGAGTAAGCAAAATTCTGTAAAAATGGCACTTTTGGTCACTGTGAGGGTTTAAAAAGTGGTTATTCAACATGAGGCACGATCCAATTGACATTTTGAATCATTTTTGGTACAGTCCCAAAAATCAATTTTCGGATGAAAAACGATGACTCCGGACATGTCGAACGTTCCCAAAATGGTCTATAATGATGAAATTTTAACATTTAATCTTTTGACTCTAAATGACTGTTGGATGTGAATTATGACTTTGTCAACTAAAATAAGTGTGTTTAAAGTCATTTCTGTGCCTGAAACGGGTCAAAATTGAAGCTTTTGAGTAAGCAAAACTCTGTAAAAATGGCACTTTTGGTCACTGTGAGGGTTTAAAAAGTGGTTATTCAACATGAGGCACGATCCAATTGACATTTTGAATCATTTTTGGTACAGTCCCAAAAATCAATTTTCGGATGAAAAACGATGACTCCGGACATGTCGAACGTTCCCAAAATGGTCTATAATGATGAAATTTTAACATTTAATCTTTTGACTCTAAATGACTGTTGGATGTGAATTATGACTTTTTCAACTAAAATAAGTGTGTTTAAAGTCATTTCTGTGCCTGAAACGGGTCAAAATTGAAGCTTTTGAGTAAGCAAAACTCTGTAAAAATGGCACTTTTGGTCACTGTGAGGGTTTAAAAAGTGGTTATTCAACATGAGGCACGATCCAATTGACATTTTGAATCATTTTTGGTACAGTCCCAAAAATAAATTTTCGGATGAAAAACGATGACTCCGGACATGTCGAACGTTCCCAAAATGGTCTATAATGATGAAATTTTAACATTTAATCTTTTGACTCTAAATGACTGTTGGATGTGAATTATGACTTTTTCAACTAAAATAAGTGTGTTTAAAGTCATTTCTGTGCCTGAAACGTGTCAAAATTGAAGCTTTTGAGTAAGGAAAACTATGTAAAAATGGCAATTTTGGTCACTGTGAGGGTTTAAAAAGTGGTTATTCAACATGAGGCACGATCCAATTGACATTTTGAAGCATTTTTGGTACAGTCCAAAAAATCAATTTTCGGATGAAAAACGATGACTCCGGACATGTCGAACGTTCCCAAAATGGTCTATAATGATGAAATTTTAACATTTAATCTTTTGACTCTAAATGACTGTTGGATGTGAATTATGACTTTTTCAACTAAAATAAGTGTGTTTAAAGTCATTTCTGTGCCTGAAACGGGTCAAAATTGAAACTTTTGAGTAAGCAAAACTCTGTAAAAATGGCACTTTTGGTCACTGTGAGGGTTTAAAAAGTGGTTATTCAACATGAGGCACGATCCAATTGACATTTTGAATCATTTTTGGTACAGTCCAAAAAATCAATTTTCGGATGAAAAACGATGACTCCGGACATGTCGAACGTTCCCAAAATGGTCTATAATGATGAAATTTTAACATTTAAACTTTTGACTCTAAATGACTGTTGGATGCGAATTATGACTTTTTCAACTAAAATAAGTGTGTTTAAAGTCATTTCTGTGCCTGAAACGTGTCAAAATTGAAGCTTTTGAGTAAGGAAAACTCTGTAAAAATGGCAATTTTGGTCACTGTGAGGATTTAAAAAGTGGTTATTCAACATGAGGCACGATCCAATTGACATTTTGAAGCATTTTTGGTACAGTCCAAAAAATCAATTTTCGGATGAAAAACGATGACTCCGGACATGTCGAATGTTCCCAAAATGGTCTATAATGATGAAATTTTAAAATTTAATCTTTTGACTCTAAATGACTGTTGGATGTGAATTATGACTTTTTCAACTAAAATAAGTGTGTTTAAAGTCATTTCTGTGCCTGAAACGGGTCAAAATTGAAGCTTTTGAGTAAGCAAAACTCTGTAAAAATGGCACTTTTGGTCACTGTGAGGGTTTAAAAAGTGGTTATTCAACATGAGGCACGATCCAATTGACATTTTGAATAATTTTTGGTACAGTCCCAAAAATCAATTTTCGGATGAAAAACGATGACTCCGGACATGTCGAACGTTCCCAAAATGGTCTATAATGATGAAATTTTAACATTTAATCTTTTGACTCTAAATGACTGTTGGATGTGCATTATGACTTTTTCAACTAAAATAAAAGTGTTTAAAGTCATTTCTGTGCCTGAAACGGGTTAAAATTGAAGCTTTTGAGTAAGCAAAACTCTGTAAAAATGGCACTTTTGGTCACTGTGAGGGTTTAAAAAGTGGTTATTCAACATGAGGCACGATCCAATTGACATTTTGAATAATTTTTGGTACAGTCCCAAAAATCAATTTTCGGATGAAAAACGATGACTCCGGACATGTCGAACGTTCCCAAAATGGTCTATAATGATGAAATTTTAACATTTAATCTTTTGACTCTAAATGACTGTTGGATGTGCATTATGACTTTTTCAACTAAAATAAGTGTGTTTAAAGTCATTTCTGTGCCTGAAACGGGTCAAAATTGAAGCTTTTGAGTAAGCAAAACTCTGTAAAAATGGCACTTTTGGTCACTGTGAGGGTTTAAAAAGTGGTTATTCAACATGAGGCACGATCCAATTGACATTTTGAATCATTTTTGGTACAGTCCCAAAAATCAATTTTCGGATGAAAAACGATGACTCCGGACATGTCGAACATTCCCAAAATGGTCTATAATGATGAAATTTTAACATTTAATCTTTTGACTCTAAATGACTGTTGGATGTGAATTATGACTTTTTCAACTAAAATAAGTGTGTTTAAAGTCATTTCTGTGCCTGAAACGGGTCAAAATTGAAGCTTTTGAGTAAGGAAAACTCTGTAAAAATGGCAATTTTGGTCAACGTGAGTGTTTAAAAAGTGGTTATTCAACATGAGGCACAATCCAATCGACATTTTGAAGCATTTTTTTGTACAGCCCAAAAAATCAATTTTCGGATGAAAAACGATGACTCCGGACATGTCGAACGTTCCCAAAATGGTCTATAATGATGAAAATTTAACATTTAATCTTTTGACTCTAAATGACTGTTTGATGTGCATTATGACTTTTTCAACTAAAATAAGTGTGTTTAAAGTCATTTCTGTGCCTGAAACGGGTCAAAATTGAAGCTTTTGAGTAAGCAAAACTCTGTAAAAATTGCAATTTTGGTCACTGTGAGGGTTTAAAAAGTGGTTATTCAACATGAGGCACGATCCAATTGACATTTTGAATCATTTTTGGTACAGTCCAAAAAAATCAATTTTCGGATGAAAAACGATGACTCCGGACATGCCGAACGTTCCCAAAATGGTCTATAATGATGAAATTTTAACATTTAATCTTTTGACTCTAAATGACTGTTGGATGTGAATTATGACTTTTTCAACTAAAATAAGTGTGTTTAAAGTCATTTCTGTGCCTGAAACGGGTCAAAATTGAAGCTTTTGAGTAAGCAAAACTCTGTAAAAATGGCACTTTTGGTCACTGTGAGGGTTTAAAAAGTGGTTATTCAACATGAGGCACGATCCAATTGACATTTTGAATCATTTTTGGTACAGTCCCAAAAATCAATTTTCGGATGAAAAACGATGACTCCGGACATGTCGAACGTTCCCAAAATGGTCTATAATGATGACATTTTAATATTTAATCTTTTGACTCTAAATGACTGTTGGATGTGAATTATGACTTTTTCAACTAAAATAAGTGTGTTTAAAGTCATTTCTGTGCCTGAAACGGGTCAAAATTGAAGCTTTTGAGTAAGCAAAACTCTGTAAAAATGGCAATTTTGGTCACTGTGAGGGTTTAAAAAGTGGTTATTCAACATGAGGCACGATCCAATTGACATTTTGAATCATTTTTGGTACAGTCCAAAAAATCAATTTTCGGATGAAAAACGATGACTCCGGACATGTCGAACGTTCCCAAAATGGTCTATAATGATGAAATTTTAACATTTAATCTTTTGACTCTAAATGACTGTTGGATGTGAATTATGACTTTTTCAACTAAAATAAGTGTGTTTAAAGTCATTTCGGTGCCTGAAACGGGTCAAAATTGAAGATTTTGAGTAAGGAAAACTCTGTAAAAATGGCACTTTTGGTCACTGTGAGGGTTTAAAAAGTGGTTATTCAACATGAGGCACGATCCAATTGACATTTTGAATCATTTTTGGTACAGTCCCAAAAATCAATTTTCGGATGAAAAACGATGACTCCGGACATGTCGAACGTTCCCAAAATGGTCTATAATGATGAAATTTTAACATTTAATCTTTTGACTCTAAATGACTGTTGGATGTGCATTATGACTTTTTCAACTAAAATAAAAGTGTTTAAAGTCATTTCTGTGCCTGAAACGGGTCAAAATTGAAGCTTTTGAGTAAGCAAAACTCTGTAAAAATGGCACTTTTGGTCACTGTGAGGGTTTAAAAAGTGGTTATTCAACATGAGGCACGATCCAATTGACATTTTGAATAATTTTTGGTACAGTCCCAAAAATCAATTTTCGGATGAAAAACGATGACTCCGGACATGTCGAACGTTCCCAAAATGGTCTATAATGATGAAATTTTAACATTTAATCTTTTGACTCTAAATGACTGTTGGATGTGCATTATGACTTTTTCAACTAAAATAAGTGTGTTTAAAGTCATTTCTGTGCCTGAAACGGGTCAAAATTGAAGCTTTTGAGTAAGCAAAACTCTGTAAAAATGGCACTTTTGGTCACTGTGAGGGTTTAAAAAGTGGTTATTCAACATGAGGCACGATCCAATTGACATTTTGAATCATTTTTGGTACAGTCCCAAAAATCAATTTTCGGATGAAAAACGATGACTCCGGACATGTCGAACATTCCCAAAATGGTCTATAATGATGAAATTTTAACATTTAATCTTTTGACTCTAAATGACTGTTGGATGTGAATTATGACTTTTTCAACTAAAATAAGTGTGTTTAAAGTCATTTCTGTGCCTGAAACGGGTCAAAATTGAAGCTTTTGAGTAAGGAAAACTCTGTAAAAATGGCAATTTTGGTCAACGTGAGTGTTTAAAAAGTGGTTATTCAACATGAGGCACAATCCAATCGACATTTTGAAGCATTTTTTTGTACAGCCCAAAAAATCAATTTTCGGATGAAAAACGATGACTCCGGACATGTCGAACGTTCCCAAAATGGTCTATAATGATGAAAATTTAACATTTAATCTTTTGACTCTAAATGACTGTTTGATGTGCATTATGACTTTTTCAACTAAAATAAGTGTGTTTAAAGTCATTTCTGTGCCTGAAACGGGTCAAAATTGAAGCTTTTGAGTAAGCAAAACTCTGTAAAAATTGCAATTTTGGTCACTGTGAGGGTTTAAAAAGTGGTTATTCAACATGAGGCACGATCCAATTGACATTTTGAATCATTTTTGGTAGAGTCCAAAAAAATCAATTTTCGGATGAAAAACGATGACTCCGGACATGCCGAACGTTCCCAAAATGGTCTATAATGATGAAATTTTAACATTTAATCTTTTGACTCTAAATGACTGTTGGATGTGAATTATGACTTTTTCAACTAAAATAAGTGTGTTTAAAGTCATTTCTGTGCCTGAAACGGGTCAAAATTGAAGCTTTTGAGTAAGCAAAACTCTGTAAAAATGGCACTTTTGGTCACTGTGAGGGTTTAAAAAGTGGTTATTCAACATGAGGCACGATCCAATTGACATTTTGAATCATTTTTGGTACAGTCCCAAAAATCAATTTTCGGATGAAAAACGATGACTCCGGACATGTCGAACGTTCCCAAAATGGTCTATAATGATGAAATTTTAACATTTAATCTTTTGACTCTAAATGACTGTTGGATGTGAATTATGACTTTTTCAACTAAAATAAGTGTGTTTAAAGTCATTTCTGTGCCTGAAACGGGTCAAAATTGAAGCTTTTGAGTAAGCAAAACTCTGTAAAAATGGCAATTTTGGTCACTGTGAGGGTTTAAAAAGTGGTTATTCAACATGAGGCACGATCCAATTGACATTTTGAATCATTTTTGGTACAGTCCAAAAAATCAATTTTCGGATGAAAAACGATGACTCCGGACATGTCGAACGTTCCCAAAATGGTCTATAATGATGAAATTTTAACATTTAATCTTTTGACTCTAAATGACTGTTGGATGTGAATTATGACTTTTTCAGCTAAAATAAGTGTGTTTAAAGTCATTTCTGTGCCTGAAACGGGTCAAAATTGAAGCTTTTGAGTAAGCAAAACTCTGTAAAAATTGCACTTTTGGTCACTGTGAGGGTTTAAAAAGTGGTAATTCAACATGAGGCACGATCCAATTGACATTTTGAATCATTTTTGGTACAGTCCCAAAAATCAATTTTCGGATGAAAAACGATGACTCCGGACATGTCGAACGTTCCCAAAATGGTCTATAATGATGAAATTTTAACATTTAATCTTTTGACTCTAAATGACTGTTGGATGTGAATTATGACTTTTTCAACTAAAATAAGTGTGTTTAAAGTCATTTCTGTGCCTGAAACGTGTCAAAATTGAAGCTTTTGAGTAAGGAAAACTATGTAAAAATGGCAATTTTGGTCACTGTGAGGGTTTAAAAAGTGGTTATTCAACATGAGGCACGATCCAATTGACATTTTGAATCATTTTTGGTACAGTCCAAAAAATCAATTTTCGGATGAAAAACGATGACTCCGGACATGCCGAACGTTCCCAAAATGGTCTATAATGATGAAATGTTAACATTTAATCTTTTGACTCTAAATGACTGTTGGATGTGAATTATGACTTTGTCAACTAAAATAAGTGTGTTTAAAGTCATTTCTGTGCCTGAAACGGGTCAAAATTGAAGATTTTGAGTAAGGAAAACTCTGTAAAAATGGCACTTTTGGTCACTGTGAGGGTTTAAAAAGTGGTTATTCAACATGAGGCACGATCCAATTGACATTTTGAATCATTTTTGGTACAGTCCAAAAAATCAATTTTCGGATGAAAAACGATGACTCCGGACATGTCGAACGTTCCCAAAATGGTCTATAATGATGAAATTTTAACATTTAAACTTTTGACTCTAAATGACTGTTGGATGTGAATTATGACTTTTTCAACTAAAATAAGTGTGTTTAAAGTCATTTCTGTGCCTGAAACGTGTCAAAATTGAAGCTTTTGAGTAAGGAAAACTATGTAAAAATGGCAATTTTGGTCACTGTGAGGGTTTAAAAAGTGGTTATTCAACATGAGGCACGATCCAATTGACATTTTGAATCATTTTTGGTACAGTCCAAAAAATCAATTTTCGGATGAAAAACGATGACTCCGGACATGCCGAACGTTCCCAAAATGGTCTATAATGATGAAATGTTAACATTTAATCTTTTGACTCTAAATGACTGTTGGATGTGAATTATGACTTTGTCAACTAAAATAAGTGTGTTTAAAGTCATTTCTGTGCCTGAAACGGGTCAAAATTGAAGATTTTGAGTAAGGAAAACTCTGTAAAAATGGCACTTTTGGTCACTGTGAGGGTTTAAAAAGTGGTTATTCAACATGAGGCACGATCCAATTGACATTTTGAATCATTTTTGGTACAGTCCAAAAAATCAATTTTCGGATGAAAAACGATGACTCCGGACATGTCGAACGTTCCCAAAATGGTCTATAATGATGAAATTTTAACATTTAAACTTTTGACTCTAAATGACTGTTGGATGCGAATTATGACTTTTTCAATTAAAATAAGTGTGTTTAAAGTCCTTTCTTTGCCTGAAACGTGTCAAAATTGAAGCTTTTGAGTAAGGAAAACTCTGTAAAAATGGCAATTTTGGTCACTGTGAGGATTTAAAAAGTGGTTATTCAACATGAGGCACGATCCAATTGACATTTTGAAGCATTTTTGGTACAGTCCAAAAAATCAATTTTCTGATGAAAAACGATGACTCCGGACATGTCGAACGTTCCCAAAATGGTCTATAATGATGAAATTTTAACATTTAATCTTTTGACTCTAAATGACTGTTGGATGTGAATTATGACTTTGTCAACTAAAATAAGTGTGTTTAAAGTCATTTCTGTGCCTGAAACGGGTCAAAATTGAAGCTTTTGAGTAAGCAAAACTCTGTAAAAATGGCACTTTTGGTCACTGTGAGGGTTTAAAAAGTGGTTATTCAACATGAGGCACGATCCAATTGACATTTTGAATAATTTTTGGTACAGTCCCAAAAATCAATTTTCGGATGAAAAACGATGACTCCGGACATGTCGAACGTTCCCAAAATGGTCTATAATGATGAAATTTTAACATTTAATCTTTTGACTCTAAATGACTGTTGGATGTGAATTATGACTTTTTCAACTAAAATAAGTGTGTTTAAAGTCATTTCTGTGCCTAAAACGGGTCAAAATTGAAGCTTTTGAGTAAGCAAAACTCTGTAAAAATGGCAATTTTGGTCACTGTGAGGGTTTAAAAAGTGGTTATTCAACATGAGGCACGATCCAATTGACATTTTGAATCATTTTTGGTACAGTCCAAAAAATCAATTTTCGGATGAAAAACGATGACTCCGGACATGTCGAACGTTCCCAAAATGGTCTATAATGATGACATTTTAACAGTTAATCTTTTGACTCTAAATGACTGTTGGATGTGAATTATGACTTTTTCAACTAAAATAAGTGTGTTTAAAGTCATTTCGGTGCCTGAAACGGGTCAAAATTGAAGCTTTTGAGTAAGCAAAACTCTGTAAAAATGGCACTTTTGGTCACTGTGAGGGTTTAAAAAGTGGTTATTCAACATGAGGCACGATCCAATTGACATTTTGAATCATTTTTGGTACAGTCCCAAAAATCAATTTTCGGATGAAAAACGATGACTCCGGACATGTCGAACGTTCCCAAAATGGTCTATAATGATGAAATTTTAACATTTAATCTATTGACTCTAAATGACTGTTGGATGTGAATTATGACTTTTTCAGCTTAAATAAGTGTGTTTAAAGTCATTTCTGTGCCTGAAACGGGTCAAAATTGAAGCTTTTGAGTAAGCAAAACTCTGTAAAAATTGCACTTTTGGTCACTGTGAGGGTTTAAAAAGTGGTAATTCAACATGAGGCACGATCCAATTGACATTTTGAATCATTTTTGGTACAGTCCCAAAAATCAATTTTCGGATGAAAAACGATGACTCCGGGCATGTCGAACGGTCCCAAAATGGTCTATAATGATGAAATTTTAACATTTAATCTTTTGACTCTAAATGACTGTTGGATGTGCATTATGACTTTTTCAACTAAAATAAGTGTGTTTAAAGTCATTTCTGTGCCTGAAACGGGTCAAAATTGAAACTTTTGAGTAAGCAAAACTCTGTAAAAATGGCACTTTTGGTCACTGTGAGGGTTTAAAAAGTGGTTATTCAACATGAGGCACGATCCAATTGACATTTTGAATCATTTTTGGTACAGTCCAAAAAATCAATTTTCGGATGAAAAACGATGACTCCGGACATGTCGAACGTTCCCAAAATGGTCTATAATGATGAAATTTTAACATTTAATCTTTTGACTCTAAATGACTGTTGGATGTGAATTATGACTTTTTCAACTAAAATAAGTGTGTTTAAAGTCATTTCTGTGCCTGAAACGGGTCAAAATTGAAGCTTTTGAGTAAGCAAAACTCTGTAAAAATGGCACTTTTGGTCACTGTGAGGGTTTAAAAAGTGGTTATTCAACATGAGGCACGATCCAATTGACATTTTGAATCATTTTTGGTACAGTCCCAAAAATCAATTTTCGGATGAAAAACGATGGCTCCGGACATGTCGAACGTTCCCAAAATGGTCTATAATGATGAAATTTTAACATTTAATCTTTTGACTCTAAATGACTGTTGGATGTGAATTATGACTTTTTCAACTAAAATAAGTGTGTTTAAAGTCATTTCTGTGCCTGAAACGTGTCAAAATTGAAGCTTTTGAGTAAGGAAAACTATGTAAAAATGGCAATTTTGGTCACTGTGAGGGTTTAAAAAGTGGTTATTCAACATGAGGCACGATCCAATTGACATTTTGAATCATTTTTGGTACAGTCCAAAAAATCAATTTTCGGATGAAAAACGATGACTCCGGACATGCCGAACGTTCCCAAAATGGTCTATAATGATGAAATTTTAACATTTAATCTTTTGACTCTAAATGACTGTTGGATGTGAATTATGACTTTTTCAACTAAAATAAGTGTGTTTAAAGTCATTTCTGTGCCTGAAACGGGTCAAAATTGAAGATTTTGAGTAAGGAAAACTCTGTAAAAATGGCACTTTTGGTCACTGTGAGGGTTTAAAAAGTGGTTATTCAACATGAGGCACGATCCAATTGACATTTTGAATCATTTTTGGTACAGTCCAAAAAATCAATTTTCGGATGAAAAACGATGACTCCGGACATGTCGAACGTTCCCAAAATGGTCTATAATGATGAAATTTTAACATTTAAACTTTTGACTCTAAATGACTGTTGGATGCGAATTATGACTTTTTCAACTAAAATAAGTGTGTTTAAAGTCATTTCTGTGCCTGAAACGTGTCAAAATTGAAGCTTTTGAGTAAGGAAAACTCTGTAAAAATGGCAATTTTGGTCACTGTGAGGATTTAAAAAGTGGTTATTCAACATGAGGCACGATCCAATTGACATTTTGAAGCATTTTTGGTACAGTCCAAAAAATCAATTTTCTGATGAAAAACGATGACTACGGACATGTCGAACGTTCCCAAAATGGTCTATAATGATGAAATTTTAACATTTAATCTTTTGACTCTAAATGACTGTTGGATGTGAATTATGACTTTTTCAACTAAAATAAGTGTGTTTAAAGTCATTTCTGTGACTGAAACGGGTCAAATTTGAAGCTTTTGAGTAAGCAAAACTCTGTAAAAATTGCCATTTTTGTCACTGTGAGGGTTTAAAAAGTGGTTATTCAACATGAGGCACGATCCAATTGACATGTTGAATCATTTTTGGTACAGTCCAAAAAATCAATTTTCGGATGAAAAACGATGACTCCGGACATGTCGAACGTTCCAAAAATGTTCTATAATGATGAAATTTTAACATTTAATCTTTTGACTCTAAATGACTGTTGGATGTGAATTATGACTTTTTCAACTAAAATAAGTGTGTTTAAAGTCATTTCTGTGCCTGAAACGGGTCAAAATTGAAGCTTTTGAGTAAGCAAAACTCTGTAAAAATGGCACTTTTGGTCACTGTGAGGGTTTAAAAAGTGGTTATTCAACATGAGGCACGATCCAATTGACATTTTGAATCATTTTTGGTACAGTCCCAAAAATCAATTTTCGGATGAAAAACGATGACTCCGGACATGTCGAACGTTCCCAAAATGGTCTATAATGATGAAATTTTAACATTTAAACTTTTGACTCTAAATGACTGTTGGATGCGAATTATGACTTTTTCAACTAAAATAAGTGTGTTTAAAGTCATTTCTGTGCCTGAAACGGGTCAAAATTGAAGCTTTTGAGTAAGGAAATCTCTGTAAAAATGGCACTTTTGGTCACTGTGAGGGTTTAAAAAGTGGTTATTCAACATGAGGCACGATCCAATTGACATTTTGAATCATTTTTGGTACAGTCCAAAAAATCAATTTTCAGATGAAAAACGATGACTCCGGACATGTCGAACGTTCCCAAAATGGTCTATAATGATGAAATTTTAACATTTAAACTTTTGACTCTAAATGACTGTTGGATGCGAATTATAACTTTTTCAACTAAAATAAGTGTGTTTAAAGTCATTTCTGTGCCTGAAACCTGTCAAAATTGAAGCTTTTGAGTAAGGAAAACTCTGTAAAAATGGCAATTTTGGTCACTGTGAGGGTTTAAAAAGTGGTTATTCAACATGAGGCACGATCCAATTGACATTTTGAATCATTTTTGGTACAGTCCAAAAAAATCAATTTTCGGATGAAAAACGATGACTCCGGACATGTCGAACGTTCCCAAAATGGTCTATAATGATGAAATTTTAACATTTAATCTTTTGACTCTAAATGACTGTTGGATGTGAATTATGACTTTTTCAACTAAAATAAGTGTGTTTAAAGTCATTTCTGTGCCTGAAACGGGTCAAAATTGAAGCTTTTGAGTAAGCAAAACTCTGTAAAAATGGCACTTTTGGTCACTGTGAGGGTTTAAAAAGTGGTTATTCAACATGAGGCACGATCCAATTGACATTTTGAATCATTTTTGGTACAGTCCCAAAAATCAATTTTCGGATGAAAAACGATGACTCCGGACATGTCGAACGTTCCCAAAATGGTCTATAATGATGAAATATTAACATTTAATCTTTTGACTCTAAATGACTGTTGGATGTGAATTATGACTTTTTCAACTAAAATAAATGTGTTTAAAGTCATTTCTGTGCCTGAAACGGGTCAAAATTGAAGCTTTTGAGTAAGCAAAACTCTGTAAAAATGGCACTTTTGGTCACTGTGAGGGTTTAAAAAGTGGTTATTCAACATGAGGCACGATCCAATTGACATTTTGAATCATTTTTGGTACAGTCCCAAAAATCAATTTTCGGATGAAAAACGATGACTCCGGACATGTCGAACGTTCCCAAAATGGTCTATAATGATGAAATTTTAACATTTAATCTTTTGACTCTAAATGACTGTTGGATGTGCATTCTGACTTTTTCAACTAAAATAAGTGTGTTTAAAGTCATTTCTGTGCCTGAAACGGGTCAAAATTGAAGCTTTTGAGTAAGCAAAACTCTGTAAAAATGGCAATTTTGGTCACTGTGAGGGTTTAAAAAGTGGTTATTCAACATGAGGCATGATCCAATTGACATTTTGAATCATTTTTGGTACAGTCCAAAAAATCGATTTTCGGATGAAAAACGATGACTCCGGACATGTCGAACGTTCCCAAAATGGTCTATAATGATGAAATTTTAACATTTAATCTTTTGACTCTAAATGACTGTTGGATGTGAATTATGACTTTTTCAACTAAAATAAGTGTGTTTAAAGTCATTTCTGTGACTGAAACCGGTCAAAATTGAAGCTTTTGAGTAAGCAAAACTCTGTAAAAATGGCCATTTTGGTCACTGTGAGGGTTTAAAAAGTGGTTATTCAACATGAGGCATGATCCAATTGACATTTTGAATCATTTTTGGTACAGTCCAAAAAATCTATTTTCGGATGAAAAACGATGACTCCGGACATGTCGAACGTTCCCAAAATGGTCTATAATGATGAAATTTTAACATTTAATCTTTTGACTCTAAATGACTGTTGGATGTGAATTATGACTTTTTCAACTAAAATAAGTGTGTTTAAAGTCATTTCTGTGCCTGAAACGGGTCAAAATTGAAGCTTTTGAGTAAGGAAAACTCTGTAAAAATGGCACTTTTGGTCACTGTGAGGGTTTAAAAAGTGGTTATTCAACATGAGGCACGATCCAATTGACATTTTGAATCATTTTTGGTACAGTCCAAAAAATCAATTTTCAGATGAAAAACGATGACTCCGGACATGTCGAACGTTCCCAAAATGGTCTATAATGATAAAATTTTAACATTTAAACTTTTGACTCTAAATGACTGTTGGATGCGAATTATAACTTTTTCAACTAAAATAAGTGTGTTTAAAGTCATTTCTGTGCCTGAAACCTGTCAAAATTGAAGCTTTTGAGTAAGGAAAACTCTGTAAAAATGGCAATTTTGGTCACTGTGAGGGTTTAAAAAGTGGTTATTCAACATGAGGCACGATCCAATTGACATTTTGAATCATTTTTGGTACAGTCCAAAAAAATCAATTTTCGGATGAAAAACGATGACTCCGGACATGTCGAACGTTCCCAAAATGGTCTATAATGATGAAATTTTAACATTTAATCTTTTGACTCTAAATGACTGTTGGATGTGAATTATGACTTTTTCAACTAAAATAAGTGTGTTTAAAGTCATTTCTGTGCCTGAAACGGGTCAAAATTGAAGCTTTTGAGTAAGCAAAACTCTGTAAAAATGGCACTTTTGGTCACTGTGAGGGTTTAAAAAGTGGTTATTCAACATGAGGCACGATCCAATTGACATTTTGAATCATTTTTGGTACAGTCCCAAAAATCAATTTTCGGATGAAAAACGATGACTCCGGACATGTCGAACGTTCCCAAAATGGTCTATAATGATGAAATATTAACATTTAATCTTTTGACTCTAAATGACTGTTGGATGTGAATTATGACTTTTTCAACTAAAATAAATGTGTTTAAAGTCATTTCTGTGCCTGAAACGGGTCAAAATTGAAGCTTTTGAGTAAGCAAAACTCTGTAAAAATGGCACTTTTGGTCACTGTGAGGGTTTAAAAAGTGGTTATTCAACATGAGGCACGATCCAATTGACATTTTGAATCATTTTTGGTACAGTCCCAAAAATCAATTTTCGGATGAAAAACGATGACTCCGGACATGTCGAACGTTCCCAAAATGGTCTATAATGATGAAATTTTAACATTTAATCTTTTGACTCTAAATGACTGTTGGATGTGCATTCTGACTTTTTCAACTAAAATAAGTGTGTTTAAAGTCATTTCTGTGCCTGAAACGGGTCAAAATTGAAGCTTTTGAGTAAGCAAAACTCTGTAAAAATGGCAATTTTGGTCACTGTGAGGGTTTAAAAAGTGGTTATTCAACATGAGGCATGATCCAATTGACATTTTGAATCATTTTTGGTACAGTCCAAAAAATCGATTTTCGGATGAAAAACGATGACTCCGGACATGTCGAACGTTCCCAAAATGGTCTATAATGATGAAATTTTAACATTTAATCTTTTGACTCTAAATGACTGTTGGATGTGAATTATGACTTTTTCAACTAAAATAAGTGTGTTTAAAGTCATTTCTGTGACTGAAACCGGTCAAAATTGAAGCTTTTGAGTAAGCAAAACTCTGTAAAAATGGCCATTTTGGTCACTGTGAGGGTTTAAAAAGTGGTTATTCAACATGAGGCATGATCCAATTGACATTTTGAATCATTTTTGGTACAGTCCAAAAAATCTATTTTCGGATGAAAAACGATGACTCCGGACATGTCGAACGTTCCCAAAATGGTCTATAATGATGAAATTTTAACATTTAATCTTTTGACTCTAAATGACTGTTGGATGTGAATTATGACTTTTTCAACTAAAATAAGTGTGTTTAAAGTCATTTCTGTGCCTGAAACGGGTCAAAATTGAAGCTTTTGGGTAAGCAAAATTCTGTAAAAATGGCACTTTTGGTCACTGTGAGGGTTTAAAAAGTGGTTATTCAACATGAGGCACGATCCAATTGACATTTTGAATCATTTTTGGTACAGTCCCAAAAATCAATTTTCGCATGAAAAACGATGACTCCGGACATGTCGAACGTTCCCAAAATGGTCTATAATGATGAAATTTTAACATTTAATCTTTTGACTCTAAATGACTGTTGGATGTGAATTATGACTTTTTCAACTAAAATAAGTGTGTTTAAAGTCATTTCTGTGCCTGAAACGGGTCAAAATTGAAGCTTTTGAGTAAGCAAAACTCTGTAAAAATGGCACTTTTGGTCACTGTGAGGGTTTAAAAAGTGGTTATTCAACATGAGGCACGATCCAATTGACATTTTGAATCATTTTTGGTACAGTCCCAAAAATCAATTTTCGGATGAAAAACGATGACTCCGGACATGTCGAACGTTCCCAAAATGGTCTATAATGATGAAATTTTAACATTTAAACTTTTGACTCTAAATGACTGTTGGATGCGAATTATGACTTTTTCAACTAAAATAAGTGTGTTTAAAGTCATTTCTGTGCCTGAAACGGGTCAAAATTGAAGCTTTTGAGTAAGGAAAACTCTGTAAAAATGGCACTTTTGGTCACTGTGAGGGTTTAAAAAGTGGTTATTCAACATGAGGCACGATCCAATTGACATTTTGAATCATTTTTGGTACAGTCCAAAAAATCCATTTTCAGATGAAAAACGATGACTCCGGACATGTGGAACGTTCCCAAAATGGTCTATAATGATGAAATTTTAACATTTAAACTTTTGACTCTAAATGACTGTTGGATGCGAATTATGACTTTTTCAACTAAAATAAGTGTGTTTAAAGTCATTTCTGTGCCTGAAACCTGTCAAAATTGAAGCTTTTGAGTAAGGAAAACTCTGTAAAAATGGCAATTTTGGTCACTGTGAGGGTTTAAAAAGTGGTTATTCAACATGAGGCACGATCCAATTGACATTTTGAATCATTTTTGGTACAGTCAAAAAAAATCAATTTTCGGATGAAAAACGATGACTCCGGACATGTCGAACGTTCCCAAAATGGTCTATAATGATGAAATTTTAACATTTAATCTTTTGACTCTAAATGACTGTTGGATGTGAATTATGACTTTTTCAACTAAAATAAGTGTGTTTAAAGTCATTTCTGTGCCTGAAACGGGTCAAAATTGAAGCTTTTGAGTAAGCAAAACTCTGTAAAAATGGCACTTTTGGTCACTGTGAGGGTTTAAAAAGTGGTTATTCAACATGAGGCACGATCCAATTGACATTTTGAATCATTTTTGGTACAGTCCCAAAAATCAATTTTCGGATGAAAAACGATGACTCCGGACATGTCGAACGTTCCCAAAATGGTCTATAATGATGAAATATTAACATTTAATCTTTTGACTCTAAATGACTGTTGGATTTGAATTATGACTTTTTCAACTAAAATAAATGTGTTTAAAGTCATTTCTGTGCCTGAAACGGGTCAAAAATTGAAGCTTTTGAGTAAGCAAAACTCTGTAAAAATGGCACTTTTGGTCACTGTGAGGGTTTAAAAAGTGGTTATTCAACATGAGGCACGATCCAATTGACATTTTGAATCATTTTTGGTACAGTCCCAAAAATCAATTTTCGGATGAAAAACGATGACTCCGGACATGTCGAACGTTCCCAAAATGGTCTATAATGATGAAATTTTAACATTTAATCTTTTGACTCTAAATGACTGTTGGATGCGAATTATGACTTTTTCAACTAAAATAAGTGTGTTTAAAGTCATTTCTGTGCCTGAAACCTGTCAAAATTGAAGCTTTTGAGTAAGGAAAACTCTGTAAAAATGGCAATTTTGGTCACTGTGAGGGTTTAAAAAGTGGTTATTCAACATGAGGCACGATCCAATTGACATTTTGAATCATTTTTGGTACAGTCCAAAAAAATCAATTTTCGGATGAAAAACGATGACTCCGGACATGTCGAACGTTCCCAAAATGGTCTATAATGATGAAATTTTAACATTTAATCTTTTGACTCTAAATGACTGTTGGATGTGAATTATGACTTTTTCAACTAAAATAAGTGTCTTTAAAGTCATTTCTGTGCCTGAAACGGGTCAAAATTGAAGCTTTTGAGTAAGCAAAACTCTGTAAAAATGGCAATTTTGGTCACTGTGAGGGTTTAAAAAGTGGTTATTCAACATGAGGCACGATCCAATTGACATTTTGAATCATTTTTGGTACAGTCCAAAAAAATCAATTTTCGGATGAAAAACGATGACTCCGGACATGTCGAACGTTCCCAAAATGGTCTATAATGATGAAATTTTAACATTTAATCTTTTGACTCTAAATGACTGTTGGATGTGAATTATGACTTTTTCAACTAAAATAAGTGTGTTTAAAGTCATTTCTGTGCCTGAAACGGGTCAAAATTGAAGCTTTTGAGTAAGCAAAACTCTGTAAAAATGGCACTTTTGGTCACTGTGAGGGTTTAAAAAGTGGTTATTCAACATGAGGCACGATCCAATTGACATTTTGAATCATTTTTGGTACAGTCCCAAAAATCAATTTTCGGATGAAAAACGATGACTCCGGACATGTCGAACGTTCCCAAAATGGTCTATAATGATGAAATATTAACATTTAATCTTTTGACTCTAAATGACTGTTGGATGTGAATTATGACTTTTTCAACTAAAATAAGTGTGTTTAAAGTCATTTCTGTGCCTGAAACGGGTCAAAATTGAAGCTTTTGAGTAAGCAAAACTCTGTAAAAATGGCACTTTTGGTCACTGTGAGGGTTTAAAAAGTGGTTATTCAACATGAGGCACGATCCAATTGACATTTTGAATCATTTTTGGTACAGTCCCAAAAATCAATTTTCGGATGAAAAACGATGACTCCGGACATGTCGAACGTTCCCAAAATGGTCTATAATGATGAAATTTTAACATTTAATCTTTTGACTCTAAATGACTGTTGGATGTGCATTATGACTTTTTCAACTAAAATAAGTGTGTTTAAAGTCATTTCTGTGCCTGAAACGGGTCAAAATTGAAGCTTTTGAGTAAGCAAAACTCTGTAAAAATGGCAATTTTGGTCACTGTGAGGGTTTAAAAAGTGGTAATTCAACATGAGGCACGATCCAATTGACATTTTGAATCATTTTTGGTACAGTCCCAAAAATCAATTTTCGGATGAAAAACGATGACTCCGGGCATGTCGAACGGTCCCAAAATGGTCTATAATGATGAAATTTTAACATTTAATCTTTTGACTCTAAATGACTGTTGGATGTGCATTATGACTTTTTCAACTAAAATAAGTGTGTTTAAAGTCATTTCTGTGCCTGAAACGGGTCAAAATTGAAACTTTTGAGTAAGCAAAACTCTGTAAAAATGGCACTTTTGGTCACTGTGAGGGTTTAAAAAGTGGTTATTCAACATGAGGCACGATCCAATTGACATTTTGAATCATTTTTGGTACAGTCCAAAAAATCAATTTTCGGATGAAAAACGATGACTCCGGACATGTCGAACGTTCCCAAAATGGTCTATAATGATGAAATTTTAACATTTAATCTTTTGACTCTAAATGACTGTTGGATGTGAATTATGACTTTTTCAACTAAAATAAGTGTGTTTAAAGTCATTTCTGTGCCTGAAACGGGTCAAAATTGAAGCTTTTGAGTAAGCAAAACTCTGTAAAAATGGCACTTTTGGTCACTGTGAGGGTTTAAAAAGTGGTTATTCAACATGAGGCACGATCCAATTGACATTTTGAATCATTTTTGGTACAGTCCCAAAAATCAATTTTCGGATGAAAAACGATGGCTCCGGACATGTCGAACGTTCCCAAAATGGTCTATAATGATGAAATTTTAACATTTAATCTTTTGACTCTAAATGACTGTTGGATGTGAATTATGACTTTTTCAACTAAAATAAGTGTGTTTAAAGTCATTTCTGTGCCTGAAACGTGTCAAAATTGAAGCTTTTGAGTAAGGAAAACTATGTAAAAATGGCAATTTTGGTCACTGTGAGGGTTTAAAAAGTGGTTATTCAACATGAGGCACGATCCAATTGACATTTTGAATCATTTTTGGTACAGTCCAAAAAATCAATTTTCGGATGAAAAACGATGACTCCGGACATGCCGAACGTTCCCAAAATGGTCTATAATGATGAAATTTTAACATTTAATCTTTTGACTCTAAATGACTGTTGGATGTGAATTATGACTTTTTCAACTAAAATAAGTGTGTTTAAAGTCATTTCTGTGCCTGAAACGGGTCAAAATTGAAGATTTTGAGTAAGGAAAACTCTGTAAAAATGGCACTTTTGGTCACTGTGAGGGTTTAAAAAGTGGTTATTCAACATGAGGCACGATCCAATTGACATTTTGAATCATTTTTGGTACAGTCCAAAAAATCAATTTTCGGATGAAAAACGATGACTCCGGACATGTCGAACGTTCCCAAAATGGTCTATAATGATGAAATTTTAACATTTAAACTTTTGACTCTAAATGACTGTTGGATGCGAATTATGACTTTTTCAACTAAAATAAGTGTGTTTAAAGTCATTTCTGTGCCTGAAACGTGTCAAAATTGAAGCTTTTGAGTAAGGAAAACTCTGTAAAAATGGCAATTTTGGTCACTGTGAGGATTTAAAAAGTGGTTATTCAACATGAGGCACGATCCAATTGACATTTTGAAGCATTTTTGGTACAGTCCAAAAAATCAATTTTCTGATGAAAAACGATGACTACGGACATGTCGAACGTTCCCAAAATGGTCTATAATGATGAAATTTTAACATTTAATCTTTTGACTCTAAATGACTGTTGGATGTGAATTATGACTTTTTCAACTAAAATAAGTGTGTTTAAAGTCATTTCTGTGACTGAAACGGGTCAAAATTGAAGCTTTTGAGTAAGCAAAACTCTGTAAAAATTGCCATTTTTGTCACTGTGAGGGTTTAAAAAGTGGTTATTCAACATGAGGCACGATCCAATTGACATGTTGAATCATTTTTGGTACAGTCCAAAAAATCAATTTTCGGATGAAAAACGATGACTCCGGACATGTCGAACGTTCCAAAAATGTTCTATAATGATGAAATTTTAACATTTAATCTTTTGACTCTAAATGACTGTTGGATGTGAATTATGACTTTTTCAACTAAAATAAGTGTGTTTAAAGTCATTTCTGTGCCTGAAACGGGTCAAAATTGAAGCTTTTGAGTAAGCAAAACTCTGTAAAAATGGCACTTTTGGTCACTGTGAGGGTTTAAAAAGTGGTTATTCAACATGAGGCACGATCCAATTGACATTTTGAATCATTTTTGGTACAGTCCCAAAAATCAATTTTCGGATGAAAAACGATGACTCCGGACATGTCGAACGTTCCCAAAATGGTCTATAATGATGAAATTTTAACATTTAAACTTTTGACTCTAAATGACTGTTGGATGCGAATTATGACTTTTTCAACTAAAATAAGTGTGTTTAAAGTCATTTCTGTGCCTGAAACGGGTCAAAATTGAAGCTTTTGAGTAAGGAAAACTCTGTAAAAATGGCACTTTTGGTCACTGTGAGGGTTTAAAAAGTGGTTATTCAACATGAGGCACGATCCAATTGACATTTTGAATCATTTTTGGTACAGTCCAAAAAATCAATTTTCAGATGAAAAACGATGACTCCGGACATGTCGAACGTTCCCAAAATGGTCTATAATGATGAAATTTTAACATTTAAACTTTTGACTCTAAATGACTGTTGGATGCGAATTATAACTTTTTCAACTAAAATAAGTGTGTTTAAAGTCATTTCTGTGCCTGAAACCTGTCAAAATTGAAGCTTTTGAGTAAGGAAAACTCTGTAAAAATGGCAATTTTGGTCACTGTGAGGGTTTAAAAAGTGGTTATTCAACATGAGGCACGATCCAATTGACATTTTGAATAATTTTTGGTACAGTCCAAAAAAATCAATTTTCGGATGAAAAACGATGACTCCGGACATGTCGAACGTTCCCAAAATGGTCTATAATGATGAAATTTTAACATTTAATCTTTTGACTCTAAATGACTGTTGGATGTGAATTATGACTTTTTCAACTAAAATAAGTGTGTTTAAAGTCATTTCTGTGCCTGAAACGGGTCAAAATTGAAGCTTTCGAGTAAGCAAAACTCTGTTAAAATGGCACTTTTGGTCACTGTGAGGGTTTAAAAAGTGGTTATTCAACATGAGGCACGATCCAATTGACATTTTGAATCATTTTTGGTACAGTCCCAAAAATCAATTTTCGGATGAAAAACGATGACTCCGGACATGTCGAACGTTCCCAAAATGGTCTATAATGATGAAATGTTAACATTTAATCTTTTGACTCTAAATGACTGTTGGATGTGCATTATGACTTTTTCAACTAAAATAAGTGTGTTTAAAGTCATTTCTGTGCCTGAAACGGGTCAAAATTGAAGCTTTTGAGTAAGCAAAACTCTGTAAAAATGGCAATTTTGGTCACTGTGAGGGTTTAAAAAGTGGTTATTCAACATGAGGCATGATCCAATTGACATTTTGAATCATTTTTGGTACAGTCCAAAAAATCGATTTTCGGATGAAAAACGATGACTCCGGACATGTCGAACGTTCCCAAAATGGTCTATAATGATGAAATTTTAACATTTAATCTTTTGACTCTAAATGACTGTTGGATGTGAATTATGACTTTTTCAACTAAAATAAGTGTGTTTAAAGTCATTTCTGTGACTGAAACGGGTCAAAATTGAAGCTTTTGAGTAAGCAAAACTCTGTAAAAATGGCCATTTTTGTCACTGTGAGGGTTCAAAAAGTGGTTATTCAACATGAGGCACGATCCAATTGACATGTTGAATCATTTTTGGTACAGTCCAAAAAATCAATTTTCGGATGAAAAACGATGACTCCGGACATGTCGAACGTTCCAAAAATGTTCTATAATGATGAAATTTTAACATTTAATCTTTTGACTCTAAATGACTGTTGGATGTGAATTATGACTTTTTCAACTAAAATAAGTGTGTTTAAAGTCATTTCTGTGCCTGAAACGGGTCAAAATTGAAGCTTTTGAGTAAGCAAAACTCTGTAAAAATGGCACTTTTGGTCACTGTGAGGGTTTAAAAAGTGGTTATTCAACATGAGGCACGATCCAATTGACATTTTGAATCATTTTTGGTACAGTCCCAAAAATCAATTTTCGGATGAAAAACGATGACTCCGGACATGTCGAACGTTCCCAAAATGGTCTATAATGATGAAATTTTAACATTTAAACTTTTGACTCTAAATGACTGTTGGATGCGAATTATGACTTTTTCAACTAAAATAAGTGTGTTTAAAGTCATTTCTGTGCCTGAAACGGGTCAAAATTGAAGCTTTTGAGTAAGGAAAACTCTGTAAAAATGGCACTTTTGGTCACTGTGAGGGTTTAAAAAGTGGTTATTCAACATGAGGCACGATCCAATTGACATTTTGAATCATTTTTGGTACAGTCCAAAAAATCAATTTTCAGATGAAAAACGATGACTCCGGACATGTCGAACGTTCCCAAAATGGTCTATAATGATGAAATTTTAACATTTAAACTTTTGACTCTAAATGACTGTTGGATGCGAATTATGACTTTTTCAACTAAAATAAGTGTGTTTAAAGTCATTTCTGTGACTGAAACGGGTCAAAATTGAAGCTTTTGAGTAAGCAAAACTCTGTAAAAATGGCCATTTTTGTCACTGTGAGGGTTTAAAAAGTGGTTATTCAACATGAGGCACGATCCAATTGACATTTTGAATCATTTTTGGTACAGTCCAAAAAATCAATTTTCGGATGAAAAACGATGACTCCGGACATGTCGAACGTTCCCAAAATGTTCTATAATGATGAAATTTTAACATTTAATCTTTTGACTCTAAATGACTGTTGGATGTGAATTATGACTTTTTCAACTAAAATAAGTGTGTTTAAAGTCATTTCTGTGCCTGAAACGGGTCAAAATTGAAGCTTTTGGGTAAGCAAAATTCTGTAAAAATGGCACTTTTGGTCACTGTGAGGGTTTAAAAAGTGGTTATTCAACATGAGGCACGATCCAATTGACATTTTGAATCATTTTTGGTACAGTCCCAAAAATCAATTTTCGCATGAAAAACGATGACTCCGGACATGTCGAACGTTCCCAAAATGGTCTATAATGATGAAATTTTAACATTTAATCTTTTGACTCTAAATGACTGTTGGATGTGAATTATGACTTTTTCAACTAAAATAAGTGTGTTTAAAGTCATTTCTGTGCCTGAAACGGGTCAAAATTGAAGCTTTTGAGTAAGCAAAACTCTGTAAAAATGGCACTTTTGGTCACTGTGAGGGTTTAAAAAGTGGTTATTCAACATGAGGCACGATCCAATTGACATTTTGAATCATTTTTGGTACAGTCCCAAAAATCAATTTTCGGATGAAAAACGATGACTCCGGACATGTCGAACGTTCCCAAAATGGTCTATAATGATGAAATTTTAACATTTAAACTTTTGACTCTAAATGACTGTTGGATGCGAATTATGACTTTTTCAACTAAAATAAGTGTGTTTAAAGTCATTTCTGTGCCTGAAACGGGTCAAAATTGAAGCTTTTGAGTAAGGAAAACTCTGTAAAAATGGCACTTTTGGTCACTGTGAGGGTTTAAAAAGTGGTTATTCAACATGAGGCACGATCCAATTGACATTTTGAATCATTTTTGGTACAGTCCAAAAAATCCATTTTCAGATGAAAAACGATGACTCCGGACATGTGGAACGTTCCCAAAATGGTCTATAATGATGAAATTTTAACATTTAAACTTTTGACTCTAAATGACTGTTGGATGCGAATTATGACTTTTTCAACTAAAATAAGTGTGTTTAAAGTCATTTCTGTGCCTGAAACCTGTCAAAATTGAAGCTTTTGAGTAAGGAAAACTCTGTAAAAATGGCAATTTTGGTCACTGTGAGGGTTTAAAAAGTGGTTATTCAACATGAGGCACGATCCAATTGACATTTTGAATCATTTTTGGTACAGTCAAAAAAAATCAATTTTCGGATGAAAAACGATGACTCCGGACATGTCGAACGTTCCCAAAATGGTCTATAATGATGAAATTTTAACATTTAATCTTTTGACTCTAAATGACTGTTGGATGTGAATTATGACTTTTTCAACTAAAATAAGTGTGTTTAAAGTCATTTCTGTGCCTGAAACGGGTCAAAATTGAAGCTTTTGAGTAAGCAAAACTCTGTAAAAATGGCACTTTTGGTCACTGTGAGGGTTTAAAAAGTGGTTATTCAACATGAGGCACGATCCAATTGACATTTTGAATCATTTTTGGTACAGTCCCAAAAATCAATTTTCGGATGAAAAACGATGACTCCGGACATGTCGAACGTTCCCAAAATGGTCTATAATGATGAAATATTAACATTTAATCTTTTGACTCTAAATGACTGTTGGATTTGAATTATGACTTTTTCAACTAAAATAAATGTGTTTAAAGTCATTTCTGTGCCTGAAACGGGTCAAAATTGAAGCTTTTGAGTAAGCAAAACTCTGTAAAAATGGCACTTTTGGTCACTGTGAGGGTTTAAAAAGTGGTTATTCAACACGAGGCACGATCCAATTGACATTTTGAATCATTTTTGGTACAGTCCCAAAAATCAATTTTCGGATGAAAAACGATGACTCCGGACATGTCGAACGTTCCCAAAATGGTCTATAATGATGAAATTTTAACATTTAATCTTTTGACTCTAAATGACTGTTGGATGCGAATTATGACTTTTTCAACTAAAATAAGTGTGTTTAAAGTCATTTCTGTGCCTGAAACCTGTCAAAATTGAAGCTTTTGAGTAAGGAAAACTCTGTAAAAATGGCAATTTTGGTCACTGTGAGGGTTTAAAAAGTGGTTATTCAACATGAGGCACGATCCAATTGACATTTTGAATCATTTTTGGTACAGTCCAAAAAAATCAATTTTCGGATGAAAAACGATGACTCCGGACATGTCGAACGTTCCCAAAATGGTCTATAATGATGAAATTTTAACATTTAATCTTTTGACTCTAAATGACTGTTGGATGTGAATTATGACTTTTTCAACTAAAATAAGTGTCTTTAAAGTCATTTCTGTGCCTGAAACGGGTCAAAATTGAAGCTTTTGAGTAAGCAAAACTCTGTAAAAATGGCAATTTTGGTCACTGTGAGGGTTTAAAAAGTGGTTATTCAACATGAGGCACGATCCAATTGACATTTTGAATCATTTTTGGTACAGTCCAAAAAAATCAATTTTCGGATGAAAAACGATGACTCCGGACATGTCGAACGTTCCCAAAATGGTCTATAATGATGAAATTTTAACATTTAATCTTTTGACTCTAAATGACTGTTGGATGTGAATTATGACTTTTTCAACTAAAATAAGTGTGTTTAAAGTCATTTCTGTGCCTGAAACGGGTCAAAATTGAAGCTTTTGAGTAAGCAAAACTCTGTAAAAATGGCACTTTTGGTCACTGTGAGGGTTTAAAAAGTGGTTATTCAACATGAGGCACGATCCAATTGACATTTTGAATCATTTTTGGTACAGTCCCAAAAATCAATTTTCGGATGAAAAACGATGACTCCGGACATGTCGAACGTTCCCAAAATGGTCTATAATGATGAAATATTAACATTTAATCTTTTGACTCTAAATGACTGTTGGATGTGAATTATGACTTTTTCAACTAAAATAAGTGTGTTTAAAGTCATTTCTGTGCCTGAAACGGGTCAAAATTGAAGCTTTTGAGTAAGCAAAACTCTGTAAAAATGGCACTTTTGGTCACTGTGAGGGTTTAAAAAGTGGTTATTCAACATGAGGCACGATCCAATTGACATTTTGAATCATTTTTGGTACAGTCCCAAAAATCAATTTTCGGATGAAAAACGATGACTCCGGACATGTCGAACGTTCCCAAAATGGTCTATAATGATGAAATTTTAACATTTAATCTTTTGACTCTAAATGACTGTTGGATGTGCATTATGACTTTTTCAACTAAAATAAGTGTGTTTAAAGTCATTTCTGTGCCTGAAACGGGTCAAAATTGAAGCTTTTGAGTAAGCAAAACTCTGTAAAAATGGCAATTTTGGTCACTGTGAGGGTTTAAAAAGTGGTAATTCAACATGAGGCACGATCCAATTGACATTTTGAATCATTTTTGGTACAGTCCCAAAAATCAATTTTCGGATGAAAAACGATGACTCCGGGCATGTCGAACGGTCCCAAAATGGTCTATAATGATGAAATTTTAACATTTAATCTTTTGACTCTAAATGACTGTTGGATGTGCATTATGACTTTTTCAACTAAAATAAGTGTGTTTAAAGTCATTTCTGTGCCTGAAACGGGTCAAAATTGAAACTTTTGAGTAAGCAAAACTCTGTAAAAATGGCACTTTTGGTCACTGTGAGGGTTTAAAAAGTGGTTATTCAACATGAGGCACGATCCAATTGACATTTTGAATCATTTTTGGTACAGTCCAAAAAATCAATTTTCGGATGAAAAACGATGACTCCGGACATGTCGAACGTTCCCAAAATGGTCTATAATGATGAAATTTTAACATTTAATCTTTTGACTCTAAATGACTGTTGGATGTGAATTATGACTTTTTCAACTAAAATAAGTGTGTTTAAAGTCATTTCTGTGCCTGAAACGGGTCAAAATTGAAGCTTTTGAGTAAGCAAAACTCTGTAAAAATGGCACTTTTGGTCACTGTGAGGGTTTAAAAAGTGGTTATTCAACATGAGGCACGATCCAATTGACATTTTGAATCATTTTTGGTACAGTCCCAAAAATCAATTTTCGGATGAAAAACGATGGCTCCGGACATGTCGAACGTTCCCAAAATGGTCTATAATGATGAAATTTTAACATTTAATCTTTTGACTCTAAATGACTGTTGGATGTGAATTATGACTTTTTCAACTAAAATAAGTGTGTTTAAAGTCATTTCTGTGCCTGAAACGTGTCAAAATTGAAGCTTTTGAGTAAGGAAAACTATGTAAAAATGGCAATTTTGGTCACTGTGAGGGTTTAAAAAGTGGTTATTCAACATGAGGCACGATCCAATTGACATTTTGAATCATTTTTGGTACAGTCCAAAAAATCAATTTTCGGATGAAAAACGATGACTCCGGACATGCCGAACGTTCCCAAAATGGTCTATAATGATGAAATTTTAACATTTAATCTTTTGACTCTAAATGACTGTTGGATGTGAATTATGACTTTTTCAACTAAAATAAGTGTGTTTAAAGTCATTTCTGTGCCTGAAACGGGTCAAAATTGAAGATTTTGAGTAAGGAAAACTCTGTAAAAATGGCACTTTTGGTCACTGTGAGGGTTTAAAAAGTGGTTATTCAACATGAGGCACGATCCAATTGACATTTTGAATCATTTTTGGTACAGTCCAAAAAATCAATTTTCGGATGAAAAACGATGACTCCGGACATGTCGAACGTTCCCAAAATGGTCTATAATGATGAAATTTTAACATTTAAACTTTTGACTCTAAATGACTGTTGGATGCGAATTATGACTTTTTCAACTAAAATAAGTGTGTTTAAAGTCATTTCTGTGCCTGAAACGTGTCAAAATTGAAGCTTTTGAGTAAGGAAAACTCTGTAAAAATGGCAATTTTGGTCACTGTGAGGATTTAAAAAGTGGTTATTCAACATGAGGCACGATCCAATTGACATTTTGAAGCATTTTTGGTACAGTCCAAAAAATCAATTTTCTGATGAAAAACGATGACTACGGACATGTCGAACGTTCCCAAAATGGTCTATAATGATGAAATTTTAACATTTAATCTTTTGACTCTAAATGACTGTTGGATGTGAATTATGACTTTTTCAACTAAAATAAGTGTGTTTAAAGTCATTTCTGTGACTGAAACGGGTCAAAATTGAAGCTTTTGAGTAAGCAAAACTCTGTAAAAATTGCCATTTTTGTCACTGTGAGGGTTTAAAAAGTGGTTATTCAACATGAGGCACGATCCAATTGACATGTTGAATCATTTTTGGTACAGTCCAAAAAATCAATTTTCGGATGAAAAACGATGACTCCGGACATGTCGAACGTTCCAAAAATGTTCTATAATGATGAAATTTTAACATTTAATCTTTTGACTCTAAATGACTGTTGGATGTGAATTATGACTTTTTCAACTAAAATAAGTGTGTTTAAAGTCATTTCTGTGCCTGAAACGGGTCAAAATTGAAGCTTTTGAGTAAGCAAAACTCTGTAAAAATGGCACTTTTGGTCACTGTGAGGGTTTAAAAAGTGGTTATTCAACATGAGGCACGATCCAATTGACATTTTGAATCATTTTTGGTACAGTCCCAAAAATCAATTTTCGGATGAAAAACGATGACTCCGGACATGTCGAACGTTCCCAAAATGGTCTATAATGATGAAATTTTAACATTTAAACTTTTGACTCTAAATGACTGTTGGATGCGAATTATGACTTTTTCAACTAAAATAAGTGTGTTTAAAGTCATTTCTGTGCCTGAAACGGGTCAAAATTGAAGCTTTTGAGTAAGGAAAACTCTGTAAAAATGGCACTTTTGGTCACTGTGAGGGTTTAAAAAGTGGTTATTCAACATGAGGCACGATCCAATTGATATTTTGAATCATTTTTGGTACAGTCCAAAAAATCAATTTTCAGATGAAAAACGATGACTCCGGACATGTCGAACGTTCCCAAAATGGTCTATAATGATGAAATTTTAACATTTAAACTTTTGACTCTAAATGACTGTTGGATGCGAATTATAACTTTTTCAACTAAAATAAGTGTGTTTAAAGTCATTTCTGTGCCTGAAACCTGTCAAAATTGAAGCTTTTGAGTAAGGAAAACTCTGTAAAAATGGCAATTTTGGTCACTGTGAGGGTTTAAAAAGTGGTTATTCAACATGAGGCACGATCCAATTGACATTTTGAATAATTTTTGGTACAGTCCAAAAAAATCAATTTTCGGATGAAAAACGATGACTCCGGACATGTCGAACGTTCCCAAAATGGTCTATAATGATGAAATTTTAACATTTAATCTTTTGACTCTAAATGACTGTTGGATGTGAATTATGACTTTTTCAACTAAAATAAGTGTGTTTAAAGTCATTTCTGTGCCTGAAACGGGTCAAAATTGAAGCTTTCGAGTAAGCAAAACTCTGTAAAAATGGCACTTTTGGTCACTGTGAGGGTTTAAAAAGTGGTTATTCAACATGAGGCACGATCCAATTGACATTTTGAATCATTTTTGGTACAGTCCCAAAAATCAATTTTCGGATGAAAAACGATGACTCCGGACATGTCGAACGTTCCCAAAATGGTCTATAATGATGAAATGTTAACATTTAATCTTTTGACTCTAAATGACTGTTGGATGTGCATTATGACTTTTTCAACTAAAATAAGTGTGTTTAAAGTCATTTCTGTGCCTGAAACGGGTCAAAATTGAAGCTTTTGAGTAAGCAAAACTCTGTAAAAATGGCAATTTTGGTCACTGTGAGGGTTTAAAAAGTGGTTATTCAACATGAGGCATGATCCAATTGACATTTTGAATCATTTTTGGTACAGTCCAAAAAATCGATTTTCGGATGAAAAACGATGACTCCGGACATGTCGAACGTTCCCAAAATGGTCTATAATGATGAAATTTTAACATTTAAACTTTTGACTCTAAATGACTGTTGGATGCGAATTATGACTTTTTCAACTAAAATAAGTGTGTTTAAAGTCATTTCTGTGCCTGAAACGGGTCAAAATTGAAGCTTTTGAGTAAGGAAAACTCTGTAAAAATGGCACTTTTGGTCACTGTGAGGGTTTAAAAAGTGGTTATTCAACATGAGGCACGATCCAATTGACATTTTGAATCATTTTTGGTACAGTCCAAAAAATCAATTTTCAGATGAAAAACGATGACTCCGGACATGTCGAACGTTCCCAAAATGGTCTATAATGATGAAATTTTAACATTTAATCTTTTGACTCTAAATGACTGTTGGATGTGAATTATGACTTTTTCAACTAAAATAAGTGTGTTTAAAGTCATTTCTGTGACTGAAACCGGTCAAAATTGAAGCTTTTGAGTAAGCAAAACTCTGTAAAAATGGCCATTTTGGTCACTGTGAGGGTTTAAAAAGTGGTTATTCAACATGAGGCATGATCCAATTGACATTTTGAATCATTTTTGGTACAGTCCAAAAAATCGATTTTCGGATGAAAAACGATGACTCCGGACATGTCGAACGTTCCCAAAATGGTCTATAATGATGAAATTTTAACATTTAATCTTTTGACTCTAAATGACTGTTGGATGTGAATTATGACTTTTTCAACTAAAATAAGTGTGTTTAAAGTCATTTCTGTGACTGAAACGGGTCAAAATTGAAGCTTTTGAGTAAGCAAAACTCTGTAAAAATGGCCATTTTTGTCACTGTGAGGGTTTAAAAAGTGGTTATTCAACATGAGGCACGATCCAATTGACATTTTGAATCATTTTTGGTACAGTCCAAAAAATCAATTTTCGGATGAAAAACGATGACACCGGACATGTCGAACGTTCCCAAAATGTTCTATAATGATGAAATTTTAACATTTAATCTTTTGACTCTAAATGACTGTTGGATGTGAATTATGACTTTTTCAACTAAAATAAGTGTGTTTAAAGTCATTTCTGTGCCTGAAACGGGTCAAAATTGAAGCTTTTGAGTAAGCAAAATTCTGTAAAAATGGCACTTTTGGTCACTGTGAGGGTTTAAAAAGTGGTTATTCAACATGAGGCACGATCCAATTGACATTTTGAATCATTTTTGGTACAGTCCCAAAAATCAATTTTCGGATGAAAAACGATGACTCCGGACATGTCGAACGTTCCCAAAATGGTCTATAATGATGAAATTTTAACATTTAATCTTTTGACTCTAAATGACTGTTGGATGTGAATTATGACTTTTTCAACTAAAATAAGTGTGTTTAAAGTCATTTCTGTGCCTGAAACGGGTCAAAATTGAAGCTTTTGAGTAAGCAAAACTCTGTAAAAATGGCACTTTTGGTCACTGTGAGGGTTTAAAAAGTGGTTATTCAACATGAGGCACGATCCAATTGACATTTTGAATCATTTTTGGTACAGTCCCAAAAATCAATTTTCGGATGAAAAACGATGACTCCGGACATGTCGAACGTTCCCAAAATGGTCTATAATGATGAAATTTTAACATTTAATCTTTTGACTCTAAATGACTGTTGGATGTGAATTATGACTTTTTCAACTAAAATAAATGTGTTTAAAGTCATTTCTGTGCCTGAAACGGGTCAAAATTGAAGCTTTTGAGTAAGCAAAACTCTGTAAAAATGGCACTTTTGGTCACTGTGAGGGTTTAAAAAGTGGTTATTCAACATGAGGCATGATCCAATTGACATTTTGAATCATTTTTGGTACAGTCCAAAAAATCGATTTTCGGATGAAAAACGATGACTCCGGACATGTCGAACGTTCCCAAAATGGTCTATAATGATGAAATTTTAACATTTAATCTTTTGACTCTAAATGACTGTTGGATGTGAATTATGACTTTTTCAACTAAAATAAGTGTGTTTAAAGTCATTTCTGTGACTGAAACCGGTCAAAATTGAAGCTTTTGAGTAAGCAAAACTCTGTAAAAATGGCCATTTTGGTCACTGTGAGGGTTTAAAAAGTGGTTATTCAACATGAGGCATGATCCAATTGACATTTTGAATCATTTTTGGTACAGTCCAAAAAATCGATTTTCGGATGAAAAACGATGACTCCGGACATGTCGAACGTTCCCAAAATGGTCTATAATGATGAAATTTTAACATTTAATCTTTTGACTCTAAATGACTGTTGGATGTGAATTATGACTTTTTCAACTAAAATAAGTGTGTTTAAAGTCATTTCTGTGACTGAAACGGGTCAAAATTGAAGCTTTTGAGTAAGCAAAACTCTGTAAAAATGGCCATTTTTGTCACTGTGAGGGTTTAAAAAGTGGTTATTCAACATGAGGCACGATCCAATTGACATTTTGAATCATTTTTGGTACAGTCCAAAAAATCAATTTTCGGATGAAAAACGATGACACCGGACATGTCGAACGTTCCCAAAATGTTCTATAATGATGAAATTTTAACATTTAATCTTTTGACTCTAAATGACTGTTGGATGTGAATTATGACTTTTTCAACTAAAATAAGTGTGTTTAAAGTCATTTCTGTGCCTGAAACGGGTCAAAATTGAAGCTTTTGAGTAAGCAAAATTCTGTAAAAATGGCACTTTTGGTCACTGTGAGGGTTTAAAAAGTGGTTATTCAACATGAGGCACGATCCAATTGACATTTTGAATCATTTTTGGTACAGTCCCAAAAATCAATTTTCGGATGAAAAACGATGACTCCGGACATGTCGAACGTTCCCAAAATGGTCTATAATGATGAAATTTTAACATTTAATCTTTTGACTCTAAATGACTGTTGGATGTGAATTATGACTTTTTCAACTAAAATAAGTGTGTTTAAAGTCATTTCTGTGCCTGAAACGGGTCAAAATTGAAGCTTTTGAGTAAGCAAAACTCTGTAAAAATGGCACTTTTGGTCACTGTGAGGGTTTAAAAAGTGGTTATTCAACATGAGGCACGATCCAATTGACATTTTGAATCATTTTTGGTACAGTCCCAAAAATCAATTTTCGGATGAAAAACGATGACTCCGGACATGTCGAACGTTCCCAAAATGGTCTATAATGATGAAATTTTAACATTTAATCTTTTGACTCTAAATGACTGTTGGATGTGAATTATGACTTTTTCAACTAAAATAAGTGTGTTTAAAGTCATTTCTGTGCCTGAAACGGGTCAAAATTGAAGCTTTTGAGTAAGCAAAACTCTGTAAAAATGGCACTTTTGGTCACTGTGAGGGTTTAAAAAGTGGTTATTCAACATGAGGCACGATCCAATTGACATTTTGAATCATTTTTGGTACAGTCCCAAAAATAAATTTTCGGATGAAAAACGATGACTCCGGACATGTCGAACGTTCCCAAAATGGTCTATAATGATGAAATTTTAACATTTAATCTTTTGACTCTAAATGACTGTTGGATGTGAATTATGACTTTTTCAACTAAAATAAGTGTGTTTAAAGTCATTTCTGTGCCTGAAACGTGTCAAAATTGAAGCTTTTGAGTAAGGAAAACTATGTAAAAATGGCAATTTTGGTCACTGTGAGGGTTTAAAAAGTGGTTATTCAACATGAGGCACGATCCAATTGACATTTTGAAGCATTTTTGGTACAGTCCAAAAAATCAATTTTCGGATGAAAATTGATGACTCCGGACATGTCGAACGTTCCCAAAATGGTCTATAATGATGAAATTTTAACATTTAATCTTTTGACTCTAAATGACTGTTGGATGTGAATTATGACTTTTTCAACTAAAATAAGTGTGTTTAAAGTCATTTCTGTGCCTGAAACGGGTCAAAATTGAAACTTTTGAGTAAGCAAAACTCTGTAAAAATGGCACTTTTGGTCACTGTGAGGGTTTAAAAAGTGGTTATTCAACATGAGGCACGATCCAATTGACATTTTGAATCATTTTTGGTACAGTCCAAAAAATCAATTTTCGGATGAAAAACGATGACTCCGGACATGTCGAACGTTCCCAAAATGGTCTATAATTATGAAATTTTAACATTTAAACTTTTGACTCTAAATGACTGTTGGATGCGAATTATGACTTTTTCAACTAAAATAAGTGTGTTTAAAGTCATTTCTGTGCCTGAAACGTGTCAAAATTGAAGCTTTTGAGTAAGGAAAACTCTGTAAAAATGGCAATTTTGGTCACTGTGAGGATTTAAAAAGTGGTTATTCAACATGAGGCACGATCCAATTGACATTTTGAAGCATTTTTGGTACAGTCCAAAAAATCAATTTTCGGATGAAAAACGATGACTCCGGACATGTCGAATGTTCCCAAAATGGTCTATAATGATGAAATTTTAAAATTTAATCTTTTGACTCTAAATGACTGTTGGATGTGAATTATGACTTTTTCAACTAAAATAAGTGTGTTTAAAGTCATTTCTGTGCCTGAAACGGGTCAAAATTGAAGCTTTTGAGTAAGCAAAACTCTGTAAAAATGGCACTTTTGGTCACTGTGAGGGTTTAAAAAGTGGTTATTCAACATGAGGCACGATCCAATTGACATTTTGAATAATTTTTGGTACAGTCCCAAAAATCAATTTTCGGATGAAAAACGATGACTCCGGACATGTCGAACGTTCCCAAAATGGTCTATAATGATGAAATTTTAACATTTAATCTTTTGACTCTAAATGACTGTTGGATGTGCATTATGACTTTTTCAACTAAAATAAAAGTGTTTAAAGTCATTTCTGTGCCTGAAACGGGTCAAAATTGAAGCTTTTGAGTAAGCAAAACTCTGTAAAAATGGCACTTTTGGTCACTGTGAGGGTTTAAAAAGTGGTTATTCAACATGAGGCACGATCCAATTGACATTTTGAATAATTTTTGGTACAGTCCCAAAAATCAATTTTCGGATGAAAAACGATGACTCCGGACATGTCGAACGTTCCCAAAATGGTCTATAATGATGAAATTTTAACATTTAATCTTTTGACTCTAAATGACTGTTGGATGTGCATTATGACTTTTTCAACTAAAATAAGTGTGTTTAAAGTCATTTCTGTGCCTGAAACGGGTCAAAATTGAAGCTTTTGAGTAAGCAAAACTCTGTAAAAATGGCACTTTTGGTCACTGTGAGGGTTTAAAAAGTGGTTATTCAACATGAGGCACGATCCAATTGACATTTTGAATCATTTTTGGTACAGTCCCAAAAATCAATTTTCGGATGAAAAACGATGACTCCGGACATGTCGAACATTCCCAAAATGGTCTATAATGATGAAATTTTAACATTTAATCTTTTGACTCTAAATGACTGTTGGATGTGAATTATGACTTTTTCAACTAAAATAAGTGTGTTTAAAGTCATTTCTGTGCCTGAAACGGGTCAAAATTGAAGCTTTTGAGTAAGGAAAACTCTGTAAAAATGGCAATTTTGGTCAACGTGAGTGTTTAAAAAGTGGTTATTCAACATGAGGCACAATCCAATTGACATTTTGAAGCATTTTTTTGTACAGCCCAAAAAATCAATTTTCGGATGAAAAACGATGACTCCGGACATGTCGAACGTTCCCAAAATGGTCTATAATGATGAAAATTTAACATTTAATCTTTTGACTCTAAATGACTGTTTGATGTGCATTATGACTTTTTCAACTAAAATAAGTGTGTTTAAAGTCATTTCTGTGCCTGAAACGGGTCAAAATTGAAGCTTTTGAGTAAGCAAAACTCTGTAAAAATTGCAATTTTGGTCACTGTGAGGGTTTAAAAAGTGGTTATTCAACATGAGGCACGATCCAATTGACATTTTGAATCATTTTTGGTACAGTCCAAAAAAATCAATTTTCGGATGAAAAACGATGACTCCGGACATGCCGAACGTTCCCAAAATGGTCTATAATGATGAAATTTTAACATTTAATCTTTTGACTCTAAATGACTGTTGGATGTGAATTATGACTTTTTCAACTAAAATAAGTGTGTTTAAAGTCATTTCTGTGCCTGAAACGGGTCAAAATTGAAGCTTTTGAGTAAGCAAAACTCTGTAAAAATGGCACTTTTGGTCACTGTGAGGGCTTAAAAAGTGGTTATTCAACATGAGGCACGATCCAATTGACATTTTGAATCATTTTTGGTACAGTCCCAAAAATCAATTTTCGGATGAAAAACGATGACTCCGGACATGTCGAACGTTCCCAAAATGGTCTATAATGATGAAATTTTAACATTTAATCTTTTGACTCTAAATGACTGTTGGATGTGAATTATGACTTTTTCAACTAAAATAAGTGTGTTTAAAGTCATTTCTGTGCCTGAAACGGGTCAAAATTGAAGCTTTTGAGTAAGCAAAACTCTGTAAAAATGGCAATTTTGGTCACTGTGAGGGTTTAAAAAGTGGTTATTCAACATGAGGCACGATCCAATTGACATTTTGAATCATTTTTGGTACAGTCCAAAAAATCAATTTTCGGATGAAAAACGATGACTCCGGACATGTCGAACGTTCCCAAAATGGTCTATAATGATGAAATTTTAACATTTAATCTTTTGACTCTAAATGACTGTTGGATGTGAATTATGACTTTTTCAACTAAAATAAGTGTGTTTAAAGTCATTTCGGTGCCTGAAACGGGTCAAAATTGAAGCTTTTGAGTAAGCAAAACTCTGTAAAAATGGCACTTTTGGTCACTGTGAGGGTTTAAAAAGTGGTTATTCAACATGAGGCACGATCCAATTGACATTTTGAATCATTTTTGGTACAGTCCCAAAAATCAATTTTCGGATGAAAAACGATGACTCCGGACATGTCGAACGTTCCCAAAATGGTCTATAATGATGAAATTTTAACATTTAATCTATTGACTCTAAATGACTGTTGGATGTGAATTATGACTTTTTCAGCTAAAATAAGTGTGTTTAAAGTCATTTCTGTGCCTGAAACGGGTCAAAATTGAAGCTTTTGAGTAAGCAAAACTCTGTAAAAATTGCACTTTTGGTCACTGTGAGGGTTTAAAAAGTGGTAATTCAACATGAGGCACGATCCAATTGACATTTTGAATCATTTTTGGTACAGTCCCAAAAATCAATTTTCGGATGAAAAACGATGACTCCGGACATGTCGAACGTTCCCAAAATGGTCTATAATGATGAAATTTTAACATTTAATCTTTTGACTCTAAATGACTGTTGGATGTGAATTATGACTTTTTCAACTAAAATAAGTGTGTTTAAAGTCATTTCTGTGCCTGAAACGTGTCAAAATTGAAGCTTTTGAGTAAGGAAAACTATGTAAAAATGGCAATTTTGGTCACTGTGAGGGTTTAAAAAGTGGTTATTCAACATGAGGCACGATCCAATTGACATTTTGAATCATTTTTGGTACAGTCCAAAAAATCAATTTTCGGATGAAAAACGATGACTCCGGACATGCCGAACGTTCCCAAAATGGTCTATAATGATGAAATGTTAACATTTAATCTTTTGACTCTAAATGACTGTTGGATGTGAATTATGACTTTGTCAACTAAAATAAGTGTGTTTAAAGTCATTTCTGTGCCTGAAACGGGTCAAAATTGAAGATTTTGAGTAAGGAAAACTCTGTAAAAATGGCACTTTTGGTCACTGTGAGGGTTTAAAAAGTGGTTATTCAACATGAGGCACGATCCAATTGACATTTTGAATCATTTTTGGTACAGTCCAAAAAATCAATTTTCGGATGAAAAACGATGACTCCGGACATGTCGAACGTTCCCAAAATGGTCTATAATGATGAAATTTTAACATTTAAACTTTTGACTCTAAATGACTGTTGGATGCGAATTATGACTTTTTCAACTAAAATAAGTGTGTTTAAAGTCCTTTCTTTGCCTGAAACGTGTCAAAATTGAAGCTTTTGAGTAAGGAAAACTCTGTAAAAATGGCAATTTTGGTCACTGTGAGGATTTAAAAAGTGGTTATTCAACATGAGGCACGATCCAATTGACATTTTGAAGCATTTTTGGTACAGTCCAAAAAATCAATTTTCTGATGAAAAACGATGACTCCGGACATGTCGAACGTTCCCAAAATGGTCTATAATGATGAAATTTTAACATTTAATCTTTTGACTCTAAATGACTGTTGGATGTGAATTATGACTTTGTCAACTAAAATAAGTGTGTTTAAAGTCATTTCTGTGCCTGAAACGGGTCAAAATTGAAGCTTTTGAGTAAGCAAAACTCTGTAAAAATGGCACTTTTGGTCACTGTGAGGGTTTAAAAAGTGGTTATTCAACATGAGGCACGATCCAATTGACATTTTGAATAATTTTTGGTACAGTCCCAAAAATCAATTTTCGGATGAAAAACGATGACTCCGGACATGTCGAACGTTCCCAAAATGGTCTATAATGATGAAATTTTAACATTTAATCTTTTGACTCTAAATGACTGTTGGATGTGAATTATGACTTTTTCAACTAAAATAAGTGTGTTTAAAGTCATTTCTGTGCCTAAAACGGGTCAAAATTGAAGCTTTTGAGTAAGCAAAACTCTGTAAAAATGGCAATTTTGGTCACTGTGAGGGTTTAAAAAGTGGTTATTCAACATGAGGCACGATCCAATTGACATTTTGAATCATTTTTGGTACAGTCCAAAAAATCAATTTTCGGATGAAAAACGATGACTCCGGACATGTCGAACGTTCCCAAAATGGTCTATAATGATGACATTTTAACATTTAATCTTTTGACTCTAAATGACTGTTGGATGTGAATTATGACTTTTTCAACTAAAATAAGTGTGTTTAAAGTCATTTCGGTGCCTGAAACGGGTCAAAATTGAAGCTTTTGAGTAAGCAAAACTCTGTAAAAATGGCACTTTTGGTCACTGTGAGGGTTTAAAAAGTGGTTATTCAACATGAGGCACGATCCAATTGACATTTTGAATCATTTTTGGTACAGTCCCAAAAATCAATTTTCGGATGAAAAACGATGACTCCGGACATGTCGAACGTTCCCAAAATGGTCTATAATGATGAAATTTTAACATTTAATCTATTGACTCTAAATGACTGTTGGATGTGAATTATGACTTTTTCAGCTTAAATAAGTGTGTTTAAAGTCATTTCTGTGCCTGAAACGGGTCAAAATTGAAGCTTTTGAGTAAGCAAAACTCTGTAAAAATTGCACTTTTGGTCACTGTGAGGGTTTAAAAAGTGGTAATTCAACATGAGGCACGATCCAATTGACATTTTGAATCATTTTTGGTACAGTCCCAAAAATCAATTTTCGGATGAAAAACGATGACTCCGGGCATGTCGAACGGTCCCAAAATGGTCTATAATGATGAAATTTTAACATTTAATCTTTTGACTCTAAATGACTGTTGGATGTGCATTATGACTTTTTCAACTAAAATAAGTGTGTTTAAAGTCATTTCTGTGCCTGAAACGGGTCAAAATTGAAACTTTTGAGTAAGCAAAACTCTGTAAAAATGGCACTTTTGGTCACTGTGAGGGTTTAAAAAGTGGTTATTCAACATGAGGCACGATCCAATTGACATTTTGAATCATTTTTGGTACAGTCCAAAAAATCAATTTTCGGATGAAAAACGATGACTCCGGACATGTCGAACGTTCCCAAAATGGTCTATAATGATGAAATTTTAACATTTAATCTTTTGACTCTAAATGACTGTTGGATGTGAATTATGACTTTTTCAACTAAAATAAGTGTGTTTAAAGTCATTTCTGTGCCTGAAACGGGTCAAAATTGAAGCTTTTGAGTAAGCAAAACTCTGTAAAAATGGCACTTTTGGTCACTGTGAGGGTTTAAAAAGTGGTTATTCAACATGAGGCACGATCCAATTGACATTTTGAATCATTTTTGGTACAGTCCCAAAAATCAATTTTCGGATGAAAAACGATGGCTCCGGACATGTCGAACGTTCCCAAAATGGTCTATAATGATGAAATTTTAACATTTAATCTTTTGACTCTAAATGACTGTTGGATGTGAATTATGACTTTTTCAACTAAAATAAGTGTGTTTAAAGTCATTTCTGTGCCTGAAACGTGTCAAAATTGAAGCTTTTGAGTAAGGAAAACTATGTAAAAATGGCAATTTTGGTCACTGTGAGGGTTTAAAAAGTGGTTATTCAACATGAGGCACGATCCAATTGACATTTTGAATCATTTTTGGTACAGTCCAAAAAATCAATTTTCGGATGAAAAACGATGACTCCGGACATGCCGAACGTTCCCAAAATGGTCTATAATGATGAAATTTTAACATTTAATCTTTTGACTCTAAATGACTGTTGGATGTGAATTATGACTTTTTCAACTAAAATAAGTGTGTTTAAAGTCATTTCTGTGCCTGAAACGTGTCAAAATTGAAGCTTTTGAGTAAGGAAAACTCTGTAAAAATGGCAATTTTGGTCACTGTGAGGATTTAAAAAGTGGTTATTCAACATGAGGCACGATCCAATTGACATTTTGAAGCATTTTTGGTACAGTCCAAAAAATCAATTTTCTGATGAAAAACGATGACTACGGACATGTCGAACGTTCCCAAAATGGTCTATAATGATGAAATTTTAACATTTAATCTTTTGACTCTAAATGACTGTTGGATGTGAATTATGACTTTTTCAACTAAAATAAGTGTGTTTAAAGTCATTTCTGTGACTGAAACGGGTCAAAATTGAAGCTTTTGAGTAAGCAAAACTCTGTAAAAATTGCCATTTTTGTCACTGTGAGGGTTTAAAAAGTGGTTATTCAACATGAGGCACGATCCAATTGACATGTTGAATCATTTTTGGTACAGTCCAAAAAATCAATTTTCGGATGAAAAACGATGACTCCGGACATGTCGAACGTTCCAAAAATGTTCTATAATGATGAAATTTTAACATTTAATCTTTTGACTCTAAATGACTGTTGGATGTGAATTATGACTTTTTCAACTAAAATAAGTGTGTTTAAAGTCATTTCTGTGCCTGAAACGGGTCAAAATTGAAGCTTTTGAGTAAGCAAAACTCTGTAAAAATGGCACTTTTGGTCACTGTGAGGGTTTAAAAAGTGGTTATTCAACATGAGGCACGATCCAATTGACATTTTGAATCATTTTTGGTACAGTCCCAAAAATCAATTTTCGGATGAAAAACGATGACTCCGGACATGTCGAACGTTCCCAAAATGGTCTATAATGATGAAATTTTAACATTTAAACTTTTGACTCTAAATGACTGTTGGATGCGAATTATGACTTTTTCAACTAAAATAAGTGTGTTTAAAGTCATTTCTGTGCCTGAAACGGGTCAAAATTGAAGCTTTTGAGTAAGGAAAACTCTGTAAAAATGGCACTTTTGGTCACTGTGAGGGTTTAAAAAGTGGTTATTCAACATGAGGCACGATCCAATTGACATTTTGAATCATTTTTGGTACAGTCCAAAAAATCAATTTTCAGATGAAAAACGATGACTCCGGACATGTCGAACGTTCCCAAAATGGTCTATAATGATGAAATTTTAACATTTAATCTTTTGACTCTAAATGACTGTTGGATGTGAATTATGACTTTTTCAACTAAAATAAGTGTGTTTAAAGTCATTTCTGTGCCTGAAACGGGTCAAAATTGAAGCTTTTGAGTAAGCAAAACTCTGTAAAAATGGCACTTTTGGTCACTGTGAGGGTTTAAAAAGTGGTTATTCAACATGAGGCACGATCCAATTGACATTTTGAATCATTTTTGGTACAGTCCCAAAAATCAATTTTCGGATGAAAAACGATGACTCCGGACATGTCGAACGTTCCCAAAATGGTCTATAATGATGAAATATTAACATTTAATCTTTTGACTCTAAATGACTGTTGGATGTGAATTATGACTTTTTCAACTAAAATAAATGTGTTTAAAGTCATTTCTGTGCCTGAAACGGGTCAAAATTGAAGCTTTTGAGTAAGCAAAACTCTGTAAAAATGGCACTTTTGGTCACTGTGAGGGTTTAAAAAGTGGTTATTCAACATGAGGCACGATCCAATTGACATTTTGAATCATTTTTGGTACAGTCCCAAAAATCAATTTTCGGATGAAAAACGATGACTCCGGACATGTCGAACGTTCCCAAAATGGTCTATAATGATGAAATTTTAACATTTAATCTTTTGACTCTAAATGACTGTTGGATGTGCATTCTGACTTTTTCAACTAAAATAAGTGTGTTTAAAGTCATTTCTGTGCCTGAAACGGGTCAAAATTGAAGCTTTTGAGTAAGCAAAACTCTGTAAAAATGGCAATTTTGGTCACTGTGAGGGTTTAAAAAGTGGTTATTCAACATGAGGCATGATCCAATTGACATTTTGAATCATTTTTGGTACAGTCCAAAAAATCGATTTTCGGATGAAAAACGATGACTCCGGACATGTCGAACGTTCCCAAAATGGTCTATAATGATGAAATTTTAACATTTAATCTTTTGACTCTAAATGACTGTTGGATGTGAATTATGACTTTTTCAACTAAAATAAGTGTGTTTAAAGTCATTTCTGTGACTGAAACCGGTCAAAATTGAAGCTTTTGAGTAAGCAAAACTCTGTAAAAATGGCCATTTTGGTCACTGTGAGGGTTTAAAAAGTGGTTATTCAACATGAGGCATGATCCAATTGACATTTTGAATCATTTTTGGTACAGTCCAAAAAATCTATTTTCGGATGAAAAACGATGACTCCGGACATGTCGAACGTTCCCAAAATGGTCTATAATGATGAAATTTTAACATTTAATCTTTTGACTCTAAATGACTGTTGGATGTGAATTATGACTTTTTCAACTAAAATAAGTGTGTTTAAAGTCATTTCTGTGCCTGAAACGGGTCAAAATTGAAGCTTTTGAGTAAGGAAAACTCTGTAAAAATGGCACTTTTGGTCACTGTGAGGGTTTAAAAAGTGGTTATTCAACATGAGGCACGATCCAATTGACATTTTGAATCATTTTTGGTACAGTCCAAAAAATCAATTTTCAGATGAAAAACGATGACTCCGGACATGTCGAACGTTCCCAAAATGGTCTATAATGATGAAATTTTAACATTTAAACTTTTGACTCTAAATGACTGTTGGATGCGAATTATAACTTTTTCAACTAAAATAAGTGTGTTTAAAGTCATTTCTGTGCCTGAAACCTGTCAAAATTGAAGCTTTTGAGTAAGGAAAACTCTGTAAAAATGGCAATTTTGGTCACTGTGAGGGTTTAAAAAGTGGTTATTCAACATGAGGCACGATCCAATTGACATTTTGAATCATTTTTGGTACAGTCCAAAAAAATCAATTTTCGGATGAAAAACGATGACTCCGGACATGTCGAACGTTCCCAAAATGGTCTATAATGATGAAATTTTAACATTTAATCTTTTGACTCTAAATGACTGTTGGATGTGAATTATGACTTTTTCAACTAAAATAAGTGTGTTTAAAGTCATTTCTGTGCCTGAAACGGGTCAAAATTGAAGCTTTTGAGTAAGCAAAACTCTGTAAAAATGGCACTTTTGGTCACTGTGAGGGTTTAAAAAGTGGTTATTCAACATGAGGCACGATCCAATTGACATTTTGAATCATTTTTGGTACAGTCCCAAAAATCAATTTTCGGATGAAAAACGATGACTCCGGACATGTCGAACGTTCCCAAAATGGTCTATAATGATGAAATATTAACATTTAATCTTTTGACTCTAAATGACTGTTGGATGTGAATTATGACTTTTTCAACTAAAATAAATGTGTTTAAAGTCATTTCTGTGCCTGAAACGGGTCAAAATTGAAGCTTTTGAGTAAGCAAAACTCTGTAAAAATGGCACTTTTGGTCACTGTGAGGGTTTAAAAAGTGGTTATTCAACATGAGGCACGATCCAATTGACATTTTGAATCATTTTTGGTACAGTCCCAAAAATCAATTTTCGGATGAAAAACGATGACTCCGGACATGTCGAACGTTCCCAAAATGGTCTATAATGATGAAATTTTAACATTTAATCTTTTGACTCTAAATGACTGTTGGATGTGCATTCTGACTTTTTCAACTAAAATAAGTGTGTTTAAAGTCATTTCTGTGCCTGAAACGGGTCAAAATTGAAGCTTTTGAGTAAGCAAAACTCTGTAAAAATGGCAATTTTGGTCACTGTGAGGGTTTAAAAAGTGGTTATTCAACATGAGGCATGATCCAATTGACATTTTGAATCATTTTTGGTACAGTCCAAAAAATCGATTTTCGGATGAAAAACGATGACTCCGGACATGTCGAACGTTCCCAAAATGGTCTATAATGATGAAATTTTAACATTTAATCTTTTGACTCTAAATGACTGTTGAATGTGAATTATGACTTTTTCAACTAAAATAAGTGTGTTTAAAGTCATTTCTGTGACTGAAACCGGTCAAAATTGAAGCTTTTGAGTAAGCAAAACTCTGTAAAAATGGCCATTTTGGTCACTGTGAGGGTTTAAAAAGTGGTTATTCAACATGAGGCACGATCCAATTGACATTTTGAATCATTTTTGGTACAGTCCCAAAAATCAATTTTCGGATGAAAAACGATGACTCCGGACATGTCGAACGTTCCCAAAATGGTCTATAATGATGAAATATTAACATTTAATCTTTTGACTCTAAATGACTGTTGGATGTGAATTATGACTTTTTCAACTAAAATAAATGTGTTTAAAGTCATTTCTGTGCCTGAAACGGGTCAAAATTGAAGCTTTTGAGTAAGCAAAACTCTGTAAAAATGGCACTTTTGGTCACTGTGAGGGTTTAAAAAGTGGTTATTCAACATGAGGCACGATCCAATTGACATTTTGAATCATTTTTGGTACAGTCCCAAAAATCAATTTTCGGATGAAAAACGATGACTCCGGACATGTCGAACGTTCCCAAAATGGTCTATAATGATGAAATTTTAACATTTAATCTTTTGACTCTAAATGACTGTTGGATGTGCATTCTGACTTTTTCAACTAAAATAAGTGTGTTTAAAGTCATTTCTGTGCCTGAAACGGGTCAAAATTGAAGCTTTTGAGTAAGCAAAACTCTGTAAAAATGGCAATTTTGGTCACTGTGAGGGTTTAAAAAGTGGTTATTCAACATGAGGCATGATCCAATTGACATTTTGAATCATTTTTGGTACAGTCCAAAAAATCGATTTTCGGATGAAAAACGATGACTCCGGACATGTCGAACGTTCCCAAAATGGTCTATAATGATGAAATTTTAACATTTAATCTTTTGACTCTAAATGACTGTTGGATGTGAATTATGACTTTTTCAACTAAAATAAGTGTGTTTAAAGTCATTTCTGTGACTGAAACCGGTCAAAATTGAAGCTTTTGAGTAAGCAAAACTCTGTAAAAATGGCCATTTTGGTCACTGTGAGGGTTTAAAAAGTGGTTATTCAACATGAGGCATGATCCAATTGACATTTTGAATCATTTTTGGTACAGTCCAAAAAATCTATTTTCGGATGAAAAACGATGACTCCGGACATGTCGAACGTTCCCAAAATGGTCTATAATGATGAAATTTTAACATTTAATCTTTTGACTCTAAATGACTGTTGGATGTGAATTATGACTTTTTCAACTAAAATAAGTGTGTTTAAAGTCATTTCTGTGCCTGAAACGGGTCAAAATTGAAGCTTTTGAGTAAGGAAAACTCTGTAAAAATGGCACTTTTGGTCACTGTGAGGGTTTAAAAAGTGGTTATTCAACATGAGGCACGATCCAATTGACATTTTGAATCATTTTTGGTACAGTCCAAAAAATCAATTTTCAGATGAAAAACGATGACTCCGGACATGTCGAACGTTCCCAAAATGGTCTATAATGATGAAATTTTAACATTTAAACTTTTGACTCTAAATGACTGTTGGATGCGAATTATAACTTTTTCAACTAAAATAAGTGTGTTTAAAGTCATTTCTGTGCCTGAAACCTGTCAAAATTGAAGCTTTTGAGTAAGGAAAACTCTGTAAAAATGGCAATTTTGGTCACTGTGAGGGTTTAAAAAGTGGTTATTCAACATGAGGCACGATCCAATTGACATTTTGAATCATTTTTGGTACAGTCCAAAAAAATCAATTTTCGGATGAAAAACGATGACTCCGGACATGTCGAACGTTCCCAAAATGGTCTATAATGATGAAATTTTAACATTTAATCTTTTGACTCTAAATGACTGTTGGATGTGAATTATGACTTTTTCAACTAAAATAAGTGTTTTTAAAGTCATTTCTGTGCCTGAAACGGGTCAAAATTGAAGCTTTTGAGTAAGCAAAACTCTGTAAAAATGGCACTTTTGGTCACTGTGAGGGTTTAAAAAGTGGTTATTCAACATGAGGCACGATCCAATTGACATTTTGAATCATTTTTGGTACAGTCCCAAAAATCAATTTTCGGATGAAAAACGATGACTCCGGACATGTCGAACGTTCCCAAAATGGTCTATAATGATGAAATATTAACATTTAATCTTTTGACTCTAAATGACTGTTGGATGTGAATTATGACTTTTTCAACTAAAATAAATGTGTTTAAAGTCATTTCTGTGCCTGAAACGGGTCAAAATTGAAGCTTTTGAGTAAGCAAAACTCTGTAAAAATGGCACTTTTGGTCACTGTGAGGGTTTAAAAAGTGGTTATTCAACATGAGGCACGATCCAATTGACATTTTGAATCATTTTTGGTACAGTCCCAAAAATCAATTTTCGGATGAAAAACGATGACTCCGGACATGTCGAACGTTCCCAAAATGGTCTATAATGATGAAATATTAACATTTAATCTTTTGACTCTAAATGACTGTTGGATTTGAATTATGACTTTTTCAACTAAAATAAATGTGTTTAAAGTCATTTCTGTGCCTGAAACGGGTCAAAATTGAAGTTTTTGAGTAAGCAAAACTTTGTAAAAATGGCACTTTTGGTCACTGTGAGGGTTTAAAAAGTGGTTATTCAACATGAGGCACGATCCAATTGACATTTTGAATCATTTTTGGTACAGTCCCAAAAATCAATTTTCGGATGAAAAACGATGACTCCGGACATGTCGAACGTTCCCAAAATGGTCTATAATGATGAAATTTTAACATTTAATCTTTTGACTCTAAATGACTGTTGGATGCGAATTATGACTTTTTCAACTAAAATAAGTGTGTTTAAAGTCATTTCTGTGCCTGAAACCTGTCAAAATTGAAGCTTTTGAGTAAGGAAAACTCTGTAAAAATGGCAATTTTGGTCACTGTGAGGGTTTAAAAAGTGGTTATTCAACATGAGGCACGATCCAATTGACATTTTGAATCATTTTTGGTACAGTCCAAAAAAATCAATTTTCGGATGAAAAACGATGACTCCGGACATGTCGAACGTTCCCAAAATGGTCTATAATGATGAAATTTTAACATTTAATCTTTTGACTCTAAATGACTGTTGGATGTGAATTATGACTTTTTCAACTAAAATAAGTGTCTTTAAAGTCATTTCTGTGCCTGAAACGGGTCAAAATTGAAGCTTTTGAGTAAGCAAAACTCTGTAAAAATGGCAATTTTGGTCACTGTGAGGGTTTAAAAAGTGGTTATTCAACATGAGGCACGATCCAATTGACATTTTGAATCATTTTTGGTACAGTCCAAAAAAATCAATTTTCGGATGAAAAACGATGACTCCGGACATGTCGAACGTTCCCAAAATGGTCTATAATGATGAAATTTTAACATTTAATCTTTTGACTCTAAATGACTGTTGGATGTGAATTATGACTTTTTCAACTAAAATAAGTGTGTTTAAAGTCATTTCTGTGCCTGAAACGGGTCAAAATTGAAGCTTTTGAGTAAGCAAAACTCTGTAAAAATGGCACTTTTGGTCACTGTGAGGGTTTAAAAAGTGGTTATTCAACATGAGGCACGATCCAATTGACATTTTGAATCATTTTTGGTACAGTCCCAAAAATCAATTTTCGGATGAAAAACGATGACTCCGGACATGTCGAACGTTCCCAAAATGGTCTATAATGATGAAATATTAACATTTAATCTTTTGACTCTAAATGACTGTTGGATGTGAATTATGACTTTTTCAACTAAAATAAATGTGTTTAAAGTCATTTCTGTGCCTGAAACGGGTCAAAATTGAAGCTTTTGAGTAAGCAAAACTCTGTAAAAATGGCACTTTTGGTCACTGTGAGGGTTTAAAAAGTGGTTATTCAACATGAGGCACGATCCAATTGACATTTTGAATCATTTTTGGTACAGTCCCAAAAATCAATTTTCGGATGAAAAACGATGACTCCGGACATGTCGAACGTTCCCAAAATGGTCTATAATGATGAAATTTTAACATTTAATCTTTTGACTCTAAATGACTGTTGGATGTGCATTATGACTTTTTCAACTAAAATAAGTGTGTTTAAAGTCATTTCTGTGCCTGAAACGGGTCAAAATTGAAGCTTTTGAGTAAGCAAAACTCTGTAAAAATGGCAATTTTGGTCACTGTGAGGGTTTAAAAAGTGGTAATTCAACATGAGGCACGATCCAATTGACATTTTGAATCATTTTTGGTACAGTCCCAAAAATCAATTTTCGGATGAAAAACGATGACTCCGGGCATGTCGAACGGTCCCAAAATGGTCTATAATGATGAAATTTTAACATTTAATCTTTTGACTCTAAATGACTGTTGGATGTGCATTATGACTTTTTCAACTAAAATAAGTGTGTTTAAAGTCATTTCTGTGCCTGAAACGGGTCAAAATTGAAACTTTTGAGTAAGCAAAACTCTGTAAAAATGGCACTTTTGGTCACTGTGAGGGTTTAAAAAGTGGTTATTCAACATGAGGCACGATCCAATTGACATTTTGAATCATTTTTGGTACAGTCCAAAAAATCAATTTTCGGATGAAAAACGATGACTCCGGACATGTCGAACGTTCCCAAAATGGTCTATAATGATGAAATTTTAACATTTAATCTTTTGACTCTAAATGACTGTTGGATGTGAATTATGACTTTTTCAACTAAAATAAGTGTGTTTAAAGTCATTTCTGTGCCTGAAACGGGTCAAAATTGAAGCTTTTGAGTAAGCAAAACTCTGTAAAAATGGCACTTTTGGTCACTGTGAGGGTTTAAAAAGTGGTTATTCAACATGAGGCACGATCCAATTGACATTTTGAATCATTTTTGGTACAGTCCCAAAAATCAATTTTCGGATGAAAAACGATGGCTCCGGACATGTCGAACGTTCCCAAAATGGTCTATAATGAGGAAATTTTAACATTTAATCTTTTGACTCTAAATGACTGTTGGATGTGAATTATGACTTTTTCAACTAAAATAAGTGTGTTTAAAGTCATTTCTGTGCCTGAAACGTGTCAAAATTGAAGCTTTTGAGTAAGGAAAACTATGTAAAAATGGCAATTTTGGTCACTGTGAGGGTTTAAAAAGTGGTTATTCAACATGAGGCACGATCCAATTGACATTTTGAATCATTTTTGGTACAGTCCAAAAAATCAATTTTCGGATGAAAAACGATGACTCCGGACATGCCGAACGTTCCCAAAATGGTCTATAATGATGAAATTTTAACATTTAATCTTTTGACTCTAAATGACTGTTGGATGTGAATTATGACTTTTTCAACTAAAATAAGTGTGTTTAAAGTCATTTCTGTGCCTGAAACGGGTCAAAATTGAAGATTTTGAGTAAGGAAAACTCTGTAAAAATGGCACTTTAGGTCACTGTGAGGGTTTAAAAAGTGGTTATTCAACATGAGGCACGATCCAATTGACATTTTGAATCATTTTTGGTACAGTCCAAAAAATCAATTTTCGGATGAAAAACGATGACTCCGGACATGTCGAACGTTCCCAAAATGGTCTATAATGATGAAATTTTAACATTTAAACTTTTGACTCTAAATGACTGTTGGATGCGAATTATGACTTTTTCAACTAAAATAAGTGTGTTTAAAGTCATTTCTGTGCCTGAAACGTGTCAAAATTGAAGCTTTTGAGTAAGGAAAACTCTGTAAAAATGGCAATTTTGGTCACTGTGAGGATTTAAAAAGTGGTTATTCAACATGAGGCACGATCCAATTGACATTTTGAAGCATTTTTGGTACAGTCCAAAAAATCAATTTTCTGATGAAAAACGATGACTACGGACATGTCGAACGTTCCCAAAATGGTCTATAATGATGAAATTTTAACATTTAATCTTTTGACTCTAAATGACTGTTGGATGTGAATTATGACTTTTTCAACTAAAATAAGTGTGTTTAAAGTCATTTCTGTGACTGAAACGGGTCAAAATTGAAGCTTTTGAGTAAGCAAAACTCTGTAAAAATTGCCATTTTTGTCACTGTGAGGGTTTAAAAAGTGGTTATTCAACATGAGGCACGATCCAATTGACATGTTGAATCATTTTTGGTACAGTCCAAAAAATCAATTTTCGGATGAAAAACGATGACTCCGGACATGTCGAACGTTCCAAAAATGTTCTATAATGATGAAATTTTAACATTTAATCTTTTGACTCTAAATGACTGTTGGATGTGAATTATGACTTTTTCAACTAAAATAAGTGTGTTTAAAGTCATTTCTGTGCCTGAAACGGGTCAAAATTGAAGCTTTTGAGTAAGCAAAACTCTGTAAAAATGGCACTTTTGGTCACTGTGAGGGTTTAAAAAGTAGTTATTCAACATGAGGCACGATCCAATTGACATTTTGAATCATTTTTGGTACAGTCCCAAAAATCAATTTTCGGATGAAAAACGATGACTCCGGACATGTCGAACGTTCCCAAAATGGTCTATAATGATGAAATTTTAACATTTAAACTTTTGACTCTAAATGACTGTTGGATGCGAATTATGACTTTTTCAACTAAAATAAGTGTGTTTAAAGTCATTTCTGTGCCTGAAACGGGTCAAAATTGAAGCTTTTGAGTAAGGAAAACTCTGTAAAAATGGCACTTTTGGTCACTGTGAGGGTTTAAAAAGTGGTTATTCAACATGAGGCACGATCCAATTGACATTTTGAATCATTTTTGGTACAGTCCAAAAAATCAATTTTCAGATGAAAAACGATGACTCCGGACATGTCGAACGTTCCCAAAATGGTCTATAATGATGAAATTTTAACATTTAAACTTTTGACTCTAAATGACTGTTGGATGCGAATTATAACTTTTTCAACTAAAATAAGTGTGTTTAAAGTCATTTCTGTGCCTGAAACCTGTCAAAATTGAAGCTTTTGAGTAAGGAAAACTCTGTAAAAATGGCAATTTTGGTCACTGTGAGGGTTTAAAAAGTGGTTATTCAACATGAGGCACGATCCAATTGACATTTTGAATAATTTTTGGTACAGTCCAAAAAAATCAATTTTCGGATGAAAAACGATGACTCCGGACATGTCGAACGTTCCCAAAATGGTCTATAATGATGAAATTTTAACATTTAATCTTTTGACTCTAAATGACTGTTGGATGTGAATTATGACTTTTTCAACTAAAATAAGTGTGTTTAAAGTCATTTCTGTGCCTGAAACGGGTCAAAATTGAAGCTTTCGAGTAAGCAAAACTCTGTAAAAATGGCACTTTTGGTCACTGTGAGGGTTTAAAAAGTGGTTATTCAACATGAGGCACGATCCAATTGACATTTTGAATCATTTTTGGTACAGTCCCAAAAATCAATTTTCGGATGAAAAACGATGACTCCGGACATGTCGAACGTACCCAAAATGGTCTATAATGATGAAATATTAACATTTAATCTTTTGACTCTAAATGACTGTTGGATGTGAATTATGACTTTTTCAACTAAAATAAATGTGTTTAAAGTCATTTCTGTGCCTGAAACGGGTCAAAATTGAAGCTTTTGAGTAAGCAAAACTCTGTAAAAATGGCACTTTTGGTCACTGTGAGGGTTTAAAAAGTGGTTATTCAACATGAGGCACGATCCAATTGACATTTTGAATCATTTTTGGTACAGTCCCAAAAATCAATTTTCGGATGAAAAACGATGACTCCGGACATGTCGAACGTTCCCAAAATGGTCTATAATGATGAAATTTTAACATTTAATCTTTTGACTCTAAATGACTGTTGGATGTGCATTCTGACTTTTTCAACTAAAATAAGTGTGTTTAAAGTCATTTCTGTGCCTGAAACGGGTCAAAATTGAAGCTTTTGAGTAAGCAAAACTCTGTAAAAATGGCAATTTTGGTCACTGTGAGGGTTTAAAAAGTGGTTATTCAACATGAGGCATGATCCAATTGACATTTTGAATCATTTTTGGTACAGTCCAAAAAATCGATTTTCGGATGAAAAACGATGACTCCGGACATGTCGAACGTTCCCAAAATGGTCTATAATGATGAAATTTTAACATTTAATCTTTTGACTCTAAATGACTGTTGGATGTGAATTATGACTTTTTCAACTAAAATAAGTGTGTTTAAAGTCATTTCTGTGACTGAAACCGGTCAAAATTGAAGCTTTTGAGTAAGCAAAACTCTGTAAAAATGGCCATTTTGGTCACTGTGAGGGTTTAAAAAGTGGTTATTCAACATGAGGCATGATCCAATTGACATTTTGAATCATTTTTGGTACAGTCCAAAAAATCTATTTTCGGATGAAAAACGATGACTCCGGACATGTCGAACGTTCCCAAAATGGTCTATAATGATGAAATTTTAACATTAAATCTTTTGACTCTAAATGACTGTTGGATGTGAATTATGACTTTTTCAACTAAAATAAGTGTGTTTAAAGTCATTTCTGTGACTGAAACGGGTCAAAATTGAAGCTTTTGAGTAAGCAAAACTCTGTAAAAATGGCCATTTTTGTCACTGTGAGGGTTTAAAAAGTGGTTATTCAACATGAGGCACGATCCAATTGACATTTTGAATCATTTTTGGTACAGTCCAAAAAATCAATTTTCGGATGAAAAACGATGACTCCGGACATGTCGAACGTTCCCAAAATGTTCTATAATGATGAAATTTTAACATTTAATCTTTTGACTCTAAATGACTGTTGGATGTGAATTATGACTTTTTCAACTAAAATAAGTGTGTTTAAAGTCATTTCTGTGCCTGAAACGGGTCAAAATTGAAGCTTTTGGGTAAGCAAAATTCTGTAAAAATGGCACTTTTGGTCACTGTGAGGGTTTAAAAAGTGGTTATTCAACATGAGGCACGATCCAATTGACATTTTGAATCATTTTTGGTACAGTCCCAAAAATCAATTTTCGGATGAAAAACGATGACTCCGGACATGTCGAACGTTCCCAAAATGGTCTATAATGATGAAATTTTAACATTTAATCTTTTGACTCTAAATGACTGTTGGATGTGAATTATGACTTTTTCAACTAAAATAAGTGTGTTTAAAGTCATTTCTGTGCCTGAAACGGGTCAAAATTGAAGCTTTTGAGTAAGCAAAACTCTGTAAAAATGGCACTTTTGGTCACTGTGAGGGTTTAAAAAGTGGTTATTCAACATGAGGCACGATCCAATTGACATTTTGAATCATTTTTGGTACAGTCCCAAAAATCAATTTTCGGATGAAAAACGATGACTCCGGACATGTCGAACGTTCCCAAAATGGTCTATAATGATGAAATTTTAACATTTAAACTTTTGACTCTAAATGACTGTTGGATGCGAATTATGACTTTTTCAACTAAAATAAGTGTGTTTAAAGTCATTTCTGTGCCTGAAACGGGTCAAAATTGAAGCTTTTGAGTAAGGAAAACTCTGTAAAAATGGCACTTTTGGTCACTGTGAGGGTTTAAAAAGTGGTTATTCAACATGAGGCACGATCCAATTGACATTTTGAATCATTTTTGGTACAGTCCAAAAAATCCATTTTCAGATGAAAAACGATGACTCCGGACATGTCGAACGTTCCCAAAATGGTCTATAATGATGAAATTTTAACATTTAAACTTTTGACTCTAAATGACTGTTGGATGCGAATTATGACTTTTTCAACTAAAATAAGTGTGTTTAAAGTCATTTCTGTGCCTGAAACCTGTCAAAATTGAAGCTTTTGAGTAAGGAAAACTCTGTAAAAATGGCAATTTTGGTCACTGTGAGGGTTTAAAAAGTGGTTATTCAACATGAGGCACGATCCAATTGACATTTTGAATCATTTTTGGTACAGTCAAAAAAAATCAATTTTCGGATGAAAAACGATGACTCCGGACATGTCGAACGTTCCCAAAATGGTCTATAATAATGAAATTTTAACATTTAATCTTTTGACTCTAAATGACTGTTGGATGTGCATTCTGACTTTTTCAACTAAAATAAGTGTGTTTAAAGTCATTTCTGTGCCTGAAACGGGTCAAAATTGAAGCTTTTGAGTAAGCAAAACTCTGTAAAAATGGCAATTTTGGTCACTGTGAGGGTTTAAAAAGTGGTTATTCAACATGAGGCATGATCCAATTGACATTTTGAATCATTTTTGGTACAGTCCAAAAAATCGATTTTCGGATGAAAAACGATGACTCCGGACATGTCGAACGTTCCCAAAATGGTCTATAATGATGAAATTTTAACATTTAATCTTTTGACTCTAAATGACTGTTGGATGTGAATTATGACTTTTTCAACTAAAATAAGTGTGTTTAAAGTCATTTCTGTGACTGAAACGGGTCAAAATTGAAGCTTTTGAGTAAGCAAAACTCTGTAAAAATGGCCATTTTTGTCACTGTGAGGGTTTAAAAAGTGGTTATTCAACATGAGGCACGATCCAATTGACATTTTGAATCATTTTTGGTACAGTCCAAAAAATCAATTTTCGGATGAAAAACGATGACTCCGGACATGTCGAACGTTCCCAAAATGTTCTATAATGATGAAATTTTAACATTTAATCTTTTGACTCTAAATGACTGTTGGATGTGAATTATGACTTTTTCAACTAAAATAAGTGTGTTTAAAGTCATTTCTGTGCCTGAAACGGGTCAAAATTGAAGCTTTTGGGTAAGCAAAATTCTGTAAAAATGGCACTTTTGGTCACTGTGAGGGTTTAAAAAGTGGTTATTCAACATGAGGCACGATCCAATTGACATTTTGAATCATTTTTGGTACAGTCCCAAAAATCAATTTTCGGATGAAAAACGATGACTCCGGACATGTCGAACGTTCCCAAAATGGTCTATAATGATGAAATTTTAACATTTAATCTTTTGACTCTAAATGACTGTTGGATGTGAATTATGACTTTTTCAACTAAAATAAGTGTGTTTAAAGTCATTTCTGTGCCTGAAACGGGTCAAAATTGAAGCTTTTGAGTAAGCAAAACTCTGTAAAAATGGCACTTTTGGTCACTGTGAGGGTTTAAAAAGTGGTTATTCAACATGAGGCACGATCCAATTGACATTTTGAATCATTTTTGGTACAGTCCCAAAAATCAATTTTCGGATGAAAAACGATGACTCCGGACATGTCGAACGTTCCCAAAATGGTCTATAATGATGAAATTTTAACATTTAAACTTTTGACTCTAAATGACTGTTGGATGCGAATTATGACTTTTTCAACTAAAATAAGTGTGTTTAAAGTCATTTCTGTGCCTGAAACGGGTCAAAATTGAAGCTTTTGAGTAAGGAAAACTCTGTAAAAATGGCACTTTTGGTCACTGTGAGGGTTTAAAAAGTGGTTATTCAACATGAGGCACGATCCAATTGACATTTTGAATCATTTTTGGTACAGTCCAAAAAATCCATTTTCAGATGAAAAACGATGACTCCGGACATGTCGAACGTTCCCAAAATGGTCTATAATGATGAAATTTTAACATTTAAACTTTTGACTCTAAATGACTGTTGGATGCGAATTATGACTTTTTCAACTAAAATAAGTGTGTTTAAAGTCATTTCTGTGCCTGAAACCTGTCAAAATTGAAGCTTTTGAGTAAGGAAAACTCTGTAAAAATGGCAATTTTGGTCACTGTGAGGGTTTAAAAAGTGGTTATTCAACATGAGGCACGATCCAATTGACATTTTGAATCATTTTTGGTACAGTCAAAAAAAATCAATTTTCGGATGAAAAACGATGACTCCGGACATGTCGAACGTTCCCAAAATGGTCTATAATAATGAAATTTTAACATTTAATCTTTTGACTCTAAATGACTGTTGGATGTGAATTATGACTTTTTCAACTAAAATAAGTGTGTTTAAAGTCATTTCTGTGCCTGAAACGGGTCAAAATTGAAGCTTTTGAGTAAGCAAAACTCTGTAAAAATGGCACTTTTGGTCACTGTGAGGGTTTAAAAAGTGGTTATTCAACATGAGGCACGATCCAATTGACATTTTGAATCATTTTTGGTACAGTCCCAAAAATCAATTTTCGGATGAAAAACGATGACTCCGGACATGTCGAACGTTCCCAAAATGGTCTATAATGATGAAATATTAACATTTAATCTTTTGACTCTAAATGACTGTTGGATTTGAATTATGACTTTTTCAACTAAAATAAATGTGTTTAAAGTCATTTCTGTGCCTGAAACGGGTCAAAATTGAAGCTTTTGAGTAAGCAAAACTCTGTAAAAATGGCACTTTTGGTCACTGTGAGGGTTTAAAAAGTGGTTATTCAACATGAGGCACGATCCAATTGACATTTTGAATCATTTTTGGTACAGTCCCAAAAATCAATTTTTGGATGAAAAACGATGACTCCGGACATGTCGAACGTTCCCAAAATGGTCTATAATGATGAAATTTTAACATTTAATCTTTTGACTCTAAATGACTGTTGGATGCGAATTATGACTTTTTCAACTAAAATAAGTGTGTTTAAAGTCATTTCTGTGCCTGAAACCTGTCAAAATTGAAGCTTTTGAGTAAGGAAAACTCTGTAAAAATGGCAATTTTGGTCACTGTGAGGGTTTAAAAAGTGGTTATTCAACATGAGGCACGATCCAATTGACATTTTGAATCATTTTTGGTACAGTCCAAAAAAATCAATTTTCGGATGAAAAACGATGACTCCGGACATGTCGAACGTTCCCAAAATGGTCTATAATGATGAAATTTTAACATTTAATCTTTTGACTCTAAATGACTGTTGGATGTGAATTATGACTTTTTCAACTAAAATAAGTGTCTTTAAAGTCATTTCTGTGCCTGAAACGGGTCAAAATTGAAGCTTTTGAGTAAGCAAAACTCTGTAAAAATGGCAATTTTGGTCACTGTGAGGGTTTAAAAAGTGGTTATTCAACATGAGGCACGATCCAATTGACATTTTGAATCATTTTTGGTACAGTCCAAAAAAATCAATTTTCGGATGAAAAACGATGACTCCGGACATGTCGAACGTTCCCAAAATGGTCTATAATGATGAAATTTTAACATTTAATCTTTTGACTCTAAATGACTGTTGGATGTGAATTATGACTTTTTCAACTAAAATAAGTGTGTTTAAAGTCATTTCTGTGCCTGAAACGGGTCAAAATTGAAGCTTTTGAGTAAGCAAAACTCTGTAAAAATGGCACTTTTGGTCACTGTGAGGGTTTAAAAAGTGGTTATTCAACGTGAGGCACGATCCAATTGACATTTTGAATCATTTTTGGTACAGTCCCAAAAATCAATTTTCGGATGAAAAACTATGACTCCGGACATGTCGAACGTTCCCAAAATGGTCTATAATGATGAAATATTAACATTTAATCTTTTGACTCTAAATGACTGTTGGATGTGAATTATGACTTTTTCAACTAAAATAAATGTGTTTAAAGTCATTTCTGTGCCTGAAACGGGTCAAAATTGAAGCTTTTGAGTAAGCAAAACTCTGTAAAAATGGCACTTTTGGTCACTGTGAGGGTTTAAAAAGTGGTTATTCAACATGAGGCACGATCCAATTGACATTTTGAATCATTTTTGGTACAGTCCCAAAAATCAATTTTCGGATGAAAAACGATGACTCCGGACATGTCGAACGTTCCCAAAATGGTCTATAATGATGAAATTTTAACATTTAATCTTTTGACTCTAAATGACTGTTGGATGTGCATTATGACTTTTTCAACTAAAATAAGTGTGTTTAAAGTCATTTCTGTGCCTGAAACGGGTCAAAATTGAAGCTTTTGAGTAAGCAAAACTCTGTAAAAATGGCAATTTTGGTCACTGTGAGGGTTTAAAAAGTGGTTATTCAACATGAGGCATGATCCAATTGACATTTTGAATCATTTTTGGTACAGTCCAAAAAATCGATTTTCGGATGAAAAACGATGACTCCGGACATGTCGAACGTTCCCAAAATGGTCTATAATGATGAAATTTTAACATTTAATCTTTTGACTCTAAATGACTGTTGGATGTGAATTATGACTTTTTCAACTAAAATAAGTGTGTTTAAAGTCATTTCTGTGACTGAAACCGGTCAAAATTGAAGCTTTTGAGTAAGCAAAACTCTGTAAAAATGGCCATTTTGGTCACTGTGAGGGTTTAAAAAGTGGTTATTCAACATGAGGCATGATCCAATTGACATTTTGAATCATTTTTGGTACAGTCCAAAAAATCGATTTTCGGATGAAAAACGATGACTCCGGACATGTAGAACGTTCCCAAAATGGTCTATAATGATGAAATTTTAACATTTAATCTTTTGACTCTAAATGACTGTTGGATGTGAATTATGACTTTTTCAACTAAAATAAGTGTGTTTAAAGTCATTTCTGTGACTGAAACGGGTCAAAATTGAAGCTTTTGAGTAAGCAAAACTCTGTAAAAATGGCCATTTTTGTCACTGTGAGGGTTTAAAAAGTGGTTATTCAACATGAGGCACGATCCAATTGACATTTTGAATCATTTTTGGTACAGTCCAAAAAATCAATTTTCGGATGAAAAACGATGACTCCGGACATGTCGAACGTTCCCAAAATGTTCTATAATGATGAAATTTTAACATTTAATCTTTTGACTCTAAATGACTGTTGGATGTGAATTATGACTTTTTCAACTAAAATAAGTGTGTTTAAAGTCATTTCTGTGCCTGAAACGGGTCAAAATTGAAGCTTTTGGGTAAGCAAAATTCTGTAAAAATGGCACTTTTGGTCACTGTGAGGGTTTAAAAAGTGGTTATTCAACATGAGGCACGATCCAATTGACATTTTGAATCATTTTTGGTACAGTCCCAAAAATCAATTTTCGGATGAAAAACGATGACTCCGGACATGTCGAACGTTCCCAAAATGGTCTATAATGATGAAATTTTAACATTTAATCTTTTGACTCTAAATGACTGTTGGATGTGAATTATGACTTTTTCAACTAAAATAAGTGTGTTTAAAGTCATTTCTGTGCCTGAAACGGGTCAAAATTGAAGCTTTTGAGTAAGCAAAACTCTGTAAAAATGGCACTTTTGGTCACTGTGAGGGTTTAAAAAGTGGTTATTCAACATGAGGCACGATCCAATTGACATTTTGAATCATTTTTGGTACAGTCCCAAAAATCAATTTTCGGATGAAAAACGATGACTCCGGACATGTCGAACGTTCCCAAAATGGTCTATAATGATGAAATTTTAACATTTAAACTTTTGACTCTAAATGACTGTTGGATGCGAATTATGACTTTTTCAACTAAAATAAGTGTGTTTAAAGTCATTTCTGTGCCTGAAACGGGTCAAAATTGAAGCTTTTGAGTAAGGAAAACTCTGTAAAAATGGCACTTTTGGTCACTGTGAGGGTTTAAAAAGTGGTTATTCAACATGAGGCACGATCCAATTGACATTTTGAATCATTTTTGGTACAGTCCCAAAAATCAATTTTCGGATGAAAAACGATGACTCCGGACATGTCGAACGTTCCCAAAATGGTCTATAATGATGAAATTTTAACATTTAAACTTTTGACTCTAAATGACTGTTGGATGCAAATTATGACTTTTTCAACTAAAATAAGTGTGTTTAAAGTCATTTCTGTGCCTGAAACCTGTCAAAATTGAAGCTTTTGAGTAAGGAAAACTCTGTAAAAATGGCAATTTTGGTCACTGTGAGGGTTTAAAAAGTGGTTATTCAACATGAGGCACGATCCAATTGACATTTTGAATCATTTTTGGTACAGTCCAAAAAAATCAATTTTCGGATGAAAAACGATGACTCCGGACATGTCGAACGTTCCCAAAATGGTCTATAATGATGAAATTTTAACATTTAATCTTTTGACTCTAAATGACTGTTGGATGTGAATTATGACATTTTCAACTAAAATAAGTGTGTTTAAAGTCATTTCTGTGCCTGAAACGGGTCAAAATTGAAGCTTTTGAGTAAGCAAAACTCTGTAAAAATGGCACTTTTGGTCACTGTGAGGGTTTAAAAAGTGGTTATTCAACATGAGGCACGATCCAATTGACATTTTGAATCATTTTTGGTACAGTCCCAAAAATCAATTTTCGGATGAAAAACGATGACTCCGGACATGTCGAACGTTCCCAAAATGGTCTATAATGATGAAATATTAACATTTAATCTTTTGACTCTAAATGACTGTTGGATGTGAATTATGACTTTTTCAACTAAAATAAATGTGTTTAAAGTCATTTCTGTGCCTGAAACGGGTCAAAATTGAAGCTTTTGAGTAAGCAAAACTCTGTAAAAATGGCACTTTTGGTCACTGTGAGGGTTTAAAAAGTGGTTATTCAACATGAGGCACGATCCAATTGACATTTTGAATCATTTTTGGTACAGTCCCAAAAATCAATTTTCGGATGAAAAACGATGACTCCGGACATGTCGAACGTTCCCAAAATGGTCTATAATGATGAAATTTTAACATTTAATCTTTTGACTCTAAATGACTGTTGGATGTGCATTATGACTTTTTCAACTAAAATAAGTGTGTTTAAAGTCATTTCTGTGCCATAAACGGGTCAAAATTGAAGCTTTTGAGTAAGCAAAACTCTGTAAAAATGGCAATTTTGGTCACTGTGAGGGTTTAAAAAGTGGTTATTCAACATGAGGCATGATCCAATTGACATTTTGAATCATTTTTGGTACAGTCCAAAAAATCAATTTTCGGATGAAAAACGATGACTCCGGACATGTCGAACGTTCCCAAAATGGTCTATAATGATGAAATTTTAACATTTAATCTTTTGACTCTAAATGACTGTTGGATGTGAATTATGACTTTTTCAACTAAAATAAGTGTGTTTAAAGTCATTTCTGTGCCTGAAACGGGTCAAAATTGAAGCTTTTGAGTAAGCAAAACTCTGTAAAAATGGCACTTTTGGTCACTGTGAGGGTTTAAAAAGTGGTTATTCAGCATGAGGCACGATCCAATTGACATTTTGAATCATTTTTGGTACAGTCCCAAAAATCAATTTTCGGATGAAAAACGATGACTCCGGACATGTCGAACGTTCCCAAAATGGTCTATAATGATGAAATTTTAACATTTAATCTTTTGACTCTAAATGACTGTTGGATGTGAATTATGACTTTTTCAACTAAAATAAGTGTGTTTAAAGTCATTTCTGTGCCTGAAACGGGTCAAAATTGAAGCTTTTGAGTAAGCAAAACTCTGTAAAAATGGCACTTTTGGTCACTGTGAGGGTTTAAAAAGTGGTTATTCAACATGAGGCACGATCCAATTGACATTTTGAATCATTTTTGGTACAGTCCCAAAAATAAATTTTCGGATGAAAAACGATGACTCCGGACATGTCGAACGTTCCCAAAATGGTCTATAATGATGAAATTTTAACATTTAATCTTTTGACTCTAAATGACTGTTGGATGTGAATTATGACTTTTTCAACTAAAATAAGTGTGTTTAAAGTCATTTCTGTGCCTGAAACGTGTCAAAATTGAAGCTTTTGAGTAAGGAAAACTATGTAAAAATGGCAATTTTTGTCACTGTGAGGGTTTAAAAAGTGGTTATTCAACATGAGGCACGATCCAATTGACATTTTGAATCATTTTTGGTACAGTCCAAAAAATCAATTTTCGGATGAAAAACGATGACTCCGGACATGTCGAACGTTCCCAAAATGTTCTATAATGATGAAATTTTAACATTTAATCTTTTGACTCTAAATGACTGTTGGATGTGAATTATGACTTTTTCAACTAAAATAAGTGTGTTTAAAGTCATTTCTGTGCCTGAAACGGGTCAAAATTGAAGCTTTTGAGTAAGCAAAATTCTGTAAAAATGGCACTTTTGGTCACTGTGAGGGTTTAAAAAGTGGTTATTCAACATGAGGCACGATCCAATTGACATTTTGAATCATTTTTGGTACAGTCCCAAAAATCAATTTTCGGATGAAAAACGATGACTCCGGACATGTCGAACGTTCCCAAAATGGTCTATAATGATGAAATTTTAACATTTAATCTTTTGACTCTAAATGACTGTTGGATTTGAATTATGACTTTTTCAACTAAAATAAATGTGTTTAAAGTCATTTCTGTGCCTGAAACGGGTCAAAATTGAAGCTTTTGAGTAAGCAAAACTCTGTAAAAATGGCACTTTTGGTCACTGTGAGGGTTTAAAAAGTGGTTATTCAACATGAGGCACGATCCAATTGACATTTTGAATCATTTTTGGTACAGTCCCAAAAATCAATTTTCGGATGAAAAACGATGACTCCGGACATGTCGAACGTTCCCAAAATGGTCTATAATGATGAAATTTTAACATTTAATCTTTTGACTCTAAATGACTGTTGGATGCGAATTATGACTTTTTCAACTAAAATAAGTGTGTTTAAAGTCATTTCTGTGCCTGAAACCTGTCAAAATTGAAGCTTTTGAGTAAGGAAAACTCTGTAAAAATGGCAATTTTGGTCACTGTGAGGGTTTAAAAAGTGGTTATTCAACATGAGGCACGATCCAATTGACATTTTGAATCATTTTTGGTACAGTCCAAAAAAATCAATTTTCGGATGAAAAACGATGACTCCGGACATGTCGAACGTTCCCAAAATGGTCTATAATGATGAAATTTTAACATTTAATCTTTTGACTCTAAATGACTGTTGGATGTGAATTATGACTTTTTCAACTAAAATAAGTGTCTTTAAAGTCATTTCTGTGCCTGAAACGGGTCAAAATTGAAGCTTTTGAGTAAGCAAAACTCTGTAAAAATGGCAATTTTGGTCACTGTGAGGGTTTAAAAAGTGGTTATTCAACATGAGGCACGATCCAATTGACATTTTGAATCATTTTTGGTACAGTCCAAAAAAATCAATTTTCGGATGAAAAACGATGACTCCGGACATGTCGAACGTTCCCAAAATGGTCTATAATGATGAAATTTTAACATTTAATCTTTTGACTCTAAATGACTGTTGGATGTGAATTATGACTTTTTCAACTAAAATAAGTGTGTTTAAAGTCATTTCTGTGCCTGAAACGGGTCAAAATTGAAGCTTTTGAGTAAGCAAAACTCTGTAAAAATGGCACTTTTGGTCACTGTGAGGGTTTAAAAAGTGGTTATTCAACATGAGGCACGATCCAATTGACATTTTGAATCATTTTTGGTACAGTCCCAAAAATCAATTTTCGGATGAAAAACGATGACTCCGGACATGTCGAACGTTCCCAAAATGGTCTATAATGATGAAATATTAACATTTAATCTTTTGACTCTAAATGACTGTTGGATGTGAATTATGACTTTTTCAACTAAAATAAATGTGTTTAAAGTCATTTCTGTGCCTGAAACGGGTCAAAATTGAAGCTTTTGAGTAAGCAAAACTCTGTAAAAATGGCACTTTTGGTCACTGTGAGGGTTTAAAAAGTGGTTATTCAACATGAGGCACGATCCAATTGACATTTTGAATCATTTTTGGTACAGTCCCAAAAATCAATTTTCGGATGAAAAACGATGACTCCGGACATGTCGAACGTTCCCAAAATGGTCTATAATGATGAAATTTTAACATTTAATCTTTTGACTCTAAATGACTGTTGGATGTGCATTATGACTTTTTCAACTAAAATAAGTGTGTTTAAAGTCATTTCTGTGCCTGAAACGGGTCAAAATTGAAGCTTTTGAGTAAGCAAAACTCTGTAAAAATGGCAATTTTGGTCACTGTGAGGGTTTAAAAAGTGGTTATTCAACATGAGGCATGATCCAATTGACATTTTGAATCATTTTTGGTACAGTCCAAAAAATCGATTTTCGGATGAAAAACGATGACTCCGGACATGTCGAACGTTCCCAAAATGGTCTATAATGATGAAATTTTAACATTTAATCTTTTGACTCTAAATGACTGTTGGATGTGAATTATGACTTTTTCAACTAAAATAAGTGTGTTTAAAGTCATTTCTGTGACTGAAACCGGTCAAAATTGAAGCTTTTGAGTAAGCAAAACTCTGTAAAAATGGCCATTTTGGTCACTGTGAGGGTTTAAAAAGTGGTTATTCAACATGAGGCATGATCCAATTGACATTTTGAATCATTTTTGGTACAGTCCAAAAAATCGATTTTCGGATGAAAAACGATGACTCCGGACATGTCGAACGCTCCCAAAATGGTCTATAATGATGAAATTTTAACATTTAATCTTTTGACTCTAAATGACTGTTGGATGTGAATTATGACTTTTTCAACTAAAATAAGTGTGTTTAAAGTCATTTCTGTGACTGAAACGGGTCAAAATTGAAGCTTTTGAGTAAGCAAAACTCTGTAAAAATGGCCATTTTTGTCACTGTGAGGGTTTAAAAAGTGGTTATTCAACATGAGGCACGATCCAATTGACATTTTGAATCATTTTTGGTACAGTCCAAAAAATCAATTTTCGGATGAAAAACGATGACTCCGGACATGTCGAACGTTCCCAAAATGTTCTATAATGATGAAATTTTAACATTTAATCTTTTGACTCTAAATGACTGTTGGATGTGAATTATGACTTTTTCAACTAAAATAAGTGTGTTTAAAGTCATTTCTGTGCCTGAAACGGGTCAAAATTGAAGCTTTTGGGTAAGCAAAATTCTGTAAAAATGGCACTTTTGGTCACTGTGAGGGTTTAAAAAGTGGTTATTCAACATGAGGCACGATCCAATTGACATTTTGAATCATTTTTGGTACAGTCCCAAAAATCAATTTTCGGATGAAAAACGATGACTCCGGACATGTCGAACGTTCCCAAAATGGTCTATAATGATGAAATTTTAACATTTAATCTTTTGACTCTAAATGACTGTTGGATGTGAATTATGACTTTTTCAACTAAAATAAGTGTGTTTAAAGTCATTTCTGTGCCTGAAACGGGTCAAAATTGAAGCTTTTGAGTAAGCAAAACTCTGTAAAAATGGCACTTTTGGTCACTGTGAGGGTTTAAAAAGTGGTTATTCAACATGAGGCACGATCCAATTGACATTTTGAATCATTTTTGGTACAGTCCCAAAAATCAATTTTCGGATGAAAAACGATGACTCCGGACATGTCGAACGTTCCCAAAATGGTCTATAATGATGAAATTTTAACATTTAAACTTTTGACTCTAAATGACTGTTGGATGCGAATTATGACTTTTTCAACTAAAATAAGTGTGTTTAAAGTCATTTCTGTGCCTGAAACGGGTCAAAATTGAAGCTTTTGAGTAAGGAAAACTCTGTAAAAATGGCACTTTTGGTCACTGTGAGGGTTTAAAAAGTGGTTATTCAACATGAGGCACGATCCAATTGACATTTTGAATCATTTTTGGTACAGTCCCAAAAATCAATTTTCGGATGAAAAACGATGACTCCGGACATGTCGAACGTTCCCAAAATGGTCTATAATGATGAAATTTTAACATTTAAACTTTTGACTCTAAATGACTGTTGGATGCGAATTATGACTTTTTCAACTAAAATAAGTGTGTTTAAAGTCATTTCTGTGCCTGAAACCTGTCAAAATTGAAGCTTTTGAGTAAGGAAAACTCTGTAAAAATGGCAATTTTGGTCACTGTGAGGGTTTAAAAAGTGGTTATTCAACTTGAGGCACGATCCAATTGACATTTTGAATCATTTTTGGTACAGTCCAAAAAAATCAATTTTCGGATGAAAAACGATGACTCCGGACATGTCGAACGTTCCCAAAATGGTCTATAATGATGAAATTTTAACATTTAATCTTTTGACTCTAAATGACTGTTGGATGTGAATTATGACTTTTTCAACTAAAATAAGTGTGTTTAAAGTCATTTCTGTGCCTGAAACGGGTCAAAATTGAAGCTTTTGAGTAAGCAAAACTCTGTAAAAATGGCACTTTTGGTCACTGTGAGGGTTTAAAAAGTGGTTATTCAACATGAGGCACGATCCAATTGACATTTTGAATCATTTTTGGTACAGTCCCAAAAATCAATTTTCGGATGAAAAACGATGACTCCGGACATGTCGAACGTTCCCAAAATAGTCTATAATGATGAAATATTAACATTTAATCTTTTGACTCTAAATGACTGTTGGATGTGAATTATGACTTTTTCAACTAAAATAAATGTGTTTAAAGTCATTTCTGTGCCTGAAACGGGTCAAAATTGAAGCTTTTGAGTAAGCAAAACTCTGTAAAAATGGCACTTTTGGTCACTGTGAGGGTTTAAAAAGTGGTTATTCAACATGAGGCACGATCCAATTGACATTTTGAATCATTTTTGGTACAGTCCCAAAAATCAATTTTCGGATGAAAAACGATGACTCCGGACATGTCGAACGTTCCCAAAATGGTCTATAATGATGAAATTTTAACATTTAATCTTTTGACTCTAAATGACTGTTGGATGTGCATTATGACTTTTTCAACTAAAATAAGTGTGTTTAAAGTCATTTCTGTGCCTGAAACGGGTCAAAATTGAAGCTTTTGAGTAAGCAAAACTCTGTAAAAATGGCAATTTTGGTCACTGTGAGGGTTTAAAAAGTGGTTATTCAACATGAGGCATGATCCAATTGACATTTTGAATCATTTTTGGTACAGTCCAAAAAATCGATTTTCGGATGAAAAACGATGACTCCGGACATGTCGAACGTTCCCAAAATGGTCTATAATGATGAAATTTTAACATTTAATCTTTTGACTCTAAATGACTGTTGGATGTGAATTATGACTTTTTCAACTAAAATAAGTGTGTTTAAAGTCATTTCTGTGACTGAAACCGGTCAAAATTGAAGCTTTTGAGTAAGCAAAACTCTGTAAAAATGGCCATTTTGGTCACTGTGAGGGTTTAAAAAGTGGTTATTCAACATGAGGCATGATCCAATTGACATTTTGAATCATTTTTGGTACAGTCCAAAAAATCGATTTTCGGATGAAAAACGATGACTCCGGACATGTCGAACGTTCCCAAAATGGTCTATAATTATGAAATTTTAACATTTAATCTTTTGACTCTAAATGACTGTTGGATGTGAATTATGACTTTTTCAACTAAAATAAGTGTGTTTAAAGTCATTTCTGTGCCTGAAACGGGTCAAAATTGAAGCTTTTGAGTAAGCAAAACTCTGTAAAAATGGCACTTTTGGTCACTGTGAGGGTTTAAAAAGTGGTTATTCAGCATGAGGCACGATCCAATTGACATTTTGAATCATTTTTGGTACAGTCCCAAAAATCAATTTTCGGATGAAAAACGATGACTCCAGACATGTCGAACGTTCCCAAAATGGTCTATAATGATGAAATTTTAACATTTAATCTTTTGACTCTAAATGACTGTTGGATGTGAATTATGACTTTTTCAACTAAAATAAGTGTGTTTAAAGTCATTTCTGTGCCTGAAACGTGTCAAAATTGAAGCTTTTGAGTAAGGAAAACTATGTAAAAATGGCAATTTTTGTCACTGTGAGGGTTTAAAAAGTGGTTATTCAACATGAGGCACGATCCAATTGACATTTTGAATCATTTTTGGTACAGTCCAAAAAATCAATTTTCGGATGAAAAACGATGACTCCGGACATGTCGAACGTTCCCAAAATGTTCTATAATGATGAAATTTTAACATTTAATCTTTTGACTCTAAATGACTGTTGGATGTGAATTATGACTTTTTTTCAACTAAAATAAGTGTGTTTAAAGTCATTTCTGTGCCTGAAACGGGTCAAAATTGAAGCTTTTGAGTAAGCAAAATTCTGTAAAAATGGCACTTTTGGTCACTGTGAGGGTTTAAAAAGTGGTTATTCAACATGAGGCACGATCCAATTGACATTTTGAATCATTTTTGGTACAGTCCCAAAAATCAATTTTCGGATGAAAAACGATGACTCCGGACATGTCGAACGTTCCCAAAATGGTCTATAATGATGAAATTTTAACATTTAAACTTTTGACTCTAATTGACTGTTGGATGCGAATTATGACTTTTTCAACTAAAATAAGTGTGTTTAAAGTCATTTCTGTGCCTGAAACGTGTCAAAATTGAAGCTTTTGAGTAAGGAAAACTCTGTAAAAATGGCAATTTTGGTCACTGTGAGGATTTAAAAAGTGGTTATTCAACATGAGGCACGATCCAATTGACATTTTGAAGCATTTTTGGTACAGTCCAAAAAATCAATTTTCGGATGAAAAACGATGACTCCGGACATGTCGAACGTTCCCAAAATGGTCTATAATGATGAAATTTTAACATTTAATCTTTTGACTCTAAATGACTGTTGGATGTGAATTATGACTTTTTCAACTAAAATAAGTGTGTTTAAAGTCATTTCTGTGCCTGAAACGGGTCAAAATTGAAGCTTTTGAGTAAGCAAAACTCTGTAAAAATGGCACTTTTGGTCACTGTGAGGGTTTAAAAAGTGGTTATTCAACATGAGGCACGATCCAATTGACATTTTGAATAATTTTTGGTACAGTCCCAAAAATCAATTTTCGGATGAAAAACGATGACTCCGGACATGTCGAACGTTCCCAAAATGGTCTATAATGATGAAATTTTAACATTTAATCTTTTGACTCTAAATGACTGTTGGATGTGCATTATGACTTTTTCAACTAAAATAAGTGTGTTTAAAGTCATTTCTGTGCCTGAAACGGGTCAAAATTGAAGCTTTTGAGTAAGCAAAACTCTGTAAAAATGGCACTTTTGGTCACTGTGAGGGTTTAAAAAGTGGTTATTCAACATGAGGCACGATCCAATTGACATTTTGAATCATTTTTGGTACAGTCCCAAAAATCAATTTTCGGATGAAAAACGATGACTCCGGACATGTCGAACATTCCCAAAATGGTCTATAATGATGAAATTTTAACATTTAATCTTTTGACTCTAAATGACTGTTGGATGTGAATTATGACTTTTTCAACTAAAATAAGTGTGTTTAAAGTCATTTCTGTGCCTGAAACGGGTCAAAATTGAAGCTTTTGAGTAAGGAAAACTCTGTAAAAATGGCAATTTTGGTCAACGTGAGTGTTTAAAAAGTGGTTATTCAACATGAGGCACGATCCAATTGACATTTTGAAGCATTTTTTTGTACAGTCCAAAAAATCAATTTTCGGATGAAAAACGATGACTCCGGACATGTCGAACGTTCCCAAAATGGTCTATAATGATGAAAATTTAACATTTAATCTTTTGACTCTAAATGACTGTTTGATGTGCATTATGACTTTTTCAACTAAAATAAGTGTGTTTAAAGTCATTTCTGTGCCTGAAACGAGTCAAAATTGAAGCTTTTGAGTAAGCAAAACTCTGTAAAAATGGCAATTTTGGTCACTGTGAGGGTTTAAAAAGTGGTTATTCAACATGAGGCACGATCCAATTGACATTTTGAATCATTTTTGGTACAGTCCAAAAAAATCAATTTTCGGATGAAAAACGATGACTCCGGACATGCCGAACGTTCCCAAAATGGTCTATAATGATGAAATTTTAACATTTAATCTTTTGACTCTAAATGACTGTTGGATGTGAATTATGACTTTTTCAACTAAAATAAGTGTGTTTAAAGTCATTTCTGTGCCTGAAACGGGTCAAAATTGAAGCTTTTGAGTAAGCAAAACTCTGTAAAAATGGCACTTTTGGTCACTGTGAGGGTTTAAAAAGTGGTTATTCAACATTAGGCACGATCCAATTGACATTTTGAATCATTTTTGGTACAGTCCCAAAAATCAATTTTCGGATGAAAAACGATGACTCCGGACATGTCGAACGTTCCCAAAATGGTCTATAATGATGAAATTTTAACATTTAATCTTTTGACTCTAAATGACTGTTGGATGTGAATTATGACTTTTTCAACTAAAATAAGTGTGTTTAAAGTCATTTCTGTGCCTGAAACGGGTCAAAATTGAAGCTTTTGAGTAAGCAAAACTCTGTAAAAATTGCAATTTTGGTCACTGTGAGGGTTTAAAAAGTGGTTATTCAACATGAGGCACGATCCAATTGACATTTTGAATCATTTTTGGTACAGTCCAAAAAATCAATTTTCGGATGAAAAACGATGACTCCGGACATGTCGAACGTTCCCAAAATGGTCTATAATGATGAAATTTTAACATTTAATCTTTTGACTCTAAATGACTGTTGGATGTGAATTATGACTTTTTCAACTAAAATAAGTGTGTTTAAAGTCATTTCTGTGCCTGAAACGGGTCAAAATTGAAGCTTTTGAGTAAGCAAAACTCTGTAAAAATGGCACTTTTGGTCACTGTGAGGGTTTAAAAAGTGGTTATTCAACATGAGGCACGATCCAATTGACATTTTGAATCATTTTTGGTACAGTCCCAAAAATCAATTTTCGGATGAAAAACGATGACTCCGGACATGTCGAACGTTCCCAAAATGGTCTATAATGATGAAATATTAACATTTAATCTTTTGACTCTAAATGACTGTTGGATGTGAATTATGACTTTTTCAACTAAAATAAATGTGTTTAAAGTCATTTCTGTGCCTGAAACGGGTCAAAATTGAAGCTTTTGAGTAAGCAAAACTCTGTAAAAATGGCACTTTTGGTCACTGTGAGGGTTTAAAAAGTGGTTATTCAACATGAGGCACGATCCAATTGACATTTTGAATCATTTTTGGTACAGTCCCAAAAATCAATTTTCGGATGAAAAACGATGACTCCGGACATGTCGAACGTTCCCAAAATGGTCTATAATGATGAAATTTTAACATTTAATCTTTTGACTCTAAATGACTGTTGGATGTGCATTATGACTTTTTCAACTAAAATAAGTGTGTTTAAAGTCATTTCTGTGCCTGAAACGGGTCAAAATTGAAGCTTTTGAGTAAGCAAAACTCTGTAAAAATGGCAATTTTGGTCACTGTGAGGGTTTAAAAAGTGGTTATTCAACATGAGGCATGATCCAATTGACATTTTGAATCATTTTTGGTACAGTCCAAAAAATCGATTTTCGGATGAAAAACGATGACTCCGGACATGTCGAACGTTCCCAAAATGGTCTATAATGATGAAATTTTAACATTTAATCTTTTGACTCTAAATGACTGTTGGATGTGAATTATGACTTTTTCAACTAAAATAAGTGTGTTTAAAGTCATTTCTGTGACTGAAACCGGTCAAAATTGAAGCTTTTGAGTAAGCAAAACTCTGTAAAAATGGCCATTTTGGTCACTGTGAGGGTTTAAAAAGTGGTTATTCAACATGAGGCATGATCCAATTGACATTTTGAATCATTTTTGGTACAGTCCAAAAAATCGATTTTCGGATGAAAAACGATGACTCCGGACATGTCGAACGCTCCCAAAATGGTCTATAATGATGAAATTTTAACATTTAATCTTTTGACTCTAAATGACTGTTGGATGTGAATTATGACTTTTTCAACTAAAATAAGTGTGTTTAAAGTCATTTCTGTGACTGAAACGGGTCAAAATTGAAGCTTTTGAGTAAGCAAAACTCTGTAAAAATGGCCATTTTTGTCACTGTGAGGGTTTAAAAAGTGGTTATTCAACATGAGGCACGATCCAATTGACATTTTGAATCATTTTTGGTACAGTCCAAAAAATCAATTTTCGGATGAAAAACGATGACTCCGGACATGTCGAACGTTCCCAAAATGTTCTATAATGATGAAATTTTAACATTTAATCTTTTGACTCTAAATGACTGTTGGATGTGAATTATGACTTTTTCAACTAAAATAAGTGTGTTTAAAGTCATTTCTGTGCCTGAAACGGGTCAAAATTGAAGCTTTTGGGTAAGCAAAATTCTGTAAAAATGGCACTTTTGGTCACTGTGAGGGTTTAAAAAGTGGTTATTCAACATGAGGCACGATCCAATTGACATTTTGAATCATTTTTGGTACAGTCCCAAAAATCAATTTTCGGATGAAAAACGATGACTCCGGACATGTCGAACGTTCCCAAAATGGTCTATAATGATGAAATTTTAACATTTAATCTTTTGACTCTAAATGACTGTTGGATGTGAATTATGACTTTTTCAACTAAAATAAGTGTGTTTAAAGTCATTTCTGTGCCTGAAACGGGTCAAAATTGAAGCTTTTGAGTAAGCAAAACTCTGTAAAAATGGCACTTTTGGTCACTGTGAGGGTTTAAAAAGTGGTTATTCAACATGAGGCACGATCCAATTGACATTTTGAATCATTTTTGGTACAGTCCCAAAAATCAATTTTCGGATGAAAAACGATGACTCCGGACATGTCGAACGTTCCCAAAATGGTCTATAATGATGAAATTTTAACATTTAAACTTTTGACTCTAAATGACTGTTGGATGCGAATTATGACTTTTTCAACTAAAATAAGTGTGTTTAAAGTCATTTCTGTGCCTGAAACGGGTCAAAATTGAAGCTTTTGAGTAAGGAAAACTCTGTAAAAATGGCACTTTTGGTCACTGTGAGGGTTTAAAAAGTGGTTATTCAACATGAGGCACGATCCAATTGACATTTTGAATCATTTTTGGTACAGTCCCAAAAATCAATTTTCGGATGAAAAACGATGACTCCGGACATGTCGAACGTTCCCAAAATGGTCTATAATGATGAAATTTTAACATTTAAACTTTTGACTCTAAATGACTGTTGGATGCGAATTATGACTTTTTCAACTAAAATAAGTGTGTTTAAAGTCATTTCTGTGCCTGAAACCTGTCAAAATTGAAGCTTTTGAGTAAGGAAAACTCTGTAAAAATGGCAATTTTGGTCACTGTGAGGGTTTAAAAAGTGGTTATTCAACATGAGGCACGATCCAATTGACATTTTGAATCATTTTTGGTACAGTCCAAAAAAATCAATTTTCGGATGAAAAACGATGACTCCGGACATGTCGAACGTTCCCAAAATGGTCTATAATGATGAAATTTTAACATTTAATCTTTTGACTCTAAATGACTGTTGGATGTGAATTATGACTTTTTCAACTAAAATAAGTGTGTTTAAAGTCATTTCTGTGCCTGAAACGGGTCAAAATTGAAGCTTTTGAGTAAGCAAAACTCTGTAAAAATGGCACTTTTGGTCACTGTGAGGGTTTAAAAAGTGGTTATTCAACATGAGGCACGATCCAATTGACATTTTGAATCATTTTTGGTACAGTCCCAAAAATCAATTTTCGGATGAAAAACGATGACTCCGGACATGTCGAACGTTCCCAAAATAGTCTATAATGATGAAATATTAACATTTAATCTTTTGACTCTAAATGACTGTTGGATGTGAATTATGACTTTTTCAACTAAAATAAATGTGTTTAAAGTCATTTCTGTGCCTGAAACGGGTCAAAATTGAAGCTTTTGAGTAAGCAAAACTCTGTAAAAATGGCACTTTTGGTCACTGTGAGGGTTTAAAAAGTGGTTATTCAACATGAGGCACGATCCAATTGACATTTTGAATCATTTTTGGTACAGTCCCAAAAATCAATTTTCGGATGAAAAACGATGACTCCGGACATGTCGAACGTTCCCAAAATGGTCTATAATGATGAAATTTTAACATTTAATCTTTTGACTCTAAATGACTGTTGGATGTGCATTATGACTTTTTCAACTAAAATAAGTGTGTTTAAAGTCATTTCTGTGCCTGAAACGGGTCAAAATTGAAGCTTTTGAGTAAGCAAAACTCTGTAAAAATGGCAATTTTGGTCACTGTGAGGGTTTAAAAAGTGGTTATTCAACATGAGGCATGATCCAATTGACATTTTGAATCATTTTTGGTACAGTCCAAAAAATCGATTTTCGGATGAAAAACGATGACTCCGGACATGTCGAACGTTCCCAAAATGGTCTATAATGATGAAATTTTAACATTTAATCTTTTGACTCTAAATGACTGTTGGATGTGAATTATGACTTTTTCAACTAAAATAAGTGTGTTTAAAGTCATTTCTGTGACTGAAACCGGTCAAAATTGAAGCTTTTGAGTAAGCAAAACTCTGTAAAAATGGCCATTTTGGTCACTGTGAGGGTTTAAAAAGTGGTTATTCAACATGAGGCATGATCCAATTGACATTTTGAATCATTTTTGGTACAGTCCAAAAAATCGATTTTCGGATGAAAAACGATGACTCCGGACATGTCGAACGTTCCCAAAATGGTCTATAATTATGAAATTTTAACATTTAATCTTTTGACTCTAAATGACTGTTGGATGTGAATTATGACTTTTTCAACTAAAATAAGTGTGTTTAAAGTCATTTCTGTGCCTGAAACGGGTCAAAATTGAAGCTTTTGAGTAAGCAAAACTCTGTAAAAATGGCACTTTTGGTCACTGTGAGGGTTTAAAAAGTGGTTATTCAGCATGAGGCACGATCCAATTGACATTTTGAATCATTTTTGGTACAGTCCCAAAAATCAATTTTCGGATGAAAAACGATGACTCCGGACATGTCGAACGTTCCCAAAATGGTCTATAATGATGAAATTTTAACATTTAATCTTTTGACTCTAAATGACTGTTGGATGTGAATTATGACTTTTTCAACTAAAATAAGTGTGTTTAAAGTCATTTCTGTGCCTGAAACGTGTCAAAATTGAAGCTTTTGAGTAAGGAAAACTATGTAAAAATGGCAATTTTTGTCACTGTGAGGGTTTAAAAAGTGGTTATTCAACATGAGGCACGATCCAATTGACATTTTGAATCATTTTTGGTACAGTCCAAAAAATCAATTTTCGGATGAAAAACGATGACTCCGGACATGTCGAACGTTCCCAAAATGTTCTATAATGATGAAATTTTAACATTTAATCTTTTGACTCTAAATGACTGTTGGATGTGAATTATGACTTTTTTTCAACTAAAATAAGTGTGTTTAAAGTCATTTCTGTGCCTGAAACGGGTCAAAATTGAAGCTTTTGAGTAAGCAAAATTCTGTAAAAATGGCACTTTTGGTCACTGTGAGGGTTTAAAAAGTGGTTATTCAACATGAGGCACGATCCAATTGACATTTTGAATCATTTTTGGTACAGTCCCAAAAATCAATTTTCGGATGAAAAACGATGACTCCGGACATGTCGAACGTTCCCAAAATGGTCTATAATGATGAAATTTTAACATTTAAACTTTTGACTCTAATTGACTGTTGGATGCGAATTATGACTTTTTCAACTAAAATAAGTGTGTTTAAAGTCATTTCTGTGCCTGAAACGTGTCAAAATTGAAGCTTTTGAGTAAGGAAAACTCTGTAAAAATGGCAATTTTGGTCACTGTGAGGATTTAAAAAGTGGTTATTCAACATGAGGCACGATCCAATTGACATTTTGAAGCATTTTTGGTACAGTCCAAAAAATCAATTTTCGGATGAAAAACGATGACTCCGGACATGTCGAACGTTCCCAAAATGGTCTATAATGATGAAATTTTAACATTTAATCTTTTGACTCTAAATGACTGTTGGATGTGAATTATGACTTTTTCAACTAAAATAAGTGTGTTTAAAGTCATTTCTGTGCCTGAAACGGGTCAAAATTGAAGCTTTTGAGTAAGCAAAACTCTGTAAAAATGGCACTTTTGGTCACTGTGAGGGTTTAAAAAGTGGTTATTCAACATGAGGCACGATCCAATTGACATTTTGAATAATTTTTGGTACAGTCCCAAAAATCAATTTTCGGATGAAAAACGATGACTCCGGACATGTCGAACGTTCCCAAAATGGTCTATAATGATGAAATTTTAACATTTAATCTTTTGACTCTAAATGACTGTTGGATGTGCATTATGACTTTTTCAACTAAAATAAGTGTGTTTAAAGTCATTTCTGTGCCTGAAACGGGTCAAAATTGAAGCTTTTGAGTAAGCAAAACTCTGTAAAAATGGCACTTTTGGTCACTGTGAGGGTTTAAAAAGTGGTTATTCAACATGAGGCACGATCCAATTGACATTTTGAATCATTTTTGGTACAGTCCCAAAAATCAATTTTCGGATGAAAAACGATGACTCCGGACATGTCGAACATTCCCAAAATGGTCTATAATGATGAAATTTTAACATTTAATCTTTTGACTCTAAATGACTGTTGGATGTGAATTATGACTTTTTCAACTAAAATAAGTGTGTTTAAAGTCATTTCTGTGCCTGAAACGGGTCAAAATTGAAGCTTTTGAGTAAGGAAAACTCTGTAAAAATGGCAATTTTGGTCAACGTGAGTGTTTAAAAAGTGGTTATTCAACATGAGGCACGATCCAATTGACATTTTGAAGCATTTTTTTGTACAGTCCAAAAAATCAATTTTCGGATGAAAAACGATGACTCCGGACATGTCGAACGTTCCCAAAATGGTCTATAATGATGAAAATTTAACATTTAATCTTTTGACTCTAAATGACTGTTTGATGTGCATTATGACTTTTTCAACTAAAATAAGTGTGTTTAAAGTCATTTCTGTGCCTGAAACGAGTCAAAATTGAAGCTTTTGAGTAAGCAAAACTCTGTAAAAATGGCAATTTTGGTCACTGTGAGGGTTTAAAAAGTGGTTATTCAACATGAGGCACGATCCAATTGACATTTTGAATCATTTTTGGTACAGTCCAAAAAAATCAATTTTCGGATGAAAAACGATGACTCCGGACATGCCGAACGTTCCCAAAATGGTCTATAATGATGAAATTTTAACATTTAATCTTTTGACTCTAAATGACTGTTGGATGTGAATTATGACTTTTTCAACTAAAATAAGTGTGTTTAAAGTCATTTCTGTGCCTGAAACGGGTCAAAATTGAAGCTTTTGAGTAAGCAAAACTCTGTAAAAATGGCACTTTTGGTCACTGTGAGGGTTTAAAAAGTGGTTATTCAACATTAGGCACGATCCAATTGACATTTTGAATCATTTTTGGTACAGTCCCAAAAATCAATTTTCGGATGAAAAACGATGACTCCGGACATGTCGAACGTTCCCAAAATGGTCTATAATGATGAAATTTTAACATTTAATCTTTTGACTCTAAATGACTGTTGGATGTGAATTATGACTTTTTCAACTAAAATAAGTGTGTTTAAAGTCATTTCTGTGCCTGAAACGGGTCAAAATTGAAGCTTTTGAGTAAGCAAAACTCTGTAAAAATTGCAATTTTGGTCACTGTGAGGGTTTAAAAAGTGGTTATTCAACATGAGGCACGATCCAATTGACATTTTGAATCATTTTTGGTACAGTCCAAAAAATCAATTTTCGGATGAAAAACGATGACTCCGGACATGTCGAACGTTCCCAAAATGGTCTATAATGATGAAATTTTAACATTTAATCTTTTGACTCTAAATGACTGTTGGATGTGAATTATGACTTTTTCAACTAAAATAAGTGTGTTTAAAGTCATTTCGGTGCCTGAAACGGGTCAAAATTGAAGCTTTTGAGTAAGCAAAACTCTGTAAAAATGGCACTTTTGGTCACTGTGAGGGTTTAAAAAGAGGTTATTCAACATGAGGCACGATCCAATTGACATTTTGAATCATTTTTGGTACAGTCCCAAAAATCAATTTTCGGATGAAAAACGATGACTCCGGACATGTCGAACGTTCCCAAAATGGTCTATAATGATGAAATTTTAACATTTAATCTATTGACTCTAAATGACTGTTGGATGTGAATTATGACTTTTTCAGCTAAAATAAGTGTGTTTAAAGTCATTTCTGTGCCTGAAACGGGTCAAAATTGAAGCTTTTGAGTAAGCAAAACTCTGTAAAAATTGCACTTTTGGTCACTGTGAGGGTTTAAAAAGTGGTAATTCAACATGAGGCACGATCCAATTGACATTTTGAATCATTTTTGGTACAGTCCCAAAAATCAATTTTCGGATGAAAAACGATGACTCCGGGCATGTCGAACGGTCCCAAAATGGTCTATAATGATGAAATTTTAACATTTAATCTTTTGACTCTAAATGACTGTTGGATGTGCATTATGACTTTTTCAACTAAAATAAGTGTGTTTAAAGTCATTTCTGTGCCTGAAACGGGTCAAAATTGAAACTTTTGAGTAAGCAAAACTCTGTAAAAATGGCACTTTTGGTCACTGTGAGGGTTTAAAAAGTGGTTATTCAACATGAGGCACGATCCAATTGACATTTTGAATCATTTTTGGTACAGTCCAAAAAATCAATTTTCGGATGAAAAACGATGACTCCGGACATGTCGAACGTTCCCAAAATGGTCTATAATGATGAAATTTTAACATTTAATCTTTTGACTCTAAATGACTGTTGGATGTGAATTATGACTTTTTCAACTAAAATAAGTGTGTTTAAAGTCATTTCTGTGCCTGAAACGGGTCAAAATTGAAGATTTTGAGTAAGCAAAACTCTGTAAAAATTGCACTTTTGGTCACTGTGAGGGTTTAAAAAGTGGTTATTCAACATGAGGCACGATCCAATTGACATTTTGAATCATTTTTGGTACAGTCCCAAAAATCAATTTTCGGATGAAAAACGATGACTCCGGACATGCCGAACGTTCCCAAAATGGTCTATAATGATGAAATTTTAACATTTAATCTTTTGACTCTAAATGACTGTTGGATGTGAATTATGACTTTTTCAACTAAAATAAGTGTGTTTAAAGTCATTTCTGTGCCTGAAACGGGTCAAAATTGAAGATTTTGAGTAAGGAAAACTCTGTAAAAATGGCACTTTTGGTCACTGTGAGGGTTTAAAAAGTGGTTATTCAACATGAGGCACGATCCAATTGACATTTTGAATCATTTTTGGTACAGTCCAAAAAATCAATTTTCGGATGAAAAACGATGACTCCGGACATGTCGAACGTTCCCAAAATGGTCTATAATGATGAAATTTTAACATTTAAACTTTTGACTCTAAATGACTGTTGGATGCGAATTATGACTTTTTCAACTAAAATAAGTGTGTTTAAAGTCATTTCTGTGCCTGAAACGTGTCAAAATTGAAGCTTTTGAGTAAGGAAAACTATGTAAAAATGGCAATTTTGGTCACTGTGAGGGTTTAAAAAGTGGTTATTCAACATGAGGCACGATCCAATTGACATTTTGAATCATTTTTGGTACAGTCCAAAAAATCAATTTTCGGATGAAAAACGATGACTCCGGACATGCCGAACGTTCCCAAAATGGTCTATAATGATGAAATTTTAACATTTAATCTTTTGACTCTAAATGACTGTTGGATGTGAATTATGACTTTTTCAACTAAAATAAGTGTGTTTAAAGTCATTTCTGTGCCTGAAACGGGTCAAAATTGAAGATTTTGAGTAAGGAAAACTCTGTAAAAATGGCACTTTTGGTCACTGTGAGCGTTTAAAAAGTGGTTATTCAACATGAGGCACGATCCAATTGACATTTTGAATCATTTTTGGTACAGTCCAAAAAATCAATTTTCGGATGAAAAACGATGACTCCGGACATGTCGAACGTTCCCAAAATGGTCTATAATGATGAACTTTTAACATTTAAACTTTTGACTCTAAATGACTGTTGGATGCGAATTATGACTTTTTCAACTAAAATAAGTGTGTTTAAAGTCATTTCTGTGCCTGAAACGGGTCAAAATTGAAGCTTTTGAGTAAGCAAAACTCTGTAAAAATGGCACTTTTGGTCACTGTGAGGGTTTAAAAAGTGGTTATTCAACATGAGGCACGATCCAATTGACATTTTGAATCATTTTTGGTACAGTCCCAAAAATCAATTTTCGGATGAAAAACGATGACTCCGGACATGTCGAACGTTCCCAAAATGGTCTATAATGATGAAATTTTAACATTTAATCTTTTGACTCTAAATGACTGTTGGATGTGAATTATGACTTTTTCAACTAAAATAAGTGTGTTTAAAGTCATTTCTGTGCCTGAAACGGGTCAAAATTGAAGCTTTTGAGTAAGCAAAACTCTGTAAAAATGGCACTTTTGGTCACTGTGAGGGTTTAAAAAGTGGTTATTCAACATGAGGCACGATCCAATTGACGTTTTGAATCATTTTTGGTACAGTCCAAAAAAATCAATTTTCGGATGAAAAACGATGACTCCGGACATGTCGAACGTTCCCAAAATGGTCTATAATGATGAAATTTTAACATTTAATCTTTTGACTCTAAATGACTGTTGGATGTGAATTATGACTTTTTCAACTAAAATAAGTGTGTTTAAAGTCATTTCTGTGCCTGAAACGTGTCAAAATTGAAGCTTTTGAGTAAGGAAAACTATGTAAAAATGGCAATTTTGGTCACTGTGAGGGTTTAAAAAGTGGTTATTCAACATGAGGCACGATCCAATTGACATTTTGAATCATTTTTGGTACAGTCCAAAAAATCAATTTTCGGATGAAAAACGATGACTCCGGACATGCCGAACGTTCCCAAAATGGTCTATAATGATGAAATTTTAACATTTAATCTTTTGACTCTAAATGACTGTTGGATGTGAATTATGACTCTTTCAACTAAAATAAGTGTGTTTAAAGTCATTTCTGTGCCTGAAACGGGTCAAAATTGAAGATTTTGAGTAAGGAAAACTCTGTAAAAATGGCACTTTTGGTCACTGTGAGGGTTTAAAAAGTGGTTATTCAACATGAGGCACGATCCAATTGACATTTTGAATCATTTTTGGTACAGTCCAAAAAATCAATTTTCGGATGAAAAACGATGACTCCGGACATGTCGAACGTTCCCAAAATGGTCTATAATGATGAAATTTTAACATTTAAACTTTTGACTCTAAATGACTGTTGGATGCGAATTATGACTTTTTCAACTAAAATAAGTGTGTTTAAAGTCATTTCTGTGCCTGAAACGTGTCAAAATTGAAACTTTTAAGTAAGGAAAACTCTGTAAAAATGGCAATTTTGGTCACTGTGAGGATTTAAAAAGTGGTTATTCAACATGAGGCACGATCCAATTGACATTTTGAAGCATTTTTGGTACAGTCCAAAAAATCAATTTTCTGATGAAAAACGATGACTCCGGACATGTCGAACGTTCCCAAAATGGTCTATAATGATGAAATTTTAACATTTAATCTTTTGACTCTAAATGACTGTTGGATGTGAATTATGACTTTGTCAACTAAAATAAGTGTGTTTAAAGTCATTTCTGTGCCTGAAACGGGTCAAAATTGAAGCTTTTGAGTAAGCAAAACTCTGTAAAAATGGCACTTTTGGTCACTGTGAGGGTTTAAAAAGTGGTTATTCAACATGAGGCACGATCCAATTGACATTTTGAATAATTTTTGGTACAGTCCCAAAAATCAATTTTCGGATGAAAAACGATGACTCCGGACATGTCGAACGTTCCCAAAATGGTCTATAATGATGAAATTTTAACATTTAATCTTTTGACTCTAAATGACTGTTGGATGTGCATTATGACTTTTTCAACTAAAATAAGTGTGTTTAAAGTCATTTCTGTGCCTGAAACGGGTCAAAATTGAAGCTTTTGAGTAAGCAAAACTCTGTAAAAATGGCAATTTTGGTCACTGTGAGGGTTTAAAAAGTGGTTATTCAACATGAGGCACGATCCAATTGACATTTTGAATCATTTTTGGTACAGTCCAAAAAATCAATTTTCGGATGAAAAACGATGACTCCGGACATGTCGAACGTTCCCAAAATGGTCTATAATGATGAAATTTTAACATTTAATCTTTTGACTCTAAATGACTGTTGGATGTGAATTATGACTTTTTCAACTAAAATAAGTGTGTTTAAAGTCATTTCTGTGCCTGAAACGGGTCAAAATTGAAGCTTTTGAGTAAGCAAAACTCTGTAAAAATGGCACTTTTTGTCACTGTGAGGGTTTAAAAAGTGGTTATTCAACATGAGGCACGATCCAATTGACATTTTGAATCATTTTTGGTACAGTCCCAAAAATCAATTTTTGGATGAAAAACGATGACTCCGGACATGTCGAACGTTCCCAAAATGGTCTATAATGATGAAATTTTAACATTTAATCTTTTGACTCTAAATGACTGTTGGATGTGAATTATGACTTTTTCAACTAAAATAAGTGTGTTTAAAGTCATTTCTGTGCCTGAAACGGGTCAAAATTGAAGCTTTTGAGTAAGCAAAACTCTGTAAAAATGGCAATTTTGGTCACTGTGAGGGTTTAAAAAGTGGTTATTCAACATGAGGCACGATCCAATTGACATTTTGAATCATTTTTGGTACAGTCCAAAAAATCAATTTTCGGATGAAAAACGATGACTCCGGACATGTCGAACGTTCCCAAAATGGTCTATAATGATGAAATTTTAACATTTAATCTTTTGACTCTAAATGACTGTTGGATGTGAATTATGACTTTTTCAACTAAAATAAGTGTGTTTAAAGTCATTTCTGTGCCTGAAACGGGTCAAAATTGAAGCTTTTGAGTAAGCAAAACTCTGTAAAAATGGCACTTTTGGTCACTGTGAGGGTTTAAAAAGTGGTTATTCAACATGAGGCACGATCCAATTGACATTTTGAATCATTTTTGGTACAGTCCCAAAAATCAATTTTCGGATGAAAAACGATGACTCCGGACATGTCGAACGTTCCCAAAATGGTCTATAATGATGAAATTTTAACATTTAATCTATTGACTCTAAATGACTGTTGGATGTGAATTATGACTTTTTCAACTAAAATAAGTGTGTTTAAAGTCATTTCTGTGCCTGAAACGGGTCAAAATTGAAGCTTTTGAGTAAGCAAAACTCTGTAAAAATTGCACTTTTGGTCACTGTGAGGGTTTAAAAAGTGGTTATTCAACATGAGGCACGATCCAATTGACATTTTGAATCATTTTTGGTACAGTCCCAAAAATCAATTTTCGGATGAAAAACGATGACTCCGGACATGTCGAACGGTCCCAAAATGGTCTATAATGATGAAATTTTAACATTTAATCTTTAGACTCTAAATGACTGTTGGATGTGCATTATGACTTTTTCAACTAAAATAAGTGTGTTTAAAGTCATTTCTGTGCCTGAAACGGGTCAAAATTGAAACTTTTGAGTAAGCAAAACTCTGTAAAAATGGCACTTTTGGTCACTGTGAGGGTTTAAAAAGTGGTTATTCAACATGAGGCATGATCCAATTGACATTTTGAATCATTTTTGGTACAGTCCAAAAAATCGATTTTCGGATGAAAAACGATGACTCCGGACATGTCGAACGTTCCCAAAATGGTCTATAATGATGAAATTTTAACATTTAATCTTTTGACTCTAAATGACTGTTGGATGTGAATTATGACTTTTTCAACTAAAATAAGTGTGTTTAAAGTCATTTCTGTGCCTGAAACGGGTCAAAATTGAAGCTTTTGAGTAAGGAAAACTCTGTAAAAATGGCATTTTTGGTCAACGTGAGTGTTTAAAAAGTGGTTATTCAACATGAGGCACGATCCAATTGACATTTTGAAGCATTTTTGGTACAGTCCAAAAAATCAATTTTCGGATGAAAAACGATGACTCCGGACATGTCGAACGTTCCCAAAATGGTCTATAATGATGAAATTTTAACATTCAATCTTTTGACTCTAAATGACTGTTGGATGTGAATTATGACTTTTTCAACTAAAATAAGTGTGTTTAAAGTCATTTCTGTGCCTGAAACGGGTCAAAATTGAAGCTTTTGAGTAAGCAAAACTCTGTAAAAATGGCACTTTTGGTCACTGTGAGGGTTTAAAAAGTGGTTATTCAACATGAGGCACGATCCAATTGACATTTTGAATCATTTTTGGTACAGTCCCAAAAATCAATTTTCGGATGAAAAACGATGACTCCGGACATGTCGAACGTTCCCAAAATGGTCTATAATGATGAAATTTTAACATTTAATCTTTTGACTCTAAATGACTGTTGGATGTGAATTATGACTTTTTAAACTAAAATAAGTGTGTTTAAAGTCATTTCTGTGCCTGAAACGTGTCAAAATTGAAGCTTTTGAGTAAGGAAAACTATGTAAAAATGGCAATTTTGGTCACTGTGAGGGTTTAAAAAGTGGTTATTCAACATGAGGCACGATCCAATTGACATTTTGAATCATTTTTGGTACAGTCCAAAAAATCAATTTTCGGATGAAAAACGATGACTCCGGACATGCCGAACGTTCCCAAAATGGTCTATAATGATGAAATTTTAACATTTAATCTTTTGACTCTAAATGACTGTTGGATGTGAATTATGACTTTTTCAACTAAAATAAGTGTGTTTAAAGTCATTTCTGTGCCTGAAACGGGTCAAAATTGAAGATTTTGAGTAAGGAAAACTCTGTAAAAATGGCACTTTTGGTCACTGTGAGCGTTTAAAAAGTGGTTATTCAACATGAGGCACGATCCAATTGACATTTTGAATCATTTTTGGTACAGTCCAAAAAATCAATTTTCGGATGAAAAACGATGACTCCGGACATGTCGAACGTTCCCAAAATGGTCTATAATGATGAAATTTTAACATTTAAACTTTTGACTCTAAATGACTGTTGGATGCGAATTATGACTTTTTCAACTAAAATAAGTGTGTTTAAAGTCATTTCTGTGCCTGAAACGGGTCAAAATTGAAGCTTTTGAGTAAGCAAAACTCTGTAAAAATGGCACTTTTGGTCACTGTGAGGGTTTAAAAAGTGGTTATTCAACATGAGGCACGATCCAATTGACATTTTGAATCATTTTTGGTACAGTCCCAAAAATCAATTTTCGGATGAAAAACGATGACTCCGGACATGTCGAACGTTCCCAAAATGGTCTATAATGATGAAATTTTAACATTTAATCTTTTGACTCTAAATGACTGTTGGATGTGAATTATGACTTTTTCAACTAAAATAAGTGTGTTTAAAGTCATTTCTGTGCCTGAAACGGGTCAAAATTGAAGCTTTTGAGTAAGCAAAACTCTGTAAAAATGGCACTTTTGGTCACTGTGAGGGTTTAAAAAGTGGTTATTCAACATGAGGCACGATCCAATTGACGTTTTGAATCATTTTTGGTACAGTCCAAAAAAATCAATTTTCGGATGAAAAACGATGACTCCGGACATGTCGAACGTTCCCAAAATGGTCTATAATGATGAAATTTTAACATTTAATCTTTTGACTCTAAATGACTGTTGGATGTGAATTATGACTTTTTCAACTAAAATAAGTGTGTTTAAAGTCATTTCTGTGCCTGAAACGTGTCAAAATTGAAGCTTTTGAGTAAGGAAAACTATGTAAAAATGGCAATTTTGGTCACTGTGAGGGTTTAAAAAGTGGTTATTCAACATGAGGCACGATCCAATTGACATTTTGAATCATTTTTGGTACAGTCCAAAAAATCAATTTTCGGATGAAAAACGATGACTCCGGACATGCCGAACGTTCCCAAAATGGTCTATAATGATGAAATTTTAACATTTAATCTTTTGACTCTAAATGACTGTTGGATGTGAATTATGACTCTTTCAACTAAAATAAGTGTGTTTAAAGTCATTTCTGTGCCTGAAACGGGTCAAAATTGAAGATTTTGAGTAAGGAAAACTCTGTAAAAATGGCACTTTTGGTCACTGTGAGGGTTTAAAAAGTGGTTATTCAACATGAGGCACGATCCAATTGACATTTTGAATCATTTTTGGTACAGTCCAAAAAATCAATTTTCGGATGAAAAACGATGACTCCGGACATGTCGAACGTTCCCAAAATGGTCTATAATGATGAAATTTTAACATTTAAACTTTTGACTCTAAATGACTGTTGGATGCGAATTATGACTTTTTCAACTAAAATAAGTGTGTTTAAAGTCATTTCTGTGCCTGAAACGTGTCAAAATTGAAACTTTTAAGTAAGGAAAACTCTGTAAAAATGGCAATTTTGGTCACTGTGAGGATTTAAAAAGTGGTTATTCAACATGAGGCACGATCCAATTGACATTTTGAAGCATTTTTGGTACAGTCCAAAAAATCAATTTTCTGATGAAAAACGATGACTCCGGACATGTCGAACGTTCCCAAAATGGTCTATAATGATGAAATTTTAACATTTAATCTTTTGACTCTAAATGACTGTTGGATGTGAATTATGACTTTGTCAACTAAAATAAGTGTGTTTAAAGTCATTTCTGTGCCTGAAACGGGTCAAAATTGTAGCTTTTGAGTAAGCAAAACTCTGTAAAAATGGCACTTTTGGTCACTGTGAGGGTTTAAAAAGTGGTTATTCAACATGAGGCACGATCCAATTGACATTTTGAATAATTTTTGGTACAGTCCCAAAAATCAATTTTCGGATGAAAAACGATGACTCCGGACATGTCGAACGTTCCCAAAATGGTCTATAATGATGAAATTTTAACATTTAATCTTTTGACTCTAAATGACTGTTGGATGTGAATTATGACTTTTTCAACTAAAATAAGTGTGTTTAAAGTCATTTCTGTGCCTGAAACGGGTCAAAATTGAAGATTTTGAGTAAGGAAAACTCTGTAAAAATGGCACTTTTGGTCACTGTGAGGGTTTAAAAAGTGGTTATTCAACATGAGGCACGATCCAATTGACATTTTGAATCATTTTTGGTACAGTCCAAAAAATCAATTTTCGGATGAAAAACGATGACTCCGGACATGTCGAACGTTCCCAAAATGGTCTATAATGATGAAATTTTAACATTTAAACTTTTGACTCTAAATGACTGTTGGATGCGAATTATGACTTTTTCAACTAAAATAAGTGTGTTTAAAGTCATTTCTGTGCCTGAAACGTGTCAAAATTGAAGCTTTTGAGTAAGGAAAACTCTGTAAAAATGGCAATTTTGGTCACTGTGAGGATTTAAAAAGTGGTTATTCAACATGAGGCACGATCCAATTGACATTTTGAAGCATTTTTGGTACAGTCCAAAAAATCAATTTTCTGATGAAAAACGATGACTCCGGACATGTCGAACGTTCCCAAAATGGTCTATAATGATGAAATTTTAACATTTAATCTTTTGACTCTAAATGACTGTTGGATGTGAATTATGACTTTGTCAACTAAAATAAGTGTGTTTAAAGTCATTTCTGTGCCTGAAACGGGTCAAAATTGAAGCTTTTGAGTAAGCAAAACTCTGTAAAAATGGCACTTTTGGTCACTGTGAGGGTTTAAAAAGTGGTTATTCAACATGAGGCACGATCCAATTGACATTTTGAATAATTTTTGGTACAGTCCCAAAAATCAATTTTCGGATGAAAAACGATGACTCCGGACATGTCGAACGTTCCCAAAATGGTCTATAATGATGAAATTTTAACATTTAATCTTTTGACTCTAAATGACTGTTGGATGTGCATTATGACTTTTTCAACTAAAATAAGTGTGTTTAAAGTCATTTCTGTGCCTGAAACGGGTCAAAATTGAAGCTTTTGAGTAAGCAAAACTCTGTAAAAATGGCAATTTTGGTCACTGTGAGGGTTTAAAAAGTGGTTATTCAACATGAGGCACGATCCAATTGACATTTTGAATCATTTTTGGTACAGTCCAAAAAATCAATTTTCGGATGAAAAACGATGACTCCGGACATGTCGAACGTTCCCAAAATGGTCTATAATGATGAAATTTTAACATTTAATCTTTTGACTCTAAATGACTGTTGGATGTGAATTATGACTTTTTCAACTAAAATAAGTGTGTTTAAAGTCATTTCTGTGCCTGAAACGGGTCAAAATTGAAGCTTTTGAGTAAGCAAAACTCTGTAAAAATGGCACTTTTGGTCACTGTGAGGGTTTAAAAAGTGGTTATTCAACATGAGGCACGATCCAATTGACATTTTGAATCATTTTTGGTACAGTCCCAAAAATCAATTTTCGGATGAAAAACGATGACTCCGGACATGTCGAACGTTCCCAAAATGGTCTATAATGATGAAATTTTAACATTTAATCTATTGACTCTAAATGACTGTTGGATGTGAATTATGACTTTTTCAACTAAAATAAGTGTGTTTAAAGTCATTTCTGTGCCTGAAACGGGTCAAAATTGAAGCTTTTGAGTAAGGAAAACTATGTAAAAATGGCAATTTTGGTCACTGTGAGGGTTTAAAAAGTGGTTATTCAACATGAGGCACGATCCAATTGACATTTTGAATCATTTTTGGTACAGTCCAAAAAATCAATTTTCGGATGAAAAACGATGACTCCGGACATGCCGAACGTTCCCAAAATGGTCTATAATGATGAAATTTTAACATTTAATCTTTTGACTCTAAATGACTGTTGGATGTGAATTATGACTTTTTCAACTAAAATAAGTGTGTTTAAAGTCATTTCTGTGCCTGAAACGGGTCAAAATTGAAGATTTTGAGTAAGGAAAACTCTGTAAAAATGGCACTTTTGGTCACTGTGAGCGTTTAAAAAGTGGTTATTCAACATGAGGCACGATCCAATTGACATTTTGAATCATTTTTGGTACAGTCCAAAAAATCAATTTTCGGATGAAAAACGATGACTCCGGACATGTCGAACGTTCCCAAAATGGTCTATAATGATGAAATTTTAACATTTAAACTTTTGACTCTAAATGACTGTTGGATGCGAATTATGACTTTTTCAACTAAAATAAGTGTGTTTAAAGTCATTTCTGTGCCTGAAACGGGTCAAAATTGAAGCTTTTGAGTAAGCAAAACTCTGTAAAAATGGCACTTTTGGTCACTGTGAGGGTTTAAAAAGTGGTTATTCAACATGAGGCACGATCCAATTGACATTTTGAATCATTTTTGGTACAGTCCCAAAAATCAATTTTCGGATGAAAAACGATGACTCCGGACATGTCGAACGTTCCCAAAATGGTCTATAATGATGAAATTTTAACATTTAATCTTTTGACTCTAAATGACTGTTGGATGTGAATTATGACTTTTTCAACTAAAATAAGTGTGTTTAAAGTCATTTCTGTGCCTGAAACGGGTCAAAATTGAAGCTTTTGAGTAAGCAAAACTCTGTAAAAATGGCACTTTTGGTCACTGTGAGGGTTTAAAAAGTGGTTATTCAACATGAGGCACGATCCAATTGACGTTTTGAATCATTTTTGGTACAGTCCAAAAAAATCAATTTTCGGATGAAAAACGATGACTCCGGACATGTCGAACGTTCCCAAAATGGTCTATAATGATGAAATTTTAACATTTAATCTTTTGACTCTAAATGACTGTTGGATGTGAATTATGACTTTTTCAACTAAAATAAGTGTGTTTAAAGTCATTTCTGTGCCTGAAACGTGTCAAAATTGAAGCTTTTGAGTAAGGAAAACTATGTAAAAATGGCAATTTTGGTCACTGTGAGGGTTTAAAAAGTGGTTATTCAACATGAGGCACGATCCAATTGACATTTTGAATCATTTTTGGTACAGTCCAAAAAATCAATTTTCGGATGAAAAACGATGACTCCGGACATGCCGAACGTTCCCAAAATGGTCTATAATGATGAAATTTTAACATTTAATCTTTTGACTCTAAATGACTGTTGGATGTGAATTATGACTCTTTCAACTAAAATAAGTGTGTTTAAAGTCATTTCTGTGCCTGAAACGGGTCAAAATTGAAGATTTTGAGTAAGGAAAACTCTGTAAAAATGGCACTTTTGGTCACTGTGAGGGTTTAAAAAGTGGTTATTCAACATGAGGCACGATCCAATTGACATTTTGAATCATTTTTGGTACAGTCCAAAAAATCAATTTTCGGATGAAAAACGATGACTCCGGACATGTCGAACGTTCCCAAAATGGTCTATAATGATGAAATTTTAACATTTAAACTTTTGACTCTAAATGACTGTTGGATGCGAATTATGACTTTTTCAACTAAAATAAGTGTGTTTAAAGTCATTTCTGTGCCTGAAACGTGTCAAAATTGAAACTTTTAAGTAAGGAAAACTCTGTAAAAATGGCAATTTTGGTCACTGTGAGGATTTAAAAAGTGGTTATTCAACATGAGGCACGATCCAATTGACATTTTGAAGCATTTTTGGTACAGTCCAAAAAATCAATTTTCTGATGAAAAACGATGACTCCGGACATGTCGAACGTTCCCAAAATGGTCTATAATGATGAAATTTTAACATTTAATCTTTTGACTCTAAATGACTGTTGGATGTGAATTATGACTTTGTCAACTAAAATAAGTGTGTTTAAAGTCATTTCTGTGCCTGAAACGGGTCAAAATTGAAGCTTTTGAGTAAGCAAAACTCTGTAAAAATGGCACTTTTGGTCACTGTGAGGGTTTAAAAAGTGGTTATTCAACATGAGGCACGATCCAATTGACATTTTGAATAATTTTTGGTACAGTCCCAAAAATCAATTTTCGGATGAAAAACGATGACTCCGGACATGTCGAACGTTCCCAAAATGGTCTATAATGATGAAATTTTAACATTTAATCTTTTGACTCTAAATGACTGTTGGATGTGCATTATGACTTTTTCAACTAAAATAAGTGTGTTTAAAGTCATTTCTGTGCCTGAAACGGGTCAAAATTGAAGCTTTTGAGTAAGCAAAACTCTGTAAAAATGGCAATTTTGGTCACTGTGAGGGTTTAAAAAGTGGTTATTCAACATGAGGCACGATCCAATTGACATTTTGAATCATTTTTGGTACAGTCCAAAAAATCAATTTTCGGATGAAAAACGATGACTCCGGACATGTCGAACGTTCCCAAAATGGTCTATAATGATGAAATTTTAACATTTAATCTTTTGACTCTAAATGACTGTTGGATGTGAATTATGACTTTTTCAACTAAAATAAGTGTGTTTAAAGTCATTTCTGTGCCTGAAACGGGTCAAAATTGAAGCTTTTGAGTAAGCAAAACTCTGTAAAAATGGCACTTTTTGTCACTGTGAGGGTTTAAAAAGTGGTTATTCAACATGAGGCACGATCCAATTGACATTTTGAATCATTTTTGGTACAGTCCCAAAAATCAATTTTCGGATGAAAAACGATGACTCCGGACATGTCGAACGTTCCCAAAATGGTCTATAATGATGAAATTTTAACATTTAATCTTTTGACTCTAAATGACTGTTGGATGTGAATTATGACTTTTTCAACTAAAATAAGTGTGTTTAAAGTCATTTCTGTGCCTGAAACGGGTCAAAATTGAAGCTTTTGAGTAAGCAAAACTCTGTAAAAATGGCAATTTTGGTCACTGTGAGGGTTTAAAAAGTGGTTATTCAACATGAGGCACGATCCAATTGACATTTTGAATCATTTTTGGTACAGTCCAAAAAATCAATTTTCGGATGAAAAACGATGACTCCGGACATGTCGAACGTTCCCAAAATGGTCTATAATGATGAAATTTTAACATTTAATCTTTTGACTCTAAATGACTGTTGGATGTGAATTATGACTTTTTCAACTAAAATAAGTGTGTTTAAAGTCATTTCTGTGCCTGAAACGGGTCAAAATTGAAGCTTTTGAGTAAGCAAAACTCTGTAAAAATGGCACTTTTGGTCACTGTGAGGGTTTAAAAAGTGGTTATTCAACATGAGGCACGATCCAATTGACATTTTGAATCATTTTTGGTACAGTCCCAAAAATCAATTTTCGGATGAAAAACGATGACTCCGGACATGTCGAACGTTCCCAAAATGGTCTATAATGATGAAATTTTAACATTTAATCTATTGACTCTAAATGACTGTTGGATGTGAATTATGACTTTTTCAACTAAAATAAGTGTGTTTAAAGTCATTTCTGTGCCTGAAACGGGTCAAAATTGAAGCTTTTGAGTAAGCAAAACTCTGTAAAAATTGCACTTTTGGTCACTGTGAGGGTTTAAAAAGTGGTTATTCAACATGAGGCACGATCCAATTGACATTTTGAATCATTTTTGGTACAGTCCCAAAAATCAATTTTCGGATGAAAAACGATGACTCCGGACATGTCGAACGGTCCCAAAATGGTCTATAATGATGAAATTTTAACATTTAATCTTTAGACTCTAAATGACTGTTGGATGTGCATTATGACTTTTTCAACTAAAATAAGTGTGTTTAAAGTCATTTCTGTGCCTGAAACGGGTCAAAATTGAAACTTTTGAGTAAGCAAAACTCTGTAAAAATGGCACTTTTGGTCACTGTGAGGGTTTAAAAAGTGGTTATTCAACATGAGGCATGATCCAATTGACATTTTGAATCATTTTTGGTACAGTCCAAAAAATCGATTTTCGGATGAAAAACGATGACTCCGGACATGTCGAACGTTCCCAAAATGGTCTATAATGATGAAATTTTAACATTTAATCTTTTGACTCTAAATGACTGTTGGATGTGAATTATGACTTTTTCAACTAAAATAAGTGTGTTTAAAGTCATTTCTGTGCCTGAAACGGGTCAAAATTGAAGCTTTTGAGTAAGGAAAACTCTGTAAAAATGGCATTTTTGGTCAACGTGAGTGTTTAAAAAGTGGTTATTCAACATGAGGCACGATCCAATTGACATTTTGAAGCATTTTTGGTACAGTCCAAAAAATCAATTTTCGGATGAAAAACGATGACTCCGGACATGTCGAACGTTCCCAAAATGGTCTATAATGATGAAATTTTAACATTCAATCTTTTGACTCTAAATGACTGTTGGATGTGAATTATGACTTTTTCAACTAAAATAAGTGTGTTTAAAGTCATTTCTGTGCCTGAAACGGGTCAAAATTGAAGCTTTTGAGTAAGCAAAACTCTGTAAAAATGGCACTTTTGGTCACTGTGAGGGTTTAAAAAGTGGTTATTCAACATGAGGCACGATCCAATTGACATTTTGAATCATTTTTGGTACAGTCCCAAAAATCAATTTTCGGATGAAAAACGATGACTCCGGACATGTCGAACGTTCCCAAAATGGTCTATAATGATGAAATTTTAACATTTAATCTTTTGACTCTAAATGACTGTTGGATGTGAATTATGACTTTTTAAACTAAAATAAGTGTGTTTAAAGTCATTTCTGTGCCTGAAACGTGTCAAAATTGAAGCTTTTGAGTAAGGAAAACTATGTAAAAATGGCAATTTTGGTCACTGTGAGGGTTTAAAAAGTGGTTATTCAACATGAGGCACGATCCAATTGACATTTTGAATCATTTTTGGTACAGTCCAAAAAATCAATTTTCGGATGAAAAACGATGACTCCGGACATGCCGAACGTTCCCAAAATGGTCTATAATGATGAAATTTTAACATTTAATCTTTTGACTCTAAATGACTGTTGGATGTGAATTATGACTTTTTCAACTAAAATAAGTGTGTTTAAAGTCATTTCTGTGCCCGAAACGGGTCAAAATTGAAGATTTTGAGTAAGGAAAACTCTGTAAAAATGGCACTTTTGGTCACTGTGAGCGTTTAAAAAGTGGTTATTCAACATGAGGCACGATCCAATTGACATTTTGAATCATTTTTGGTACAGTCCAAAAAATCAATTTTCGGATGAAAAACGATGACTCCGGACATGTCGAACGTTCCCAAAATGGTCTATAATGATGAAATTTTAACATTTAAACTTTTGACTCTAAATGACTGTTGGATGCGAATTATGACTTTTTCAACTAAAATAAGTGTGTTTAAAGTCATTTCTGTGCCTGAAACGGGTCAAAATTGAAGCTTTTGAGTAAGCAAAACTCTGTAAAAATGGCACTTTTGGTCACTGTGAGGGTTTAAAAAGTGGTTATTCAACATGAGGCACGATCCAATTGACATTTTGAATCATTTTTGGTACAGTCCCAAAAATCAATTTTCGGATGAAAAACGATGACTCCGGACATGTCGAACGTTCCCAAAATGGTCTATAATGATGAAATTTTAACATTTAATCTTTTGACTCTAAATGACTGTTGGATGTGAATTATGACTTTTTCAACTAAAATAAGTGTGTTTAAAGTCATTTCTGTGCCTGAAACGGGTCAAAATTGAAGCTTTTGAGTAAGCAAAACTCTGTAAAAATGGCACTTTTGGTCACTGTGAGGGTTTAAAAAGTGGTTATTCAACATGAGGCACGATCCAATTGACATTTTGAATCATTTTTGGTACAGTCCAAAAAATCAATTTTCGGATGAAAAACGATGACTCCGGACATGCCGAACGTTCCCAAAATGGTCTATAATGATGAAATTTTAACATTTAATCTTTTGACTCTAAATGACTGTTGGATGTGAATTATGACTCTTTCAACTAAAATAAGTGTGTTTAAAGTCATTTCTGTGCCTGAAACGGGTCAAAATTGAAGATTTTGAGTAAGGAAAACTCTGTAAAAATGGCACTTTTGGTCACTGTGAGGGTTTAAAAAGTGGTTATTCAACATGAGGCACGATCCAATTGACATTTTGAATCATTTTTGGTACAGTCCAAAAAATCAATTTTCGGATGAAAAACGATGACTCCGGACATGTCGAACGTTCCCAAAATGGTCTATAATGATGAAATTTTAACATTTAAACTTTTGACTCTAAATGACTGTTGGATGCGAATTATGACTTTTTCAACTAAAATAAGTGTGTTTAAAGTCATTTCTGTGCCTGAAACGTGTCAAAATTGAAACTTTTAAGTAAGGAAAACTCTGTAAAAATGGCAATTTTGGTCACTGTGAGGATTTAAAAAGTGGTTATTCAACATGAGGCACGATCCAATTGACATTTTGAAGCATTTTTGGTACAGTCCAAAAAATCAATTTTCTGATGAAAAACGATGACTCCGGACATGTCGAACGTTCCCAAAATGGTCTATAATGATGAAATTTTAACATTTAATCTTTTGACTCTAAATGACTGTTGGATGTGAATTATGACTTTGTCAACTAAAATAAGTGTGTTTAAAGTCATTTCTGTGCCTGAAACGGGTCAAAATTGTAGCTTTTGAGTAAGCAAAACTCTGTAAAAATGGCACTTTTGGTCACTGTGAGGGTTTAAAAAGTGGTTATTCAACATGAGGCACGATCCAATTGACATTTTGAATAATTTTTGGTACAGTCCCAAAAATCAATTTTCGGATGAAAAACGATGACTCCGGACATGTCGAACGTTCCCAAAATGGTCTATAATGATGAAATTTTAACATTTAATCTTTTGACTCTAAATGACTGTTGGATGTGCATTATGACTTTTTCAACTAAAATAAGTGTGTTTAAAGTCATTTCTGTGCCTGAAACGGGTCAAAATTGAAGCTTTTGAGTAAGCAAAACTCTGTAAAAATGGCAATTTTGGTCACTGTGAGGGTTTAAAAAGTGGTTATTCAACATGAGGCACGATCCAATTGACATTTTGAATCATTTTTGGTACAGTCCAAAAAATCAATTTTCGGATGAAAAACGATGACTCCGGACATGTCGAACGTTCCCAAAATGGTCTATAATGATGAAATTTTAACATTTAATCTTTTGACTCTAAATGACTGTTGGATGTGAATTATGACTTTTTCAACTAAAATAAGTGTGTTTAAAGTCATTTCTGTGCCTGAAACGGGTCAAAATTGAAGCTTTTGAGTAAGCAAAACTCTGTAAAAATGGCACTTTTTGTCACTGTGAGGGTTTAAAAAGTGGTTATTCAACATGAGGCACGATCCAATTGACATTTTGAATCATTTTTGGTACAGTCCCAAAAATCAATTTTCGGATGAAAAACGATGACTCCGGACATGTCGAACGTTCCCAAAATGGTCTATAATGATGAAATTTTAACATTTAATCTTTTGACTCTAAATGACTGTTGGATGTGAATTATGACTTTTTCAACTAAAATAAGTGTGTTTAAAGTCATTTCTGTGCCTGAAACGGGTCAAAATTGAAGCTTTTGAGTAAGCAAAACTCTGTAAAAATTGCACTTTTGGTCACTGTGAGGGTTTAAAAAGTGGTTATTCAACATGAGGCACGATCCAATTGACATTTTGAATCATTTTTGGTACAGTCCCAAAAATCAATTTTCGGATGAAAAACGATGACTCCGGACATGTCGAACGGTCCCAAAATGGTCTATAATGATGAAATTTTAACATTTAATCTTTTGACTCTAAATGACTGTTGGATGTGCATTATGACTTTTTCAACTAAAATAAGTGTGTTTAAAGTCATTTCTGTGCCTGAAACGGGTCAAAATTGAAACTTTTGAGTAAGCAAAACTCTGTAAAAATGGCACTTTTGGTCACTGTGAGGGTTTAAAAAGTGGTTATTCAACATGAGGCATGATCCAATTGACATTTTGAATCATTTTTGGTACAGTCCAAAAAATCGATTTTCGGATGAAAAACGATGACTCCGGACATGTCGAACGTTCCCAAAATGGTCTATAAGGATGAAATTTTAACATTTAATCTTTTGACTCTAAATGACTGTTGGATGTGAATTATGACTTTTTCAACTAAAATAAGTGTGTTTAAAGTCATTTCTGTGCCTGAAACGGGTCAAAATTGAAGCTTTTGAGTAAGCAAAACTCTGTAAAAATGGCACTTTTGGTCACTGTGAGGGTTTAAAAAGTGGTTATTCAACATGAGGCACGATCCAATTGACATTTTGAATCATTTTTGGTACAGTCCCAAAAATCAATTTTCGGATGAAAAACGATGACTCCGGACATGTCGAACATTCCCAAAATGGTCTATAATGATGAAATTTTAACATTTAATCTTTTGACTCTAAATGACTGTTGGATGTGAATTATGACTTTTTCAACTAAAATAAGTGTGTTTAAAGTCATTTCTGTGCCTGAAACGGGTCAAAATTGAAGCTTTTGAGTAAGGAAAACTCTGTAAAAATGGCATTTTTGGTCAACGTGAGTGTTTAAAAAGTGGTTATTCAACATGAGGCACGATCCAATTGACATTTTGAAGCATTTTTGGTACAGTCCAAAAAATCAATTTTCGGATGAAAAACGATGACTCCGGACATGTCGAACGTTCCCAAAATGATCTATAATGATGAAATTTTAACATTTAATCTTTTGACTCTAAATGACTGTTGGATGTGAATTATGACTTTTTCAACTAAAATAAGTGTGTTTAAAGTCATTTCTGTGCCTGAAACGGGTCAAAATTGAAGATTTTGAGTAAGGAAAACTCTGTAAAAATGGCACTTTTGGTCACTGTGAGGGTTTAAAAAGTGGTTATTCAACATGAGGCACGATCCAATTGACATTTTGAATCATTTTTGGTACAGTCCAAAAAATCAATTTTCGGATGAAAAACGATGACTCCGGACATGTCGAACGTTCCCAAAATGGTCTATAATGATGAAATTTTAACATTTAAACTTTTGACTCTAAATGACTGTTGGATGCGAATTATGACTTTTTCAACTAAAATAAGTGTGTTTAAAGTCATTTCTGTGCCTGAAACGTGTCAAAATTGAAACTTTTGAGTAAGGAAAACTCTGTAAAAATGGCAATTTTGGTCACTGTGAGGATTTAAAAAGTGGTTATTCAACATGAGGCACGATCCAATTGACATTTTGAAGCATTTTTGGTACAGTCCAAAAAATCAATTTTCTGATGAAAAACGATGACTCCGGACATGTCGAACGTTCCCAAAATGGTCTATAATGATGAAATTTTAACATTTAATCTTTTGACTCTAAATGACTGTTGGATGTGAATTATGACTTTGTCAACTAAAATAAGTGTGTTTAAAGTCATTTCTGTGCCTGAAACGGGTCAAAATTGAAGCTTTTGAGTAAGCAAAACTCTGTAAAAATGGCACTTTTGGTCACTGTGAGGGTTTAAAAAGTGGTTATTCAACATGAGGCACGATCCAATTGACATTTTGAATAATTTTTGGCACAGTCCCAAAAATCAATTTTCGGATGAAAAACGATGACTCCGGACATGTCGAACGTTCCCAAAATGGTCTATAATGATGAAATTTTAACATTTAATCTATTGACTCTAAATGACTGTTGGATGTGAATTATGACTTTTTCAACTAAAATAAGTGTGTTTAAAGTCATTTCTGTGCCTGAAACGGGTCAAAATTGAAACTTTTGAGTAAGCAAAACTCTGTAAAAATGGCACTTTTGGTCACTGTGAGGGTTTAAAAAGTGGTTATTCAACATGAGGCATGATCCAATTGACATTTTGAATGATTTTTGGTACAGTCCAAAAAATCGATTTTCGGATGAAAAACGATGACTCCGGACATGTCGAACGTTCCCAAAATGGTCTATAATGATGAAATTTTAACATTTAATCTTTTGACTCTAAATGACTGTTGGATGTGAATTATGACTTTTTCAACTAAAATAAGTGTGTTTAAAGTCATTTCTGTGCCTGAAACGGGTCAAAATTGAAGCTTTTGAGTAAGCAAAACTCTGTAAAAATGGCACTTTTGGTCACTGTGAGGGTTTAAAAAGTGGTTATTCAACATGAGGCACGATCCAATTGACATTTTGAATCATTTTTGGTACAGTCCCAAAAATCAATTTTCGGATGAAAAACGATGACTCCGGACATGTCGAACATTCCCAAAATGGTCTATAATGATGAAATTTTAACATTTAATCTTTTGACTCTAAATGACTGTTGGATGTGAATTATGACTTTTTCAACTAAAATAAGTGTGTTTAAAGTCATTTCTGTGCCTGAAACGGGTCAAAATTGAAGCTTTTGAGTAAGGAAAACTCTGTAAAAATGGCATTTTTGGTCAACGTGAGTGTTTAAAAAGTGGTTATTCAACATGAGGCACGATCCAATTGACATTTTGAAGCATTTTTGGTACAGTCCAAAAAATCAATTTTCGGATGAAAAACGATGACTCCGGACATGTCGAACGTTCCCAAAATGGTCTATAATGATGAAATTTTAACATTTAATCTTTTGACTCTAAATGACTGTTGGATGTGAATTATGACTTTTTCAACTAAAATAAGTGTGTTTAAAGTCATTTCTGTGCCTGAAACGGGTCAAAATTGAAGCTTTTGAGTAAGCAAAACTCTGTAAAAATGGCACTTTTGGTCACTGTGAGGGTTTAAAAAGTGGTTATTCAACATGAGGCACGATCCAATTGACATTTTGAATCATTTTTGGTACAGTCCCAAAAATCAATTTTCGGATGAAAAACGATGACTCCGGACATGTCGAACGTTCCCAAAAAGGTCTATAATGATGAAATTTTAACATTTAATCTTTTGACTCTAAATGACTGTTGGATGTGAATTATGACTTTTTCAACTAAAATAAGTGTGTTTAAAGTCATTTCTGTGCCTGAAACGTGTCAAAATTGAAGCTTTTGAGTAAGGAAAACTATGTAAAAATGGCAATTTTGGTCACTGTGAGGGTTTAAAAAGTGGTTATTCAACATGAGGCACGATCCAATTGACATTTTGAATCATTTTTGGTACAGTCCAAAAAATCAATTTTCGGATGAAAAACGATGACTCCGGACATGCCGAACGTTCCCAAAATGGTCTATAATGATGAAATTTTAACATTTAATCTTTTGACTCTAAATGACTGTTGGATGTGAATTATGACTTTTACAACTAAAATAAGTTTGTTTAAAGTCATTTCTGTGCCTGAAACGGGTCAAAATTGAAGATTTTGAGTAAGGAAAACTCTGTAAAAATGGCACTTTTGGTCACTGTGAGGGTTTAAAAAGTGGTTATTCAACATGAGGCACGATCCAATTGACATTTTGAATCATTTTTGGTACAGTCCAAAAAATCAATTTTCAGATGAAAAACGATGACTCCGGACATGTCGAACGTTCCCAAAATGGTCTATAATGATGAAATTTTAACTTTTAAACTTTTGACTCTAAATGACTGTTGGATGCGAATTATGACTTTTTCAACTAAAATAAGTGTGTTTAAAGTCATTTCTGTGCCTGAAACGGGTCAAAATTGAAGCTTTTGAGTAAGCAAAACTCTGTAAAAATGGCACTTTTGGTCACTGTGAGGGTTTAAAAAGTGGTTATTCAACATGAGGCACGATCCAATTGACATTTTGAATCATTTTTGGTACAGTCCCAAAAATCAATTTTCGGATGAAAAACGATGACTCCGGACATGTCGAACGTTCCCAAAATGGTCTATAATGATGAAATTTTAACATTTAATCTTTTGACTCTAAATGACTGTTGGATGTGAATTATGACTTTTTCAACTAAAATAAGTGTGTTTAAAGTCATTTCTGTGCCTGAAACGTGTCAAAATTGAAGCTTTTGAGTAAGGAAAACTATGTAAAAATGGCAATTTTGGTCACTGTGAGGGTTTAAAAAGTGGTTATTCAACATGAGGCACGATCCAATTGACATTTTGAATCATTTTTGGTACAGTCCAAAAAATCAATTTTCGGATGAAAAACGATGACTCCGGACATGCCGAACGTTCCCAAAATGGTCTATAATGATGAAATTTTAACATTTAATCTTTTGACTCTAAATGACTGTTGGATGTGAATTATGACTCTTTCAACTAAAATAAGTGTGTTTAAAGTCATTTCTGTGCCTGAAACGGGTCAAAATTGAAGATTTTGAGTAAGGAAAACTCTGTAAAAATGGCACTTTTGGTCACTGTGAGGGTTTAAAAAGTGGTTATTCAACATGAGGCACGATCCAATTGACATTTTGAATCATTTTTGGTACAGTCCAAAAAATCAATTTTCGGATGAAAAACGATGACTCCGGACATGTCGAACGTTCCCAAAATGGTCTATAATGATGAAATTTTAACATTTAAACTTTTGACTCTAAATGACTGTTGGATGCGAATTATGACTTTTTCAACTAAAATAAGTGTGTTTAAAGTCATTTCTGTGCCTGAAACGTGTCAAAATTGAAACTTTTGAGTAAGGAAAACTCTGTAAAAATGGCAATTTTGGTCACTGTGAGGATTTAAAAAGTGGTTATTCAACATGAGGCACGATCCAATTGACATTTTGAAGCATTTTTGGTACAGTCCAAAAAATCAATTTTCTGATGAAAAACGATGACTCCGGACATGTCGAACGTTCCCAAAATGGTCTATAATGATGAAATTTTAACATTTAATCTTTTGACTCTAAATGACTGTTGGATGTGAATTATGACTTTGTCAACTAAAATAAGTGTGTTTAAAGTCATTTCTGTGCCTGAAACGGGTCAAAATTGAAGCTTTTGAGTAAGCAAAACTCTGTAAAAATGGCACTTTTGGTCACTGTGAGGGTTTAAAAAGTGGTTATTCAACATGAGGCACGATCCAATTGACATTTTGAATAATTTTGGTACAGTCCCAAAAATCAATTTTCGGATGAAAAACGATGACTCCGGACATGTCGAACGTTCCCAAAATGGTCTATAATGATGAAATTTTAACATTTAATCTTTTGACTCTAAATGACTGTTGGATGTGCATTATGACTTTTTCAACTAAAATAAGTGTGTTTAAAGTCATTTCTGTGCCTGAAACGGGTCAAAATTGAAGCTTTTGAGTAAGCAAAACTCTGTAAAAATGGCAATTTTGGTCACTGTGAGGGTTTAAAAAGTGGTTATTCAACATGAGGCACGATCCAATTGACATTTTGAATCATTTTTGGTACAGTCCAAAAAATCAATTTTCGGATGAAAAACGATGACTCCGGACATGTCGAACGTTCCCAAAATGGTCTATAATGATGAAATTTTAACATTTAATCTTTTGACTCTAAATGACTGTTGGATGTGAATTATGACTTTTTCAACTAAAATAAGTGTGTTTAAAGTCATTTCTGTGCCTGAAACGGGTCAAAATTGAAGCTTTTGAGTAAGCAAAACTCTGTAAAAATGGCACTTTTGGTCACTGTGAGGGTTTAAAAAGTGGTTATTCAACATGAGGCACGATCCAATTGACATTTTGAATCATTTTTGGTACAGTCCCAAAAATCAATTTTCGGATGAAAAACGATGACTCCGGACATGTCGAACGTTCCCAAAATGGTCTATAATGATGAAATTTTAACATTTAATCTATTGACTCTAAATGACTGTTGGATGTGAATTATGACTTTTTCAACTAAAATAAGTGTGTTTAAAGTCATTTCTGTGCCTGAAACGGGTCAAAATTGAAGCTTTTGAGTAAGCAAAACTCTGTAAAAATTGCACTTTTGGTCACTGTGAGGGTTTAAAAAGTGGTTATTCAACATGAGGCACGATCCAATTGACATTTTGAATCATTTTTGGTACAGTCCCAAAAATCAATTTTCGGATGAAAAACGATGACTCCGGACATGTCGAACGGTCCCAAAATGGTCTATAATGATGAAATTTTAACATTTAATCTTTTGACTCTAAATGACTGTTGGATGTGCATTACGACTTTTTCAACTAAAATAAGTGTGTTTAAAGTCATTTCTGTGCCTGAAACGGGTCAAAATTGAAGCTTTTGAGTAAGCAAAACTCTGTAAAAATGGCACTTTTGGTCACTGTGAGGGTTTAAAAAGTGGTTATTCAACATGTGGCACGATCCAATTGACATTTTGACTCATTTTTGGTACAGTCCCAAAAATCAATTTTCGGATGAAAAACGATGACTCCGGACATGTCGAACGTTCCCAAAATGGTCTATAATGATGAAATTTTAACATTTATTCTTTTGACTCTAAATGACTGTTGGATGTGAATTATGACTTTTTCAACTAAAATAAGTGTGTTTAAAGTCATTTCTGTGCCTGAAACGTGTCAAAATTGAAGCTTTTGAGTAAGGAAAACTATGTAAAAATGGCAATTTTGGTCACTGTGAGGGTTTAAAAAGTGGTTATTCAACATGAGGCACGATCCAATTGACATTTTGAATCATTTTTGGTACAGTCCAAAAAATCAATTTTCGGATGAAAAACGATGACTCCGGACATGCCGAACGTTCCCAAAATGGTCTATAATGATGAAATTTTAACATTTAATCTTTTGACTCTAAATGACTGTTGGATGTGAATTATGACTCTTTCAACTAAAATAAGTGTGTTTAAAGTCATTTCTGTGCCTGAAACGGGTCAAAATTGAAGATTTTGAGTAAGGAAAACTCTGTAAAAATGGCACTTTTGGTCACTGTGAGGGTTTAAAAAGTGGTTATTCAACATGAGGCACGATCCAATTGACATTTTGAATCATTTTTGGTACAGTCCAAAAAATCAATTTTCGGATGAAAAACGATGACTCCGGACATGTCGAACGTTCCCAAAATGGTCTATAATGATGAAATTTTAACATTTAAACTTTTGACTCTAAATGACTGTTGGATGCGAATTATGACTTTTTCAACTAAAATAAGTGTGTTTAAAGTCATTTCTGTGCCTGAAACGTGTCAAAATTGAAACTTTTGAGTAAGGAAAACTCTGTAAAAATGGCAATTTTGGTCACTGTGAGGATTTAAAAAGTGGTTATTCAACATGAGGCACGATCCAATTGACATTTTGAAGCATTTTTGGTACAGTCCAAAAAATCAATTTTCTGATGAAAAACGATGACTCCGGACATGTCGAACGTTCCCAAAATGGTCTATAATGATGAAATTTTAACATTTAATCTTTTGACTCTAAATGACTGTTGGATGTGAATTATGACTTTGTCAACTAAAATAAGTGTGTTTAAAGTCATTTCTGTGCCTGAAACGGGTCAAAATTGAAGCTTTTGAGTAAGCAAAACTCTGTAAAAATGGCACTTTTGGTCACTGTGAGGGTTTAAAAAGTGGTTATTCAACATGAGGCACGATCCAATTGACATTTTGAATCATTTTTGGTACAGTCCAAAAAATCAATTTTCGGATGAAAAACGATGACTCCGGACATGCCGAACGTTCCCAAAATGGTCTATAATGATGAAATTTTAACATTTAATCTTTTGACTCTAAATGACTGTTGGATGTGAATTATGACTCTTTCAACTAAAATAAGTGTGTTTAAAGTCATTTCTGTGCCTGAAACGGGTCAAAATTGAAGATTTTGAGTAAGGAAAACTCTGTAAAAATGGCACTTTTGGTCACTGTGAGGGTTTAAAAAGTGGTTATTCAACATGAGGCACGATCCAATTGACATTTTGAATCATTTTTGGTACAGTCCAAAAAATCAATTTTCGGATGAAAAACGATGACTCCGGACATGTCGAACGTTCCCAAAATGGTCTATAATGATGAAATTTTAACATTTAAACTTTTGACTCCAAATGACTGTTGGATGCGAATTATGACTTTTTCAACTAAAATAAGTGTGTTTAAAGTCATTTCTGTGCCTGAAACGTGTCAAAATTGAAACTTTTGAGTAAGGAAAACTCTGTAAAAATGGCAATTTTGGTCACTGTGAGGATTTAAAAAGTGGTTATTCAACATGAGGCACGATCCAATTGACATTTTGAAGCATTTTTGGTACAGTCCAAAAAATCAATTTTCTGATGAAAAACGATGACTCCGGACATGTCGAACGTTCCCAAAATGGTCTATAATGATGAAATTTTAACATTTAATCTTTTGACTCTAAATGACTGTTGGATGTGAATTATGACTTTGTCAACTAAAATAAGTGTGTTTAAAGTCATTTCTGTGCCTGAAACGGGTCAAAATTGAAGCTTTTGAGTAAGCAAAACTCTGTAAAAATGGCACTTTTGGTCACTGTGAGGGTTTAAAAAGTGGTTATTCAACATGAGGCACGATCCAATTGACATTTTGAATAATTTTTGGTACAGTCCCAAAAATCAATTTTCGGATGAAAAACGATGACTCCGGACATGTCGAACGTTCCCAAAATGGTCTATAATGATGAAATTTTAACATTTAATCTTTTGACTCTAAATGACTGTTGGATGTGCATTATGACTTTTTCAACTAAAATAAGTGTGTTTAAAGTCATTTCTGTGCCTGAAACGGGTCAAAATTGAAGCTTTTGAGTAAGCAAAACTCTGTAAAAATGGCAATTTTGGTCACTGTGAGGGTTTAAAAAGTGGTTATTCAACATGAGGCACGATCCAATTGACATTTTGAATCATTTTTGGTACAGTCCAAAAAATCAATTTTGGGATGAAAAACGATGACTCCGGACATGCCGAACGTTCCCAAAATGGTCTATAATGATGAAATTTTAACATTTAATCTTTTGACTCTAAATGACTGTTGGATGTGAATTATGACTTTGTCAACTAAAATAAGTGTGTTTAAAGTCATTTCTGTGCCTGAAACGGGTCAAAATTGAAGCTTTTGAGTAAGCAAAACTCTGTAAAAATGGCACTTTTGGTCACTGTGAGGGTTTAAAAAGTGGTTATTCAACATGAGGCACGATCCAATTGACATTTTGAATCATTTTTGGTACAGTCCAAAAAATCAATTTTCGGATGAAAAACGATGACTCCGGACATGCCGAACGTTCCCAAAATGGTCTATAATGATGAAATTTTAACATTTAATCTTTTGACTCTAAATGACTGTTGGATGTGAATTATGACTCTTTCAACTAAAATAAGTGTGTTTAAAGTCATTTCTGTGCCTGAAACGGGTCAAAATTGAAGATTTTGAGTAAGGAAAACTCTGTAAAAATGGCACTTTTTGTCACTGTGAGGGTTTAAAAAGTGGTTATTCAACATGAGGCACGATCCAATTGACATTTTGAATCATTTTTGGTACAGTCCAAAAAATCAATTTTCGGATGAAAAACGATGACTCCGGACATGTCGAACGTTCCCAAAATGGTCTATAATGATGAAATTTTAACATTTAAACTTTTGACTCTAAATGACTGTTGGATGCGAATTATGACTTTTTCAACTAAAATAAGTGTGTTTAAAGTCATTTCTGTGCCTGAAACGTGTCAAAATTGAAACTTTTGAGTAAGGAAAACTCTGTAAAAATGGCAATTTTGGTCACTGTGAGGATTTAAAAAGTGGTTATTCAACATGAGGCACGATCCAATTGACATTTTGAAGCATTTTTGGTACAGTCCAAAAAATCAATTTTCTGATGAAAAACGATGACTCCGGACATGTCGAACGTTCCCAAAATGGTCTATAATGATGAAATTTTAACATTTAATCTTTTGACTCTAAATGACTGTTGGATGTGAATTATGACTTTGTCAACTAAAATAAGTGTGTTTAAAGTCATTTCTGTGCCTGAAACGGGTCAAAATTGAAGCTTTTGAGTAAGCAAAACTCTGTAAAAATGGCACTTTTGGTCACTGTGAGGGTTTAAAAAGTGGTTATTCAACATGAGGCACGATCCAATTGACATTTTGAATAATTTTTGGTACAGTCCCAAAAATCAATTTTCGGATGAAAAACGATGACTCCGGACATGTCGAACGTTCCCAAAATGGTCTATAATGATGAAATTTTAACATTTAATCTTTTGACTCTAAATGACTGTTGGATGTGCATTATGACTTTTTCAACTAAAATAAGTGTGTTTAAAGTCATTTCTGTGCCTGAAACGGGTCAAAATTGAAGCTTTTGAGTAAGCAAAACTCTGTAAAAATGGCAATTTTGGTCACTGTGAGGGTTTAAAAAGTGGTTATTCAACATGAGGCACGATCCAATTGACATTTTGAATCATTTTTGGTACAGTCCAAAAAATCAATTTTCGGATGAAAAACGATGACTCCGGACATGTCGAACGTTCCCAAAATGGTCTATAATGATGAAATTTTAACATTTAATCTTTTGACTCTAAATGACTGTTGGATGTGAATTATGACTTTTTCAACTAAAATAAGTGTGTTTAAAGTCATTTCTGTGCCTGAAACGGGTCAAAATTGAAGCTTTTGAGTAAGCAAAACTCTGTAAAAATGGCACTTTTGGTCACTGTGAGGGTTTAAAAAGTGGTTATTCAACATGAGGCACGATCCAATTGACATTTTGAATCATTTTTGGTACAGTCCCAAAAATCAATTTTCGGATGAAAAACGATGACTCCGGACATGTCGAACGTTCCCAAAATGGTCTATAATGATGAAATTTTAACATTTAATCTATTGACTCTAAATGACTGTTGGATGTGAATTATGACTTTTTCAACTAAAATAAGTGTGTTTAAAGTCATTTCTGTGCCTGAAACGGGTCAAAATTGAAGCTTTTGAGTAAGCAAAACTCTGTAAAAATTGCACTTTTGGTCACTGTGAGGGTTTAAAAAGTGGTTATTCAACATGAGGCACGATCCAATTGACATTTTGAATCATTTTTGGTACAGTCCCAAAAATCAATTTTCGGATGAAAAACGATGACTCCGGACATGTCGAACGGTCCCAAAATGGTCTATAATGATGAAATTTTTACATTTAATCTTTTGACTCTAAATGACTGTTGGATGTGCATTATGACTTTTTCAACTAAAATAAGTGTGTTTAAAGTCATTTCTGTGCCTGAAACGGGTCAAAATTGAAACTTTTGAGTAAGCAAAACTCTGTAAAAATGGCACTTTTGGTCACTGTGAGGGTTTAAAAAGTGGTTATTCAACATGAGGCATGATCCAATTGACATTTTGAATCATTTTTGGTACAGTCCAAAAAATCGATTTTCGGATGAAAAATGATGACTCCGGACATGTCGAACGTTCCCAAAATGGTCTATAATGATGAAATTTTAACATTTAATCTTTTGACTCTAAATGACTGTTGGATGTGAATTATGACTTTTTCAACTAAAATAAGTGTGTTTAAAGTCATTTCTGTGCCTGAAACGGGTCAAAATTGAAGCTTTTGAGTAAGCAAAACTCTGTAAAAATGGCACTTTTGGTCACTGTGAGGGTTTAAAAAGTGGTTATTCAACATGAGGCACGATCCAATTGACATTTTGAATCATTTTTGGTACAGTCCCAAAAATCAATTTTCGGATGAAAAACGATGACTCCGGACATGTCGAACATTCCCAAAATGGTCTATAATGATGAAATTTTAACATTTAATCTTTTGACTCTAAATGACTGTTGGATGTGAATTATGACTTTTTCAACTAAAATAAGTGTGTTTAAAGTCATTTCTGTGCCTGAAACGGGTCAAAATTGAAGCTTTTGAGTAAGGAAAACTCTGTAAAAATGGCATTTTTGGTCAACGTGAGTGTTTAAAAAGTGGTTATTCAACATGAGGCACGATCCAATTGACATTTTGAAGCATTTTTGGTACAGTCCAAAAAATCAATTTTCGGATGAAAAACGATGACTCCGGACATGTCGAACGTTCCCAAAATGGTCTATAATGATGAAATTTTAACATTTAATCTTTTGACTCTAAATGACTGTTGGATGTGAATTATGACTTTGTCAACTAAAATAAGTGTGTTTAAAGTCATTTCTGTGCCTGAAACGGGTCAAAATTGAAGCTTTTGAGTAAGAAAAAAACTCTGTAAAAATGGCACTTTTGGTCACTGTGAGGGTTTAAAAAGTGGTTATTCAACATGAGGCACGATCCAATTGACATTTTGAATCATTTTTGGTACAGTCCAAAAAATCAATTTTCGGATGAAAAACGATGACTCCGGACATGCCGAACGTTCCCAAAATGGTCTATAATGATGAAATTTTAACATTTAATCTTTTGACTCTAAATGACTGTTGGATGTGAATTATGACTCTTTCAACTAAAATAAGTGTGTTTAAAGTCATTTCTGTGCCTGAAACGGGTCAAAATTGAAGCTTTTGAGTAAGCAAAACTCTGTAAAAATGGCACTTTTGGTCACTGTGAGGGTTTAAAAAGTGGTTATTCAACATGAGGCACGATCCAATTGACATTTTGAATAATTTTTGGTACAGTCCCAAAAATCAATTTTCGGATGAAAAACGATGACTCCGGACATGTCGAACGTTCCCAAAATGGTCTATAATGATGACATTTTAACATTTAATCTTTTGACTCTAAATGACTGTTGGATGTGCATTATGACTTTTTCAACTAAAATAAGTGTGTTTAAAGTCATTTCTGTGCCTGAAACGGGTCAAAATTGAAGCTTTTGAGTAAGCAAAACTCTGTAAAAATGGCAATTTTGGTCACTGTGAGGGTTTAAAAAGTGGTTATTCAACATGAGGCACGATCCAATTGACATTTTGAATCATTTTTGGTACAGTCCAAAAAATCAATTTTCGGATGAAAAACGATGACTCCGGACATGCCGAACGTTCCCAAAATGGTCTATAATGATGAAATTTTAACATTTAATCTTTTGACTCTAAATGACTGTTGGATGTGAATTATGACTTTGTCAACTAAAATAAGTGTGTTTAAAGTCATTTCTGTGCCTGAAACGGGTCAAAATTGAAGCTTTTGAGTAAGCAAAACTCTGTAAAAATGGCACTTTTGGTCACTGTGAGGGTTTAAAAAGTGGTTATTCAACATGAGGCACGATCCAATTGACATTTTGAATCATTTTTGGTACAGTCCAAAAAATCAATTTTCGGATGAAAAACGATGACTCCGGACATGCCGAACGTTCCCAAAATGGTCTATAATGATGAAATTTTAACATTTAATCTTTTGACTCTAAATGACTGTTGGATGTGAATTATGACTCTTTCAACTAAAATAAGTGTGTTTAAAGTCATTTCTGTGCCTGAAACGGGTCAAAATTGAAGATTTTGAGTAAGGAAAACTCTGTAAAAATGGCACTTTTGGTCACTGTGAGGGTTTAAAAAGTGGTTATTCAACATGAGGCACGATCCAATTGACATTTTGAATCATTTTTGGTACAGTCCAAAAAATCAATTTTCGGATGAAAAACGATGACTCCGGACATGTCGAACGTTCCCAAAATGGTCTATAATGATGAAATTTTAACATTTAAACTTTTGACTCTAAATGACTGTTGGATGCGAATTATGACTTTTTCAACTAAAATAAGTGTGTTTAAAGTCATTTCTGTGCCTGAAACGTGTCAAAATTGAAACTTTTGAGTAAGGAAAACTCTGTAAAAATGGCAATTTTGGTCACTGTGAGGATTTAAAAAGTGGTTATTCAACATGAGGCACGATCCAATTGACATTTTGAAGCATTTTTGGTACAGTCCAAAAAATCAATTTTCTGATGAAAAACGATGACTCCGGACATGTCGAACGTTCCCAAAATGGTCTATAATGATGAAATTTTAACATTTAATCTTTTGACTCTAAATGACTGTTGGATGTGAATTATGACTTTGTCAACTAAAATAAGTGTGTTTAAAGTCATTTCTGTGCCTGAAACGGGTCAAAATTGAAGCTTTTGAGTAAGCAAAACTCTGTAAAAATGGCACTTTTGGTCACTGTGAGGGTTTAAAAAGTGGTTATTCAACATGAGGCACGATCCAATTGACATTTTGAATAATTTTTGGTACAGTCCCAAAAATCAATTTTCGGATGAAAAACGATGACTCCGGACATGTCGAACGTTCCCAAAATGGTCTATAATGATGAAATTTTAACATTTAATCTTTTGACTCTAAATGACTGTTGGATGTGCATTATGACTTTTTCAACTAAAATAAGTGTGTTTAAAGTCATTTCTGTGCCTGAAACGGGTCAAAATTGAAGCTTTTGAGTAAGCAAAACTCTGTAAAAATGGCAATTTTGGTCACTGTGAGGGTTTAAAAAGTGGTTATTCAACATGAGGCACGATCCAATTGACATTTTGAATCATTTTTGGTACAGTCCAAAAAATCAATTTTCGGATGAAAAACGATGACTCCGGACATGTCGAACGTTCCCAAAATGGTCTATAATGATGAAATTTTAACATTTAATCTTTTGACTCTAAATGACTGTTGGATGTGAATTATGACTTTTTCAACTAAAATAAGTGTGTTTAAAGTCATTTCTGTGCCTGAAACGGGTCAAAATTGAAGCTTTTGAGTAAGCAAAACTCTGTAAAAATGGCACTTTTGGTCACTGTGAGGGTTTAAAAAGTGGTTATTCAACATGAGGCACGATCCAATTGACATTTTGAATCATTTTTGGTACAGTCCCAAAAATCAATTTTCGGATGAAAAACGATGACTCCGGACATGTCGAACGTTCCCAAAATGGTCTATAATGATGAAATTTTAACATTTAATCTATTGACTCTAAATGACTGTTGGATGTGAATTATGACTTTTTCAACTAAAATAAGTGTGTTTAAAGTCATTTCTGTGCCTGAAACGGGTCAAAATTGAAGCTTTTGAGTAAGCAAAACTCTGTAAAAATTGCACTTTTGGTCACTGTGAGGGTTTAAAAAGTGGTTATTCAACATGAGGCACGATCCAATTGACATTTTGAATCATTTTTGGTACAGTCCCAAAAATCAATTTTCGGATGAAAAACGATGACTCCGGACATGTCGAACGGTCCCAAAATGGTCTATAATGATGAAATTTTAACATTTAATCTTTTGACTCTAAATGACTGTTGGATGTGCATTATGACTTTTTCAACTAAAATAAGTGTGTTTAAAGTCATTTCTGTGCCTGAAACGGGTCAAAATTGAAACTTTTGAGTAAGTAAAACTCTGTAAAAATGGCACTTTTGGTCACTGTGAGGGTTTAAAAAGTGGTTATTCAACATGAGGCATGATCCAATTGACATTTTGAATCATTTTTGGTACAGTCCAAAAAATCGATTTTCGGATGAAAAATGATGACTCCGGACATGTCGAACGTTCCCAAAATGGTCTATAATGATGAAATTTTAACATTTAATCTTTTGACTCTAAATGACTGTTGGATGTGAATTATGACTTTTTCAACTAAAATAAGTGTGTTTAAAGTCATTTCTGTGCCTGAAACGGGTCAAAATTGAAGCTTTTGAGTAAGCAAAACTCTGTAAAAATGGCACTTTTGGTCACTGTGAGGGTTTAAAAAGTGGTTATTCAACATGAGGCACGATCCAATTGACATTTTGAATCATTTTTGGTACAGTCCCAAAAATCAATTTTCGGATGAAAAACGATGACTCCGGACATGTCGAACATTCCCAAAATGGTCTATAATGATGAAATTTTAACATTTAATCTTTTGACTCTAAATGACTGTTGGATGTGAATTATGACTTTTTCAACTAAAATAAGTGTGTTTAAAGTCATTTCTGTGCCTGAAACGGGTCAAAATTGAAGCTTTTGAGTAAGGAAAACTCTGTAAAAATGGCATTTTTGGTCAACGTGAGTGTTTAAAAAGTGGTTATTCAACATGAGGCACGATCCAATTGACATTTTGAAGCATTTTTGGTACAGTCCAAAAAATCAATTTTCGGATGAAAAACGATGACTCCGGACATGTCGAACGTTCCCAAAATGGTCTATAATGATGAAATTTTAACATTTAATCTTTTGACTCTAAATGACTGTTGGATGTGAATTATGACTTTTTCAACTAAAATAAGTGTGTTTAAAGTCATTTCTGTGCCTGAAACGGGTCAAAATTGAAGCTTTTGAGTAAGCAAAACTCTGTAAAAATGGCACTTTTGGTCACTGTGAGGGTTTAAAAAGTGGTTATTCAACATGAGGCACGATCCAATTGACATTTTGAATCATTTTTGGTACAGTCCCAAAAATCAATTTTCGGATGAAAAACGATGACTCCGGACATGTCGAACGTTCCCAAAATGGTCTATAATGATGAAATTTTAACATTTAATCTTTTGACTCTAAATGACTGTTGGATGTGAATTATGACTTTTTCAACTAAAATAAGTGTGTTTAAAGTCATTTCTGTGCCTGAAACGTGTCAAAATTGAAGCTTTTGAGTAAGGAAAACTATGTAAAAATGGCAATTTTGGTCACTGTGAGGGTTTAAAAAGTGGTTATTCAACATGAGGCACGATCCAATTGACATTTTGAATCATTTTTGGTACAGTCCAAAAAATCAATTTTCGGATGAAAAACGATGACTCCGGACATGCCGAACGTTCCCAAAATGGTCTATAATGATGAAATTTTAACATTTAATCTTTTGACTCTAAATGACTGTTGGATGTGAATTATGACTTTTTCAACTAAAATAAGTGTGTTTAAAGTCATTTCTGTGCCTGAAACGGGTCAAAATTGAAGATTTTGAGTAAGGAAAACTCTGTAAAAATGGCACTTTTGGTCACTGTGAGGGTTTAAAAAGTGGTTATTCAACATGAGGCACGATCCAATTGACATTTTGAATCATTTTTGGTACAGTCCAAAAAATCAATTTTCGGATGAAAAACGATGACTCCGGACATGTCGAACGTTCCCAAAATGGTCTATAATGATGAAATTTTAACATTTAAACTTTTGACTCTAAATGACTGTTGGATGCGAATTATGACTTTTTCAACTAAAATAAGTGTGTTTAAAGTCATTTCTGTGCCTGAAACGTGTCAAAATTGAAGCTTTTGAGTAAGGAAAACTCTGTAAAAATGGCAATTTTGGTCACTGTGAGGATTTAAAAAGTGGTTATTCAACATGAGGCACGATCCAATTGACATTTTGAAGCATTTTTGGTACAGTCCAAAAAATCAATTTTCTGATGAAAAACGATGACTCCGGACATGTCGAACGTTCCCACAATGGTCTATAATGATGAAATTTTAACATTTAATCTTTTGACTCTAAATGACTGTTGGATGTGAATTATGACTTTGTCAACTAAAATAAGTGTGTTTAAAGTCATTTCTGTGCCTGAAACGGGTCAAAATTGAAGCTTTTGAGTAAGCAAAACTCTGTAAAAATGGCACTTTTGGTCACTGTGAGGGTTTAAAAAGTGGTTATTCAACATGAGGCACGATCCAATTGACATTTTGAATCATTTTTGGTACAGTCCCAAAAATCAATTTTCGGATGAAAACGATGACTCCGGACATGTCGAACGTTCCCAAAATGGTCTATAATGATGAAATTTTAACATTTAATCTTTTGACTCTAAATGACTGTTGGATGTGCATTATGACTTTTTCAACTAAAATAAGTGTGTTTAAAGTCATTTCTGTGCCTGAAACGGGTCAAAATTGAAGCTTTTGAGTAAGCAAAACTCTGTAAAAATGGCAATTTTGGTCACTGTGAGGGTTTAAAAAGTGGTTATTCAACATGAGGCACGATACAATTGACATTTTGAATCATTTTTGGTACAGTCCAAAAAATCAATTTTCGGATGAAAAACGATGACTCCGGACATGTCGAACGTTCCCAAAATGGTCTATAATGATGAAATTTTAACATTTAATCTTTTGACTCTAAATGACTGTTGGATGTGAATTATGACTTTTTCAACTAAAATAAGTGTGTTTAAAGTCATTTCTGTGCCTGAAACGGGTCAAAATTGAAGCTTTTGAGTAAGCAAAACTCTGTAAAAATGGCACTTTTGGTCACTGTGAGGGTTTAAAAAGTGGTTATTCAACATGAGGCACGATCCAATTGACATTTTGAATCATTTTTGGTACAGTCCCAAAAATCAATTTTCGGATGAAAAACGATGACTCCGGACATGTCGAACGGTCCCAAAATGGTCTATAATGATGAAATTTTAACATTTAATCTTTTGACTCTAAATGACTGTTGAATGTGCATTATGACTTTTTCAACTAAAATAAGTGTGTTTAAAGTCATTTCTGTGCCTGAAACGGGTCAAAATTGAAACTTTTGAGTAAGCAAAACTCTGTAAAAATGGCACTTTTGGTCACTGTGAGGGTTTAAAAAGTGGTTATTCAACATGAGGCATGATCCAATTGACATTTTGAATCATTTTTGGTACAGTCCAAAAAATCGATTTTCGGATGAAAAACGATGACTCCGGACATGTCGAACGTTCCCAAAATGGTCTATAATGATGAAATTTTAACATTTAATCTTTTGACTCTAAATGACTGTTGGATGTGAATTATGACTTTTTCAACTAAAATAAGTGTGTTTAAAGTCATTTCTGTGCCTGAAACGGGTCAAAATTGAAGCTTTTGAGTAAGCAAAACTCTGTAAAAATGGCACTTTTGGTCACTGTGAGGGTTTAAAAAGTGGTTATTCAACATGAGGCACGATCCAATTGACATTTTGAATCATTTTTGGTACAGTCCCAAAAATCAATTTTCGGATGAAAAACGATGACTCCGGACATGTCGAACATTCCCAAAATGGTCTATAATGATGAAATTTTAACATTTAATCTTTTGACTCTAAATGACTGTTGGATGTGAATTATGACTTTTTCAACTAAAATAAGTGTGTTTAAAGTCATTTCTGTGCCTGAAACGGGTCAAAATTGAAGCTTTTGAGTAAGGAAAACTCTGTAAAAATGGCATTTTTGGTCAACGTGAGTGTTTAAAAAGTGGTTATTCAACATGAGGCACGATCCAATTGACATTTTGAAGCATTTTTGGTACAGTCCAAAAAATCAATTTTCGGATGAAAAACGATGACTCCGGACATGTCGAACGTTCCCAAAATGGTCTATAATGATGAAAATTTAACATTTAATCTTTTGACTCTAAATGACTGTTTGATGTGCATTATGACTTTTTCAACTAAAATAAGTGTGTTTAAAGTCATTTCTGTGCCTGAAACGGGTCAAAATTGAAGCTTTTGAGTAAGCAAAACTCTGTAAAAATGGCAATTTTGGTCACTGTGAGGGTTTAAAAAGTGGTTATTCAACATGAGGCACAATCCAATTGACATTTTGAATCATTTTTGGTACAGTCCAAAAAATCAATTTTCGGATGTAAAACGATGACTCCGGACATGCCGAACGTTCCCAAAATGGTCTATAATGATGAAATTTTAACATTTAATCTTTTGACTCTAAATGACTGTTGGATGTGAATTATGACTTTTTCAACTAAAATAAGTGTGTTTAAAGTCATTTCTGTGCCTGAAACGGGTCAAAATTGAAGCTTTTGAGTAAGCAAAACTCTGTAAAAATGGCACTTTTGGTCACTGTGAGGGTTTAAAAAGTGGTTATTCAACATGAGGCACGATCCAATTGACATTTTGAATCATTTTTGGTACAGTCCCAAAAATCAATTTTCGGATGAAAAACGATGACTCCGGACATGTCGAACGTTCCCAAAATGGTCTATAATGATGAAATTTTAACATTTAATCTTTTGACTCTAAATGACTGTTGGATGTGAATTATGACTTTTTCAACTAAAATAAGTGTGTTTAAAGTCATTTCTGTGCCTGAAACGGGTCAAAATTGAAGCTTTTGAGTAAGCAAAACTCTGTAAAAATGGCACTTTTGGTCACTGTGAGGGTTTAAAAAGTGGTTATTCAACATGAGGCACGATCCAATTGACATTTTGAATCATTTTTGGTACAGTCCCAAAAATCAATTTTCGGATGAAAAACGATGACTCCGGACATGTCGAACGTTCCCAAAATGGTCTATAATGATGAAATTTTAACATTTAATCTTTTGACTCTAAATGACTGTTGGATGTGAATTATGACTTTTTCAACTAAAATGAGTGTGTTTAAAGTCATTTCTGTGCCTGAAACGGGTCAAAATTGAAGCTTTTGAGTAAGCAAAACTCTGTAAAAATGGCACTTTTGGTAACTGTGAGGGTTTAAAAAGTGGTTATTCAACATGAGGCACGATCCAATTGACATTTTGAATCATTTTTGGTACAGTCCCAAAAATCAATTTTCGGATGAAAAACGATGACTCCGGACATGTCGAACGTTCCCAAAATGGTCTATAATGATGAAATTTTAACATTTAATCTTTTGACTCTAAATGACTGTTTGATGTGCATTATGACTTTTTCAACTAAAATAAGTGTGTTTAAAGTCATTTCTATGCCTGAAACGGGTCAAAATTGAAGCTTTTGAGTAAGCAAAACTCTGTAAAAATGGCACTTTTGGTCACTGTGAGGGTTTAAAAAGTGGTTATTCAACATGAGGCATGATCCAATTGACATTTTGAATCATTTTTGGTACAGTCCAAAAAATCGATTTTCGGATGAAAAACGATGACTCCGGACATGTCGAACGTTCCCAAAATGGTCTATAATGATGAAATTTTAACATTTAATCTTTTGACTCTAAATGACTGTTGGATGTGAATTATGACTTTTTCAACTAAAATAAGTGTGTTTAAAGTCATTTCTGTGCCTGAAACGGGTCAAAATTGAAGCTTTTGAGTAAGCAAAACTCTGTAAAAATGGCACTTTTGGTCACTGTGAGGGTTTAAAAAGTGGTTATTCAACATGAGGCACGATCCAATTGACATTTTGAATCATTTTTGGTACAGTCCCAAAAATCAATTTTCGGATGAAAAACGATGACTCCGGACATGTCGAACATTCCCAAAATGGGCTATAATGATGAAATTTTAACATTTAATCTTTTGACTCTAAATGACTGTTGGATGTGAATTATGACTTTTTCAACTAAAATAAGTGTGTTTAAAGTCATTTCTGTGCCTGAAACGGGTCAAAATTGAAGCTTTTGAGTAAGGAAAACTCTGTAAAAATGGCATTTTTGGTCAACGTGAGTGTTTAAAAAGTGGTTATTCAACATGAGGCACGATCCAATTGACATTTTGAAGCATTTTTGGTACAGTCCAAAAAATCAATTTTCGGATGAAAAACGATGACTCCGGACATGTCGAACGTTCCCAAAATGGTCTATAATGATGAAATTTTAACATTTAATCTTTTGACTCTAAATGACTGTTGGATGTGAATTATGACTTTTTCAACTAAAATAAGTGTGTTTAAAGTCATTTCTGTGCCTGAAACGGGTCAAAATTGAAGCTTTTGAGTAAGCAAAACTCTGTAAAAATGGCACTTTTGGTCACTGTGAGGGTTTAAAAAGTGGTTATTCAACATGAGGCACGATCCAATTGACATTTTGAATCATTTTTGGTACAGTCCCAAAAATCAATTTTCGGATGAAAAACGATGACTCCGGACATGTCGAACGTTCCCAAAATGGTCTATAATGATGAAATTTTAACATTTAATCTTTTGACTCTAAATGACTGTTGGATGTGAATTATGACTTTTTCAACTAAAATAAGTGTGTTTAAAGTCATTTCTGTGCCTGAAACGTGTCAAAATTGAAGCTTTTGAGTAAGGAAAACTATGTAAAAATGGCAATTTTAGTCACTGTGAGGGTTTAAAAAGTGGTTATTCAACATGAGGCACGATCCAATTGACATTTTGAATCATTTTTGGTACAGTCCAAAAAATCAATTTTCGGATGAAAAACGATGACTCCGGACATGCCGAACGTTCCCAAAATGGTCTATAATGATGACATTTTAACATTTAATCTTTTGACTCTAAATGACTGTTGGATGTGAATTATGACTTTTTCAACTAAAATAAGTTTGTTTAAAGTCATTTCTGTGCCTGAAACGGGTCAAAATTGAAGATTTTGAGTAAGGAAAACTCTGTAAAAATGGCACTTTTGGTCACTGTGAGGGTTTAAAAAGTGGTTATTCAACATGAGGCACGATCCAATTGACATTTTGAATCATTTTTGGTACAGTCCAAAAAATCAATTTTCGGATGAAAAACGATGACTCCGGACATGTCGAACGTTCCCAAAATGGTCTATAATGATGAAATTTTAACATTTAAACTTTTGACTCTAAATGACTGTTGGATGCGAATTATGACTTTTTCAACTAAAATAAGTGTGTTTAAAGTCATTTCTGTGCCTGAAACGGGTCAAAATTGAAGCTTTTGAGTAAGCAAAACTCTGTAAAAATGGCACTTTTGGTCACTGTGAGGGTTTAAAAAGTGGTTATTCAACATGAGGCACGATCCAATTGACATTTTGAATCATTTTTGGTACAGTCCCAAAAATCAATTTTCGGATGAAAAACGATGACTCCGGACATGTCGAACGTTCCCAAAATGGTCTATAATGATGAAATTTTAACATTTAATCTTTTGACTCTAAATGACTGTTGGATGTGAATTATGACTTTTTCAACTAAAATAAGTGTGTTTAAAGTCATTTCTGTGCCTGAAACGTGTCAAAATTGAAGCTTTTGAGTAAGGAAAACTATGTAAAAATGGCAATTTTGGTCACTGTGAGGGTTTAAAAAGTGGTTATTCAACATGAGGCACGATCCAATTGACATTTTGAATCATTTTTGGTACAGTCCAAAAAATTAATTTTCGGATGAAAAACGATGACTCCGGACATGCCGAACGTTCCCAAAATGGTCTATAATGATGAAATTTTAACATTTAATCTTTTGACTCTAAATGACTGTTGGATGTGAATTATGACTTTTTCAACTAAAATAAGTGTGTTTAAAGTCATTTCTGTGACTGAAACGGGTCAAAATTGAAGCTTTTGAGTAAGCAAAACTCTGTAAAAATTGCCATTTTTGTCACTGTGAGGGTTTAAAAAGTGGTTATTCAACATGAGGCACGATCCAATTGACATGTTGAATCATTTTTGGTACAGTCCAAAAAATCAATTTTCGGATGAAAAACGATGACTCCGGACATGTCGAACGTTCCAAAAATGTTCTATAATGATGAAATTTTAACATTTAATCTTTTGACTCTAAATGACTGTTGGATGTGAATTATGACTTTTTCAACTAAAATAAGTGTGTTTAAAGTCATTTCTGTGCCTGAAACGGGTCAAAATTGAAGCTTTTGAGTAAGCAAAACTCTGTAAAAATGGCACTTTTGGTCACTGTGAGGGTTTAAAAAGTAGTTATTCAACATGAGGCACGATCCAATTGACATTTTGAATCATTTTTGGTACAGTCCCAAAAATCAATTTTCGGATGAAAAACGATGACTCCGGACATGTCGAACGTTCCCAAAATGGTCTATAATGATGAAATTTTAACATTTAAACTTTTGACTCTAAATGACTGTTGGATGCGAATTATGACTTTTTCAACTAAAATAAGTGTGTTTAAAGTCATTTCTGTGCCTGAAACGGGTCAAAATTGAAGCTTTTGAGTAAGGAAAACTCTGTAAAAATGGCACTTTTGGTCACTGTGAGGGTTTAAAAAGTGGTTATTCAACATGAGGCACGATCCAATTGACATTTTGAATCATTTTTGGTACAGTCCAAAAAATCAATTTTCAGATGAAAAACGATGACTCCGGACATGTCGAACGTTCCCAAAATGGTCTATAATGATGAAATTTTAACATTTAAACTTTTGACTCTAAATGACTGTTGGATGCGAATTATAACTTTTTCAACTAAAATAAGTGTGTTTAAAGTCATTTCTGTGCCTGAAACCTGTCAAAATTGAAGCTTTTGAGTAAGGAAAACTCTGTAAAAATGGCAATTTTGGTCACTGTGAGGGTTTAAAAAGTGGTTATTCAACATGAGGCACGATCCAATTGACATTTTGAATAATTTTTGGTACAGTCCAAAAAAATCAATTTTCGGATGAAAAACGATGACTCCGGACATGTCGAACGTTCCCAAAATGGTCTATAATGATGAAATTTTAACATTTAATCTTTTGACTCTAAATGACTGTTGGATGTGAATTATGACTTTTTCAACTAAAATAAGTGTGTTTAAAGTCATTTCTGTGCCTGAAACGGGTCAAAATTGAAGCTTTCGAGTAAGCAAAACTCTGTAAAAATGGCACTTTTGGTCACTGTGAGGGTTTAAAAAGTGGTTATTCAACATGAGGCACGATCCAATTGACATTTTGAATCATTTTTGGTACAGTCCCAAAAATCAATTTTCGGATGAAAAACGATGACTCCGGACATGTCGAACGTTCCCAAAATGGTCTATAATGATGAAATATTAACATTTAATCTTTTGACTCTAAATGACTGTTGGATGTGAATTATGACTTTTTCAACTAAAATAAATGTGTTTAAAGTCATTTCTGTGCCTGAAACGGGTCAAAATTGAAGCTTTTGAGTAAGCAAAACTCTGTAAAAATGGCACTTTTGGTCACTGTGAGGGTTTAAAAAGTGGTTATTCAACATGAGGCACGATCCAATTGACATTTTGAATCATTTTTGGTACAGTCCCAAAAATCAATTTTCGGATGAAAAACGATGACTCCGGACATGTCGAACGTTCCCAAAATGGTCTATAATGATGAAATTTTAACATTTAATCTTTTGACTCTAAATGACTGTTGGATGTGCATTCTGACTTTTTCAACTAAAATAAGTGTGTTTAAAGTCATTTCTGTGCCTGAAACGGGTCAAAATTGAAGCTTTTGAGTAAGCAAAACTCTGTAAAAATGGCAATTTTGGTCACTGTGAGGGTTTAAAAAGTGGTTATTCAACATGAGGCATGATCCAATTGACATTTTGAATCATTTTTGGTACAGTCCAAAAAATCGATTTTCGGATGAAAAACGATGACTCCGGACATGTCGAACGTTCCCAAAATGGTCTATAATGATGAAATTTTAACATTTAATCTTTTGACTCTAAATGACTGTTGGATGTGAATTATGACTTTTTCAACTAAAATAAGTGTGTTTAAAGTCATTTCTGTGACTGAAACCGGTCAAAATTGAAGCTTTTGAGTAAGCAAAACTCTGTAAAAATGGCCATTTTGGTCACTGTGAGGGTTTAAAAAGTGGTTATTCAACATGAGGCATGATCCAATTGACATTTTGAATCATTTTTGGTACAGTCCAAAAAATCTATTTTCGGATGAAAAACGATGACTCCGGACATGTCGAACGTTCCCAAAATGGTCTATAATGATGAAATTTTAACATTAAATCTTTTGACTCTAAATGACTGTTGGATGTGAATTATGACTTTTTCAACTAAAATAAGTGTGTTTAAAGTCATTTCTGTGACTGAAACGGGTCAAAATTGAAGCTTTTGAGTAAGCAAAACTCTGTAAAAATGGCCATTTTTGTCACTGTGAGGGTTTAAAAAGTGGTTATTCAACATGAGGCACGATCCAATTGACATTTTGAATCATTTTTGGTACAGTCCAAAAAATCAATTTTCGGATGAAAAACGATGACTCCGGACATGTCGAACGTTCCCAAAATGTTCTATAATGATGAAATTTTAACATTTAATCTTTTGACTCTAAATGACTGTTGGATGTGAATTATGACTTTTTCAACTAAAATAAGTGTGTTTAAAGTCATTTCTGTGCCTGAAACGGGTCAAAATTGAAGCTTTTGGGTAAGCAAAATTCTGTAAAAATGGCACTTTTGGTCACTGTGAGGGTTTAAAAAGTGGTTATTCAACATGAGGCACGATCCAATTGACATTTTGAATCATTTTTGGTACAGTCCCAAAAATCAATTTTCGGATGAAAAACGATGACTCCGGACATGTCGAACGTTCCCAAAATGGTCTATAATGATGAAATTTTAACATTTAATCTTTTGACTCTAAATGACTGTTGGATGTGAATTATGACTTTTTCAACTAAAATAAGTGTGTTTAAAGTCATTTCTGTGCCTGAAACGGGTCAAAATTGAAGCTTTTGAGTAAGCAAAACTCTGTAAAAATGGCACTTTTGGTCACTGTGAGGGTTTAAAAAGTGGTTATTCAACATGAGGCACGATCCAATTGACATTTTGAATCATTTTTGGTACAGTCCCAAAAATCAATTTTCGGATGAAAAACGATGACTCCGGACATGTCGAACGTTCCCAAAATGGTCTATAATGATGAAATTTTAACATTTAAACTTTTGACTCTAAATGACTGTTGGATGCGAATTATGACTTTTTCAACTAAAATAAGTGTGTTTAAAGTCATTTCTGTGCCTGAAACGGGTCAAAATTGAAGCTTTTGAGTAAGGAAAACTCTGTAAAAATGGCACTTTTGGTCACTGTGAGGGTTTAAAAAGTGGTTATTCAACATGAGGCACGATCCAATTGACATTTTGAATCATTTTTGGTACAGTCCAAAAAATCCATTTTCAGATGAAAAACGATGACTCCGGACATGTCGAACGTTCCCAAAATGGTCTATAATGATGAAATTTTAACATTTAAACTTTTGACTCTAAATGACTGTTGGATGCGAATTATGACTTTTTCAACTAAAATAAGTGTGTTTAAAGTCATTTCTGTGCCTGAAACCTGTCAAAATTGAAGCTTTTGAGTAAGGAAAACTCTGTAAAAATGGCAATTTTGGTCACTGTGAGGGTTTAAAAAGTGGTTATTCAACATGAGGCACGATCCAATTGACATTTTGAATCATTTTTGGTACAGTCAAAAAAAATCAATTTTCGGATGAAAAACGATGACTCCGGACATGTCGAACGTTCCCAAAATGGTCTATAATAATGAAATTTTAACATTTAATCTTTTGACTCTAAATGACTGTTGGATGTGCATTCTGACTTTTTCAACTAAAATAAGTGTGTTTAAAGTCATTTCTGTGCCTGAAACGGGTCAAAATTGAAGCTTTTGAGTAAGCAAAACTCTGTAAAAATGGCAATTTTGGTCACTGTGAGGGTTTAAAAAGTGGTTATTCAACATGAGGCATGATCCAATTGACATTTTGAATCATTTTTGGTACAGTCCAAAAAATCGATTTTCGGATGAAAAACGATGACTCCGGACATGTCGAACGTTCCCAAAATGGTCTATAATGATGAAATTTTAACATTTAATCTTTTGACTCTAAATGACTGTTGGATGTGAATTATGACTTTTTCAACTAAAATAAGTGTGTTTAAAGTCATTTCTGTGACTGAAACGGGTCAAAATTGAAGCTTTTGAGTAAGCAAAACTCTGTAAAAATGGCCATTTTTGTCACTGTGAGGGTTTAAAAAGTGGTTATTCAACATGAGGCACGATCCAATTGACATTTTGAATCATTTTTGGTACAGTCCAAAAAATCAATTTTCGGATGAAAAACGATGACTCCGGACATGTCGAACGTTCCCAAAATGTTCTATAATGATGAAATTTTAACATTTAATCTTTTGACTCTAAATGACTGTTGGATGTGAATTATGACTTTTTCAACTAAAATAAGTGTGTTTAAAGTCATTTCTGTGCCTGAAACGGGTCAAAATTGAAGCTTTTGGGTAAGCAAAATTCTGTAAAAATGGCACTTTTGGTCACTGTGAGGGTTTAAAAAGTGGTTATTCAACATGAGGCACGATCCAATTGACATTTTGAATCATTTTTGGTACAGTCCCAAAAATCAATTTTCGGATGAAAAACGATGACTCCGGACATGTCGAACGTTCCCAAAATGGTCTATAATGATGAAATTTTAACATTTAATCTTTTGACTCTAAATGACTGTTGGATGTGAATTATGACTTTTTCAACTAAAATAAGTGTGTTTAAAGTCATTTCTGTGCCTGAAACGGGTCAAAATTGAAGCTTTTGAGTAAGCAAAACTCTGTAAAAATGGCACTTTTGGTCACTGTGAGGGTTTAAAAAGTGGTTATTCAACATGAGGCACGATCCAATTGACATTTTGAATCATTTTTGGTACAGTCCCAAAAATCAATTTTCGGATGAAAAACGATGACTCCGGACATGTCGAACGTTCCCAAAATGGTCTATAATGATGAAATTTTAACATTTAAACTTTTGACTCTAAATGACTGTTGGATGCGAATTATGACTTTTTCAACTAAAATAAGTGTGTTTAAAGTCATTTCTGTGCCTGAAACGGGTCAAAATTGAAGCTTTTGAGTAAGGAAAACTCTGTAAAAATGGCACTTTTGGTCACTGTGAGGGTTTAAAAAGTGGTTATTCAACATGAGGCACGATCCAATTGACATTTTGAATCATTTTTGGTACAGTCCAAAAAATCCATTTTCAGATGAAAAACGATGACTCCGGACATGTCGAACGTTCCCAAAATGGTCTATAATGATGAAATTTTAACATTTAAACTTTTGACTCTAAATGACTGTTGGATGCGAATTATGACTTTTTCAACTAAAATAAGTGTGTTTAAAGTCATTTCTGTGCCTGAAACCTGTCAAAATTGAAGCTTTTGAGTAAGGAAAACTCTGTAAAAATGGCAATTTTGGTCACTGTGAGGGTTTAAAAAGTGGTTATTCAACATGAGGCACGATCCAATTGACATTTTGAATCATTTTTGGTACAGTCAAAAAAAATCAATTTTCGGATGAAAAACGATGACTCCGGACATGTCGAACGTTCCCAAAATGGTCTATAATAATGAAATTTTAACATTTAATCTTTTGACTCTAAATGACTGTTGGATGTGAATTATGACTTTTTCAACTAAAATAAGTGTGTTTAAAGTCATTTCTGTGCCTGAAACGGGTCAAAATTGAAGCTTTTGAGTAAGCAAAACTCTGTAAAAATGGCACTTTTGGTCACTGTGAGGGTTTAAAAAGTGGTTATTCAACATGAGGCACGATCCAATTGACATTTTGAATCATTTTTGGTACAGTCCCAAAAATCAATTTTCGGATGAAAAACGATGACTCCGGACATGTCGAACGTTCCCAAAATGGTCTATAATGATGAAATATTAACATTTAATCTTTTGACTCTAAATGACTGTTGGATTTGAATTATGACTTTTTCAACTAAAATAAATGTGTTTAAAGTCATTTCTGTGCCTGAAACGGGTCAAAATTGAAGCTTTTGAGTAAGCAAAACTCTGTAAAAATGGCACTTTTGGTCACTGTGAGGGTTTAAAAAGTGGTTATTCAACATGAGGCACGATCCAATTGACATTTTGAATCATTTTTGGTACAGTCCCAAAAATCAATTTTTGGATGAAAAACGATGACTCCGGACATGTCGAACGTTCCCAAAATGGTCTATAATGATGAAATTTTAACATTTAATCTTTTGACTCTAAATGACTGTTGGATGCGAATTATGACTTTTTCAACTAAAATAAGTGTGTTTAAAGTCATTTCTGTGCCTGAAACCTGTCAAAATTGAAGCTTTTGAGTAAGGAAAACTCTGTAAAAATGGCAATTTTGGTCACTGTGAGGGTTTAAAAAGTGGTTATTCAACATGAGGCACGATCCAATTGACATTTTGAATCATTTTTGGTACAGTCCAAAAAAATCAATTTTCGGATGAAAAACGATGACTCCGGACATGTCGAACGTTCCCAAAATGGTCTATAATGATGAAATTTTAACATTTAATCTTTTGACTCTAAATGACTGTTGGATGTGAATTATGACTTTTTCAACTAAAATAAGTGTCTTTAAAGTCATTTCTGTGCCTGAAACGGGTCAAAATTGAAGCTTTTGAGTAAGCAAAACTCTGTAAAAATGGCAATTTTGGTCACTGTGAGGGTTTAAAAAGTGGTTATTCAACATGAGGCACGATCCAATTGACATTTTGAATCATTTTTGGTACAGTCCAAAAAAATCAATTTTCGGATGAAAAACGATGACTCCGGACATGTCGAACGTTCCCAAAATGGTCTATAATGATGAAATTTTAACATTTAATCTTTTGACTCTAAATGACTGTTGGATGTGAATTATGACTTTTTCAACTAAAATAAGTGTGTTTAAAGTCATTTCTGTGCCTGAAACGGGTCAAAATTGAAGCTTTTGAGTAAGCAAAACTCTGTAAAAATGGCACTTTTGGTCACTGTGAGGGTTTAAAAAGTGGTTATTCAACGTGAGGCACGATCCAATTGACATTTTGAATCATTTTTGGTACAGTCCCAAAAATCAATTTTCGGATGAAAAACTATGACTCCGGACATGTCGAACGTTCCCAAAATGGTCTATAATGATGAAATATTAACATTTAATCTTTTGACTCTAAATGACTGTTGGATGTGAATTATGACTTTTTCAACTAAAATAAATGTGTTTAAAGTCATTTCTGTGCCTGAAACGGGTCAAAATTGAAGCTTTTGAGTAAGCAAAACTCTGTAAAAATGGCACTTTTGGTCACTGTGAGGGTTTAAAAAGTGGTTATTCAACATGAGGCACGATCCAATTGACATTTTGAATCATTTTTGGTACAGTCCCAAAAATCAATTTTCGGATGAAAAACGATGACTCCGGACATGTCGAACGTTCCCAAAATGGTCTATAATGATGAAATTTTAACATTTAATCTTTTGACTCTAAATGACTGTTGGATGTGCATTATGACTTTTTCAACTAAAATAAGTGTGTTTAAAGTCATTTCTGTGCCTGAAACGGGTCAAAATTGAAGCTTTTGAGTAAGCAAAACTCTGTAAAAATGGCAATTTTGGTCACTGTGAGGGTTTAAAAAGTGGTTATTCAACATGAGGCATGATCCAATTGACATTTTGAATCATTTTTGGTACAGTCCAAAAAATCGATTTTCGGATGAAAAACGATGACTCCGGACATGTCGAACGTTCCCAAAATGGTCTATAATGATGAAATTTTAACATTTAATCTTTTGACTCTAAATGACTGTTGGATGTGAATTATGACTTTTTCAACTAAAATAAGTGTGTTTAAAGTCATTTCTGTGACTGAAACCGGTCAAAATTGAAGCTTTTGAGTAAGCAAAACTCTGTAAAAATGGCCATTTTGGTCACTGTGAGGGTTTAAAAAGTGGTTATTCAACATGAGGCATGATCCAATTGACATTTTGAATCATTTTTGGTACAGTCCAAAAAATCGATTTTCGGATGAAAAACGATGACTCCGGACATGTAGAACGTTCCCAAAATGGTCTATAATGATGAAATTTTAACATTTAATCTTTTGACTCTAAATGACTGTTGGATGTGAATTATGACTTTTTCAACTAAAATAAGTGTGTTTAAAGTCATTTCTGTGACTGAAACGGGTCAAAATTGAAGCTTTTGAGTAAGCAAAACTCTGTAAAAATGGCCATTTTTGTCACTGTGAGGGTTTAAAAAGTGGTTATTCAACATGAGGCACGATCCAATTGACATTTTGAATCATTTTTGGTACAGTCCAAAAAATCAATTTTCGGATGAAAAACGATGACTCCGGACATGTCGAACGTTCCCAAAATGTTCTATAATGATGAAATTTTAACATTTAATCTTTTGACTCTAAATGACTGTTGGATGTGAATTATGACTTTTTCAACTAAAATAAGTGTGTTTAAAGTCATTTCTGTGCCTGAAACGGGTCAAAATTGAAGCTTTTGGGTAAGCAAAATTCTGTAAAAATGGCACTTTTGGTCACTGTGAGGGTTTAAAAAGTGGTTATTCAACATGAGGCACGATCCAATTGACATTTTGAATCATTTTTGGTACAGTCCCAAAAATCAATTTTCGGATGAAAAACGATGACTCCGGACATGTCGAACGTTCCCAAAATGGTCTATAATGATGAAATTTTAACATTTAATCTTTTGACTCTAAATGACTGTTGGATGTGAATTATGACTTTTTCAACTAAAATAAGTGTGTTTAAAGTCATTTCTGTGCCTGAAACGGGTCAAAATTGAAGCTTTTGAGTAAGCAAAACTCTGTAAAAATGGCACTTTTGGTCACTGTGAGGGTTTAAAAAGTGGTTATTCAACATGAGGCACGATCCAATTGACATTTTGAATCATTTTTGGTACAGTCCCAAAAATCAATTTTCGGATGAAAAACGATGACTCCGGACATGTCGAACGTTCCCAAAATGGTCTATAATGATGAAATTTTAACATTTAAACTTTTGACTCTAAATGACTGTTGGATGCGAATTATGACTTTTTCAACTAAAATAAGTGTGTTTAAAGTCATTTCTGTGCCTGAAACGGGTCAAAATTGAAGCTTTTGAGTAAGGAAAACTCTGTAAAAATGGCACTTTTGGTCACTGTGAGGGTTTAAAAAGTGGTTATTCAACATGAGGCACGATCCAATTGACATTTTGAATCATTTTTGGTACAGTCCCAAAAATCAATTTTCGGATGAAAAACGATGACTCCGGACATGTCGAACGTTCCCAAAATGGTCTATAATGATGAAATTTTAACATTTAAACTTTTGACTCTAAATGACTGTTGGATGCAAATTATGACTTTTTCAACTAAAATAAGTGTGTTTAAAGTCATTTCTGTGCCTGAAACCTGTCAAAATTGAAGCTTTTGAGTAAGGAAAACTCTGTAAAAATGGCAATTTTGGTCACTGTGAGGGTTTAAAAAGTGGTTATTCAACATGAGGCACGATCCAATTGACATTTTGAATCATTTTTGGTACAGTCCAAAAAAATCAATTTTCGGATGAAAAACGATGACTCCGGACATGTCGAACGTTCCCAAAATGGTCTATAATGATGAAATTTTAACATTTAATCTTTTGACTCTAAATGACTGTTGGATGTGAATTATGACATTTTCAACTAAAATAAGTGTGTTTAAAGTCATTTCTGTGCCTGAAACGGGTCAAAATTGAAGCTTTTGAGTAAGCAAAACTCTGTAAAAATGGCACTTTTGGTCACTGTGAGGGTTTAAAAAGTGGTTATTCAACATGAGGCACGATCCAATTGACATTTTGAATCATTTTTGGTACAGTCCCAAAAATCAATTTTCGGATGAAAAACGATGACTCCGGACATGTCGAACGTTCCCAAAATGGTCTATAATGATGAAATATTAACATTTAATCTTTTGACTCTAAATGACTGTTGGATGTGAATTATGACTTTTTCAACTAAAATAAATGTGTTTAAAGTCATTTCTGTGCCTGAAACGGGTCAAAATTGAAGCTTTTGAGTAAGCAAAACTCTGTAAAAATGGCACTTTTGGTCACTGTGAGGGTTTAAAAAGTGGTTATTCAACATGAGGCACGATCCAATTGACATTTTGAATCATTTTTGGTACAGTCCCAAAAATCAATTTTCGGATGAAAAACGATGACTCCGGACATGTCGAACGTTCCCAAAATGGTCTATAATGATGAAATTTTAACATTTAATCTTTTGACTCTAAATGACTGTTGGATGTGCATTATGACTTTTTCAACTAAAATAAGTGTGTTTAAAGTCATTTCTGTGCCTGAAACGGGTCAAAATTGAAGCTTTTGAGTAAGCAAAACTCTGTAAAAATGGCAATTTTGGTCACTGTGAGGGTTTAAAAAGTGGTTATTCAACATGAGGCATGATCCAATTGACATTTTGAATCATTTTTGGTACAGTCCAAAAAATCAATTTTCGGATGAAAAACGATGACTCCGGACATGTCGAACGTTCCCAAAATGGTCTATAATGATGAAATTTTAACATTTAATCTTTTGACTCTAAATGACTGTTGGATGTGAATTATGACTTTTTCAACTAAAATAAGTGTGTTTAAAGTCATTTCTGTGCCTGAAACGGGTCAAAATTGAAGCTTTTGAGTAAGCAAAACTCTGTAAAAATGGCACTTTTGGTCACTGTGAGGGTTTAAAAAGTGGTTATTCAGCATGAGGCACGATCCAATTGACATTTTGAATCATTTTTGGTACAGTCCCAAAAATCAATTTTCGGATGAAAAACGATGACTCCGGACATGTCGAACGTTCCCAAAATGGTCTATAATGATGAAATTTTAACATTTAATCTTTTGACTCTAAATGACTGTTGGATGTGAATTATGACTTTTTCAACTAAAATAAGTGTGTTTAAAGTCATTTCTGTGCCTGAAACGGGTCAAAATTGAAGCTTTTGAGTAAGCAAAACTCTGTAAAAATGGCACTTTTGGTCACTGTGAGGGTTTAAAAAGTGGTTATTCAACATGAGGCACGATCCAATTGACATTTTGAATCATTTTTGGTACAGTCCCAAAAATAAATTTTCGGATGAAAAACGATGACTCCGGACATGTCGAACGTTCCCAAAATGGTCTATAATGATGAAATTTTAACATTTAATCTTTTGACTCTAAATGACTGTTGGATGTGAATTATGACTTTTTCAACTAAAATAAGTGTGTTTAAAGTCATTTCTGTGCCTGAAACGTGTCAAAATTGAAGCTTTTGAGTAAGGAAAACTATGTAAAAATGGCAATTTTTGTCACTGTGAGGGTTTAAAAAGTGGTTATTCAACATGAGGCACGATCCAATTGACATTTTGAATCATTTTTGGTACAGTCCAAAAAATCAATTTTCGGATGAAAAACGATGACTCCGGACATGTCGAACGTTCCCAAAATGTTCTATAATGATGAAATTTTAACATTTAATCTTTTGACTCTAAATGACTGTTGGATGTGAATTATGACTTTTTCAACTAAAATAAGTGTGTTTAAAGTCATTTCTGTGCCTGAAACGGGTCAAAATTGAAGCTTTTGAGTAAGCAAAATTCTGTAAAAATGGCACTTTTGGTCACTGTGAGGGTTTAAAAAGTGGTTATTCAACATGAGGCACGATCCAATTGACATTTTGAATCATTTTTGGTACAGTCCCAAAAATCAATTTTCGGATGAAAAACGATGACTCCGGACATGTCGAACGTTCCCAAAATGGTCTATAATGATGAAATTTTAACATTTAATCTTTTGACTCTAAATGACTGTTGGATTTGAATTATGACTTTTTCAACTAAAATAAATGTGTTTAAAGTCATTTCTGTGCCTGAAACGGGTCAAAATTGAAGCTTTTGAGTAAGCAAAACTCTGTAAAAATGGCACTTTTGGTCACTGTGAGGGTTTCAAAAAGTGGTTATTCAACATGAGGCACGATCCAATTGACATTTTGAATCATTTTTGGTACAGTCCCAAAAATCAATTTTCGGATGAAAAACGATGACTCCGGACATGTCGAACGTTCCCAAAATGGTCTATAATGATGAAATTTTAACATTTAATCTTTTGACTCTAAATGACTGTTGGATGCGAATTATGACTTTTTCAACTAAAATAAGTGTGTTTAAAGTCATTTCTGTGCCTGAAACCTGTCAAAATTGAAGCTTTTGAGTAAGGAAAACTCTGTAAAAATGGCAATTTTGGTCACTGTGAGGGTTTAAAAAGTGGTTATTCAACATGAGGCACGATCCAATTGACATTTTGAATCATTTTTGGTACAGTCCAAAAAAATCAATTTTCGGATGAAAAACGATGACTCCGGACATGTCGAACGTTCCCAAAATGGTCTATAATGATGAAATTTTAACATTTAATCTTTTGACTCTAAATGACTGTTGGATGTGAATTATGACTTTTTCAACTAAAATAAGTGTCTTTAAAGTCATTTCTGTGCCTGAAACGGGTCAAAATTGAAGCTTTTGAGTAAGCAAAACTCTGTAAAAATGGCAATTTTGGTCACTGTGAGGGTTTAAAAAGTGGTTATTCAACATGAGGCACGATCCAATTGACATTTTGAATCATTTTTGGTACAGTCCAAAAAAATCAATTTTCGGATGAAAAACGATGACTCCGGACATGTCGAACGTTCCCAAAATGGTCTATAATGATGAAATTTTAACATTTAATCTTTTGACTCTAAATGACTGTTGGATGTGAATTATGACTTTTTCAACTAAAATAAGTGTGTTTAAAGTCATTTCTGTGCCTGAAACGGGTCAAAATTGAAGCTTTTGAGTAAGCAAAACTCTGTAAAAATGGCACTTTTGGTCACTGTGAGGGTTTAAAAAGTGGTTATTCAACATGAGGCACGATCCAATTGACATTTTGAATCATTTTTGGTACAGTCCCAAAAATCAATTTTCGGATGAAAAACGATGACTCCGGACATGTCGAACGTTCCCAAAATGGTCTATAATGATGAAATATTAACATTTAATCTTTTGACTCTAAATGACTGTTGGATGTGAATTATGACTTTTTCAACTAAAATAAATGTGTTTAAAGTCATTTCTGTGCCTGAAACGGGTCAAAATTGAAGCTTTTGAGTAAGCAAAACTCTGTAAAAATGGCACTTTTGGTCACTGTGAGGGTTTAAAAAGTGGTTATTCAACATGAGGCACGATCCAATTGACATTTTGAATCATTTTTGGTACAGTCCCAAAAATCAATTTTCGGATGAAAAACGATGACTCCGGACATGTCGAACGTTCCCAAAATGGTCTATAATGATGAAATTTTAACATTTAATCTTTTGACTCTAAATGACTGTTGGATGTGCATTATGACTTTTTCAACTAAAATAAGTGTGTTTAAAGTCATTTCTGTGCCTGAAACGGGTCAAAATTGAAGCTTTTGAGTAAGCAAAACTCTGTAAAAATGGCAATTTTGGTCACTGTGAGGGTTTAAAAAGTGGTTATTCAACATGAGGCATGATCCAATTGACATTTTGAATCATTTTTGGTACAGTCCAAAAAATCGATTTTCGGATGAAAAACGATGACTCCGGACATGTCGAACGTTCCCAAAATGGTCTATAATGATGAAATTTTAACATTTAATCTTTTGACTCTAAATGACTGTTGGATGTGAATTATGACTTTTTCAACTAAAATAAGTGTGTTTAAAGTCATTTCTGTGACTGAAACCGGTCAAAATTGAAGCTTTTGAGTAAGCAAAACTCTGTAAAAATGGCCATTTTGGTCACTGTGAGGGTTTAAAAAGTGGTTATTCAACATGAGGCATGATCCAATTGACATTTTGAATCATTTTTGGTACAGTCCAAAAAATCGATTTTCGGATGAAAAACGATGACTCCGGACATGTCGAACGCTCCCAAAATGGTCTATAATGATGAAATTTTAACATTTAATCTTTTGACTCTAAATGACTGTTGGATGTGAATTATGACTTTTTCAACTAAAATAAGTGTGTTTAAAGTCATTTCTGTGACTGAAACGGGTCAAAATTGAAGCTTTTGAGTAAGCAAAACTCTGTAAAAATGGCCATTTTTGTCACTGTGAGGGTTTAAAAAGTGGTTATTCAACATGAGGCACGATCCAATTGACATTTTGAATCATTTTTGGTACAGTCCAAAAAATCAATTTTCGGATGAAAAACGATGACTCCGGACATGTCGAACGTTCCCAAAATGTTCTATAATGATGAAATTTTAACATTTAATCTTTTGACTCTAAATGACTGTTGGATGTGAATTATGACTTTTTCAACTAAAATAAGTGTGTTTAAAGTCATTTCTGTGCCTGAAACGGGTCAAAATTGAAGCTTTTGGGTAAGCAAAATTCTGTAAAAATGGCACTTTTGGTCACTGTGAGGGTTTAAAAAGTGGTTATTCAACATGAGGCACGATCCAATTGACATTTTGAATCATTTTTGGTACAGTCCCAAAAATCAATTTTCGGATGAAAAACGATGACTCCGGACATGTCGAACGTTCCCAAAATGGTCTATAATGATGAAATTTTAACATTTAATCTTTTGACTCTAAATGACTGTTGGATGTGAATTATGACTTTTTCAACTAAAATAAGTGTGTTTAAAGTCATTTCTGTGCCTGAAACGGGTCAAAATTGAAGCTTTTGAGTAAGCAAAACTCTGTAAAAATGGCACTTTTGGTCACTGTGAGGGTTTAAAAAGTGGTTATTCAACATGAGGCACGATCCAATTGACATTTTGAATCATTTTTGGTACAGTCCCAAAAATCAATTTTCGGATGAAAAACGATGACTCCGGACATGTCGAACGTTCCCAAAATGGTCTATAATGATGAAATTTTAACATTTAAACTTTTGACTCTAAATGACTGTTGGATGCGAATTATGACTTTTTCAACTAAAATAAGTGTGTTTAAAGTCATTTCTGTGCCTGAAACGGGTCAAAATTGAAGCTTTTGAGTAAGGAAAACTCTGTAAAAATGGCACTTTTGGTCACTGTGAGGGTTTAAAAAGTGGTTATTCAACATGAGGCACGATCCAATTGACATTTTGAATCATTTTTGGTACAGTCCCAAAAATCAATTTTCGGATGAAAAACGATGACTCCGGACATGTCGAACGTTCCCAAAATGGTCTATAATGATGAAATTTTAACATTTAAACTTTTGACTCTAAATGACTGTTGGATGCGAATTATGACTTTTTCAACTAAAATAAGTGTGTTTAAAGTCATTTCTGTGCCTGAAACCTGTCAAAATTGAAGCTTTTGAGTAAGGAAAACTCTGTAAAAATGGCAATTTTGGTCACTGTGAGGGTTTAAAAAGTGGTTATTCAACATGAGGCACGATCCAATTGACATTTTGAATCATTTTTGGTACAGTCCAAAAAAATCAATTTTCGGATGAAAAACGATGACTCCGGACATGTCGAACGTTCCCAAAATGGTCTATAATGATGAAATTTTAACATTTAATCTTTTGACTCTAAATGACTGTTGGATGTGAATTATGACTTTTTCAACTAAAATAAGTGTGTTTAAAGTCATTTCTGTGCCTGAAACGGGTCAAAATTGAAGCTTTTGAGTAAGCAAAACTCTGTAAAAATGGCACTTTTGGTCACTGTGAGGGTTTAAAAAGTGGTTATTCAACATGAGGCACGATCCAATTGACATTTTGAATCATTTTTGGTACAGTCCCAAAAATCAATTTTCGGATGAAAAACGATGACTCCGGACATGTCGAACGTTCCCAAAATAGTCTATAATGATGAAATATTAACATTTAATCTTTTGACTCTAAATGACTGTTGGATGTGAATTATGACTTTTTCAACTAAAATAAATGTGTTTAAAGTCATTTCTGTGCCTGAAACGGGTCAAAATTGAAGCTTTTGAGTAAGCAAAACTCTGTAAAAATGGCACTTTTGGTCACTGTGAGGGTTTAAAAAGTGGTTATTCAACATGAGGCACGATCCAATTGACATTTTGAATCATTTTTGGTACAGTCCCAAAAATCAATTTTCGGATGAAAAACGATGACTCCGGACATGTCGAACGTTCCCAAAATGGTCTATAATGATGAAATTTTAACATTTAATCTTTTGACTCTAAATGACTGTTGGATGTGCATTATGACTTTTTCAACTAAAATAAGTGTGTTTAAAGTCATTTCTGTGCCTGAAACGGGTCAAAATTGAAGCTTTTGAGTAAGCAAAACTCTGTAAAAATGGCAATTTTGGTCACTGTGAGGGTTTAAAAAGTGGTTATTCAACATGAGGCATGATCCAATTGACATTTTGAATCATTTTTGGTACAGTCCAAAAAATCGATTTTCGGATAAAAAACGATGACTCCGGACATGTCGAACGTTCCCAAAATGGTCTATAATGATGAAATTTTAACATTTAATCTTTTGACTCTAAATGACTGTTGGATGTGAATTATGACTTTTTCAACTAAAATAAGTGTGTTTAAAGTCATTTCTGTGACTGAAACCGGTCAAAATTGAAGCTTTTGAGTAAGCAAAACTCTGTAAAAATGGCCATTTTGGTCACTGTGAGGGTTTAAAAAGTGGTTATTCAACATGAGGCATGATCCAATTGACATTTTGAATCATTTTTGGTACAGTCCAAAAAATCGATTTTCGGATGAAAAACGATGACTCCGGACATGTCGAACGTTCCCAAAATGGTCTATAATTATGAAATTTTAACATTTAATCTTTTGACTCTAAATGACTGTTGGATGTGAATTATGACTTTTTCAACTAAAATAAGTGTGTTTAAAGTCATTTCTGTGCCTGAAACGGGTCAAAATTGAAGCTTTTGAGTAAGCAAAACTCTGTAAAAATGGCACTTTTGGTCACTGTGAGGGTTTAAAAAGTGGTTATTCAGCATGAGGCACGATCCAATTGACATTTTGAATCATTTTTGGTACAGTCCCAAAAATCAATTTTCGGATGAAAAACGATGACTCCGGACATGTCGAACGTTCCCAAAATGGTCTATAATGATGAAATTTTAACATTTAATCTTTTGACTCTAAATGACTGTTGGATGTGAATTATGACTTTTTCAACTAAAATAAGTGTGTTTAAAGTCATTTCTGTGCCTGAAACGTGTCAAAATTGAAGCTTTTGAGTAAGGAAAACTATGTAAAAATGGCAATTTTTGTCACTGTGAGGGTTTAAAAAGTGGTTATTCAACATGAGGCACGATCCAATTGACATTTTGAATCATTTTTGGTACAGTCCAAAAAATCAATTTTCGGATGAAAAACGATGACTCCGGACATGTCGAACGTTCCCAAAATGTTCTATAATGATGAAATTTTAACATTTAATCTTTTGACTCTAAATGACTGTTGGATGTGAATTATGACTTTTTTTCAACTAAAATAAGTGTGTTTAAAGTCATTTCTGTGCCTGAAACGGGTCAAAATTGAAGCTTTTGAGTAAGCAAAATTCTGTAAAAATGGCACTTTTGGTCACTGTGAGGGTTTAAAAAGTGGTTATTCAACATGAGGCACGATCCAATTGACATTTTGAATCATTTTTGGTACAGTCCCAAAAATCAATTTTCGGATGAAAAACGATGACTCCGGACATGTCGAACGTTCCCAAAATGGTCTATAATGATGAAATTTTAACATTTAAACTTTTGACTCTAATTGACTGTTGGATGCGAATTATGACTTTTTCAACTAAAATAAGTGTGTTTAAAGTCATTTCTGTGCCTGAAACGTGTCAAAATTGAAGCTTTTGAGTAAGGAAAACTCTGTAAAAATGGCAATTTTGGTCACTGTGAGGATTTAAAAAGTGGTTATTCAACATGAGGCACGATCCAATTGACATTTTGAAGCATTTTTGGTACAGTCCAAAAAATCAATTTTCGGATGAAAAACGATGACTCCGGACATGTCGAACGTTCCCAAAATGGTCTATAATGATGAAATTTTAACATTTAATCTTTTGACTCTAAATGACTGTTGGATGTGAATTATGACTTTTTCAACTAAAATAAGTGTGTTTAAAGTCATTTCTGTGCCTGAAACGGGTCAAAATTGAAGCTTTTGAGTAAGCAAAACTCTGTAAAAATGGCACTTTTGGTCACTGTGAGGGTTTAAAAAGTGGTTATTCAACATGAGGCACGATCCAATTGACATTTTGAATAATTTTTGGTACAGTCCCAAAAATCAATTTTCGGATGAAAAACGATGACTCCGGACATGTCGAACGTTCCCAAAATGGTCTATAATGATGAAATTTTAACATTTAATCTTTTGACTCTAAATGACTGTTGGATGTGCATTATGACTTTTTCAACTAAAATAAGTGTGTTTAAAGTCATTTCTGTGCCTGAAACGGGTCAAAATTGAAGCTTTTGAGTAAGCAAAACTCTGTAAAAATGGCACTTTTGGTCACTGTGAGGGTTTAAAAAGTGGTTATTCAACATGAGGCACGATCCAATTGACATTTTGAATCATTTTTGGTACAGTCCCAAAAATCAATTTTCGGATGAAAAACGATGACTCCGGACATGTCGAACATTCCCAAAATGGTCTATAATGATAAAATTTTAACATTTAATCTTTTGACTCTAAATGACTGTTGGATGTGAATTATGACTTTTTCAACTAAAATAAGTGTGTTTAAAGTCATTTCTGTGCCTGAAACGGGTCAAAATTGAAGCTTTTGAGTAAGGAAAACTCTGTAAAAATGGCAATTTTGGTCAACGTGAGTGTTTAAAAAGTGGTTATTCAACATGAGGCACGATCCAATTGACATTTTGAAGCATTTTTTTGTACAGTCCAAAAAATCAATTTTCGGATGAAAAACGATGACTCCGGACATGTCGAACGTTCCCAAAATGGTCTATAATGATGAAAATTTAACATTTAATCTTTTGACTCTAAATGACTGTTTGATGTGCATTATGACTTTTTCAACTAAAATAAGTGTGTTTAAAGTCATTTCTGTGCCTGAAACGAGTCAAAATTGAAGCTTTTGAGTAAGCAAAACTCTGTAAAAATGGCAATTTTGGTCACTGTGAGGGTTTAAAAAGTGGTTATTCAACATGAGGCACGATCCAATTGACATTTTGAATCATTTTTGGTACAGTCCAAAAAAATCAATTTTCGGATGAAAAACGATGACTCCGGACATGCCGAACGTTCCCAAAATGGTCTATAATGATGAAATTTTAACATTTAATCTTTTGACTCTAAATGACTGTTGGATGTGAATTATGACTTTTTCAACTAAAATAAGTGTGTTTAAAGTCATTTCTGTGCCTGAAACGGGTCAAAATTGAAGCTTTTGAGTAAGCAAAACTCTGTAAAAATGGCACTTTTGGTCACTGTGAGGGTTTAAAAAGTGGTTATTCAACATTAGGCACGATCCAATTGACATTTTGAATCATTTTTGGTACAGTCCCAAAAATCAATTTTCGGATGAAAAACGATGACTCCGGACATGTCGAACGTTCCCAAAATGGTCTATAATGATGAAATTTTAACATTTAATCTTTTGACTCTAAATGACTGTTGGATGTGAATTATGACTTTTTCAACTAAAATAAGTGTGTTTAAAGTCATTTCTGTGCCTGAAACGGGTCAAAATTGAAGCTTTTGAGTAAGCAAAACTCTGTAAAAATTGCAATTTTGGTCACTGTGAGGGTTTAAAAAGTGGTTATTCAACATGAGGCACGATCCAATTGACATTTTGAATCATTTTTGGTACAGTCCAAAAAATCAATTTTCGGATGAAAAACGATGACTCCGGACATGTCGAACGTTCCCAAAATGGTCTATAATGATGAAATTTTAACATTTAATCTTTTGACTCTAAATGACTGTTGGATGTGAATTATGACTTTTTCAACTAAAATAAGTGTGTTTAAAGTCATTTCTGTGCCTGAAACGGGTCAAAATTGAAGCTTTTGAGTAAGCAAAACTCTGTAAAAATGGCACTTTTGGTCACTGTGAGGGTTTAAAAAGTGGTTATTCAACATGAGGCACGATCCACTTGACATTTTGAATCATTTTTGGTACAGTCCCAAAAATCAATTTTCGGATGAAAAACGATGACTCCGGACATGTCGAACGTTCCCAAAATGGTCTATAATGATGAAATATTAACATTTAATCTTTTGACTCTAAATGACTGTTGGATGTGAATTATGACTTTTTCAACTAAAATAAATGTGTTTAAAGTCATTTCTGTGCCTGAAACGGGTCAAAATTGAAGCTTTTGAGTAAGCAAAACTCTGTAAAAATGGCACTTTTGGTCACTGTGAGGGTTTAAAAAGTGGTTATTCAACATGAGGCACGATCCAATTGACATTTTGAATCATTTTTGGTACAGTCCCAAAAATCAATTTTCGGATGAAAAACGATGACTCCGGACATGTCGAACGTTCCCAAAATGGTCTATAATGATGAAATTTTAACATTTAATCTTTTGACTCTAAATGACTGTTGGATGTGCATTATGACTTTTTCAACTAAAATAAGTGTGTTTAAAGTCATTTCTGTGCCTGAAACGGGTCAAAATTGAAGCTTTTGAGTAAGCAAAACTCTGTAAAAATGGCAATTTTGGTCACTGTGAGGGTTTAAAAAGTGGTTATTCAACATGAGGCATGATCCAATTGACATTTTGAATCATTTTTGGTACAGTCCAAAAAATCGATTTTCGGATGAAAAACGATGACTCCGGACATGTCGAACGTTCCCAAAATGGTCTATAATGATGAAATTTTAACATTTAATCTTTTGACTCTAAATGACTGTTGGATGTGAATTATGACTTTTTCAACTAAAATAAGTGTGTTTAAAGTCATTTCTGTGACTGAAACCGGTCAAAATTGAAGCTTTTGAGTAAGCAAAACTCTGTAAAAATGGCCATTTTGGTCACTGTGAGGGTTTAAAAAGTGGTTATTCAACATGAGGCATGATCCAATTGACATTTTGAATCATTTTTGGTACAGTCCAAAAAATCGATTTTCGGATGAAAAACGATGACTCCGGACATGTCGAACGCTCCCAAAATGGTCTATAATGATGAAATTTTAACATTTAATCTTTTGACTCTAAATGACTGTTGGATGTGAATTATGACTTTTTCAACTAAAATAAGTGTGTTTAAAGTCATTTCTGTGACTGAAACGGGTCAAAATTGAAGCTTTTGAGTAAGCAAAACTCTGTAAAAATGGCCATTTTTGTCACTGTGAGGGTTTAAAAAGTGGTTATTCAACATGAGGCACGATCCAATTGACATTTTGAATCATTTTTGGTACAGTCCAAAAAATCAATTTTCGGATGAAAAACGATGACTCCGGACATGTCGAACGTTCCCAAAATGTTCTATAATGATGAAATTTTAACATTTAATCTTTTGACTCTAAATGACTGTTGGATGTGAATTATGACTTTTTCAACTAAAATAAGTGTGTTTAAAGTCATTTCTGTGCCTGAAACGGGTCAAAATTGAAGCTTTTGGGTAAGCAAAATTCTGTAAAAATGGCACTTTTGGTCACTGTGAGGGTTTAAAAAGTGGTTATTCAACATGAGGCACGATCCAATTGACATTTTGAATCATTTTTGGTACAGTCCCAAAAATCAATTTTCGGATGAAAAACGATGACTCCGGACATGTCGAACGTTCCCAAAATGGTCTATAATGATGAAATTTTAACATTTAATCTTTTGACTCTAAATGACTGTTGGATGTGAATTATGACTTTTTCAACTAAAATAAGTGTGTTTAAAGTCATTTCTGTGCCTGAAACGGGTCAAAATTGAAGCTTTTGAGTAAGCAAAACTCTGTAAAAATGGCACTTTTGGTCACTGTGAGGGTTTAAAAAGTGGTTATTCAACATGAGGCACGATCCAATTGACATTTTGAATCATTTTTGGTACAGTCCCAAAAATCAATTTTCGGATGAAAAACGATGACTCCGGACATGTCGAACGTTCCCAAAATGGTCTATAATGATGAAATTTTAACATTTAAACTTTTGACTCTAAATGACTGTTGGATGCGAATTATGACTTTTTCAACTAAAATAAGTGTGTTTAAAGTCATTTCTGTGCCTGAAACGGGTCAAAATTGAAGCTTTTGAGTAAGGAAAACTCTGTAAAAATGGCACTTTTGGTCACTGTGAGGGTTTAAAAAGTGGTTATTCAACATGAGGCACGATCCAATTGACATTTTGAATCATTTTTGGTACAGTCCCAAAAATCAATTTTCGGATGAAAAACGATGACTCCGGACATGTCGAACGTTCCCAAAATGGTCTATAATGATGAAATTTTAACATTTAAACTTTTGACTCTAAATGACTGTTGGATGCGAATTATGACTTTTTCAACTAAAATAAGTGTGTTTAAAGTCATTTCTGTGCCTGAAACCTGTCAAAATTGAAGCTTTTGAGTAAGGAAAACTCTGTAAAAATGGCAATTTTGGTCACTGTGAGGGTTTAAAAAGTGGTTATTCAACATGAGGCACGATCCAATTGACATTTTGAATCATTTTTGGTACAGTCCAAAAAAATCAATTTTCGGATGAAAAACGATGACTCCGGACATGTCGAACGTTCCCAAAATGGTCTATAATGATGAAATTTTAACATTTAATCTTTTGACTCTAAATGACTGTTGGATGTGAATTATGACTTTTTCAACTAAAATAAGTGTGTTTAAAGTCATTTCTGTGCCTGAAACGGGTCAAAATTGAAGCTTTTGAGTAAGCAAAACTCTGTAAAAATGGCACTTTTGGTCACTGTGAGGGTTTAAAAAGTGGTTATTCAACATGAGGCACGATCCAATTGACATTTTGAATCATTTTTGGTACAGTCCCAAAAATCAATTTTCGGATGAAAAACGATGACTCCGGACATGTCGAACGTTCCCAAAATAGTCTATAATGATGAAATATTAACATTTAATCTTTTGACTCTAAATGACTGTTGGATGTGAATTATGACTTTTTCAACTAAAATAAATGTGTTTAAAGTCATTTCTGTGCCTGAAACGGGTCAAAATTGAAGCTTTTGAGTAAGCAAAACTCTGTAAAAATGGCACTTTTGGTCACTGTGAGGGTTTAAAAAGTGGTTATTCAACATGAGGCACGATCCAATTGACATTTTGAATCATTTTTGGTACAGTCCCAAAAATCAATTTTCGGATGAAAAACGATGACTCCGGACATGTCGAACGTTCCCAAAATGGTCTATAATGATGAAATTTTAACATTTAATCTTTTGACTCTAAATGACTGTTGGATGTGCATTATGACTTTTTCAACTAAAATAAGTGTGTTTAAAGTCATTTCTGTGCCTGAAACGGGTCAAAATTGAAGCTTTTGAGTAAGCAAAACTCTGTAAAAATGGCAATTTTGGTCACTGTGAGGGTTTAAAAAGTGGTTATTCAACATGAGGCATGATCCAATTGACATTTTGAATCATTTTTGGTACAGTCCAAAAAATCGATTTTCGGATGAAAAACGATGACTCCGGACATGTCGAACGTTCCCAAAATGGTCTATAATGATGAAATTTTAACATTTAATCTTTTGACTCTAAATGACTGTTGGATGTGAATTATGACTTTTTCAACTAAAATAAGTGTGTTTAAAGTCATTTCTGTGACTGAAACCGGTCAAAATTGAAGCTTTTGAGTAAGCAAAACTCTGTAAAAATGGCCATTTTGGTCACTGTGAGGGTTTAAAAAGTGGTTATTCAACATGAGGCATGATCCAATTGACATTTTGAATCATTTTTGGTACAGTCCAAAAAATCGATTTTCGGATGAAAAACGATGACTCCGGACATGTCGAACGTTCCCAAAATGGTCTATAATTATGAAATTTTAACATTTAATCTTTTGACTCTAAATGACTGTTGGATGTGAATTATGACTTTTTCAACTAAAATAAGTGTGTTTAAAGTCATTTCTGTGCCTGAAACGGGTCAAAATTGAAGCTTTTGAGTAAGCAAAACTCTGTAAAAATGGCACTTTTGGTCACTGTGAGGGTTTAAAAAGTGGTTATTCAGCATGAGGCACGATCCAATTGACATTTTGAATCATTTTTGGTACAGTCCCAAAAATCAATTTTCGGATGAAAAACGATGACTCCGGACATGTCGAACGTTCCCAAAATGGTCTATAATGATGAAATTTTAACATTTAATCTTTTGACTCTAAATGACTGTTGGATGTGAATTATGACTTTTTCAACTAAAATAAGTGTGTTTAAAGTCATTTCTGTGCCTGAAACGTGTCAAAATTGAAGCTTTTGAGTAAGGAAAACTATGTAAAAATGGCAATTTTTGTCACTGTGAGGGTTTAAAAAGTGGTTATTCAACATGAGGCACGATCCAATTGACATTTTGAATCATTTTTGGTACAGTCCAAAAAATCAATTTTCGGATGAAAAACGATGACTCCGGACATGTCGAACGTTCCCAAAATGTTCTATAATGATGAAATTTTAACATTTAATCTTTTGACTCTAAATGACTGTTGGATGTGAATTATGACTTTTTTTCAACTAAAATAAGTGTGTTTAAAGTCATTTCTGTGCCTGAAACGGGTCAAAATTGAAGCTTTTGAGTAAGCAAAATTCTGTAAAAATGGCACTTTTGGTCACTGTGAGGGTTTAAAAAGTGGTTATTCAACATGAGGCACGATCCAATTGACATTTTGAATCATTTTTGGTACAGTCCCAAAAATCAATTTTCGGATGAAAAACGATGACTCCGGACATGTCGAACGTTCCCAAAATGGTCTATAATGATGAAATTTTAACATTTAAACTTTTGACTCTAATTGACTGTTGGATGCGAATTATGACTTTTTCAACTAAAATAAGTGTGTTTAAAGTCATTTCTGTGCCTGAAACGTGTCAAAATTGAAGCTTTTGAGTAAGGAAAACTCTGTAAAAATGGCAATTTTGGTCACTGTGAGGATTTAAAAAGTGGTTATTCAACATGAGGCACGATCCAATTGACATTTTGAAGCATTTTTGGTACAGTCCAAAAAATCAATTTTCGGATGAAAAACGATGACTCCGGACATGTCGAACGTTCCCAAAATGGTCTATAATGATGAAATTTTAACATTTAATCTTTTGACTCTAAATGACTGTTGGATGTGAATTATGACTTTTTCAACTAAAATAAGTGTGTTTAAAGTCATTTCTGTGCCTGAAACGGGTCAAAATTGAAGCTTTTGAGTAAGCAAAACTCTGTAAAAATGGCACTTTTGGTCACTGTGAGGGTTTAAAAAGTGGTTATTCAACATGAGGCACGATCCAATTGACATTTTGAATAATTTTTGGTACAGTCCCAAAAATCAATTTTCGGATGAAAAACGATGACTCCGGACATGTCGAACGTTCCCAAAATGGTCTATAATGATGAAATTTTAACATTTAATCTTTTGACTCTAAATGACTGTTGGATGTGCATTATGACTTTTTCAACTAAAATAAGTGTGTTTAAAGTCATTTCTGTGCCTGAAACGGGTCAAAATTGAAGCTTTTGAGTAAGCAAAACTCTGTAAAAATGGCACTTTTGGTCACTGTGAGGGTTTAAAAAGTGGTTATTCAACATGAGGCACGATCCAATTGACATTTTGAATCATTTTTGGTACAGTCCCAAAAATCAATTTTCGGATGAAAAACGATGACTCCGGACATGTCGAACATTCCCAAAATGGTCTATAATGATGAAATTTTAACATTTAATCTTTTGACTCTAAATGACTGTTGGATGTGAATTATGACTTTTTCAACTAAAATAAGTGTGTTTAAAGTCATTTCTGTGCCTGAAACGGGTCAAAATTGAAGCTTTTGAGTAAGGAAAACTCTGTAAAAATGGCAATTTTGGTCAACGTGAGTGTTTAAAAAGTGGTTATTCAACATGAGGCACGATCCAATTGACATTTTGAAGCATTTTTTTGTACAGTCCAAAAAATCAATTTTCGGATGAAAAACGATGACTCCGGACATGTCGAACGTTCCCAAAATGGTCTATAATGATGAAAATTTAACATTTAATCTTTTGACTCTAAATGACTGTTTGATGTGCATTATGACTTTTTCAACTAAAATAAGTGTGTTTAAAGTCATTTCTGTGCCTGAAACGAGTCAAAATTGAAGCTTTTGAGTAAGCAAAACTCTGTAAAAATGGCAATTTTGGTCACTGTGAGGGTTTAAAAAGTGGTTATTCAACATGAGGCACGATCCAATTGACATTTTGAATCATTTTTGGTACAGTCCAAAAAAATCAATTTTCGGATGAAAAACGATGACTCCGGACATGCCGAACGTTCCCAAAATGGTCTATAATGATGAAATTTTAACATTTAATCTTTTGACTCTAAATGACTGTTGGATGTGAATTATGACTTTTTCAACTAAAATAAGTGTGTTTAAAGTCATTTCTGTGCCTGAAACGGGTCAAAATTGAAGCTTTTGAGTAAGCAAAACTCTGTAAAAATGGCACTTTTGGTCACTGTGAGGGTTTAAAAAGTGGTTATTCAACATTAGGCACGATCCAATTGACATTTTGAATCATTTTTGGTACAGTCCCAAAAATCAATTTTCGGATGAAAAACGATGACTCCGGACATGTCGAACGTTCCCAAAATGGTCTATAATGATGAAATTTTAACATTTAATCTTTTGACTCTAAATGACTGTTGGATGTGAATTATGACTTTTTCAACTAAAATAAGTGTGTTTAAAGTCATTTCTGTGCCTGAAACGGGTCAAAATTGAAGCTTTTGAGTAAGCAAAACTCTGTAAAAATTGCAATTTTGGTCACTGTGAGGGTTTAAAAAGTGGTTATTCAACATGAGGCACGATCCAATTGACATTTTGAATCATTTTTGGTACAGTCCAAAAAATCAATTTTCGGATGAAAAACGATGACTCCGGACATGTCGAACGTTCCCAAAATGGTCTATAATGATGAAATTTTAACATTTAATCTTTTGACTCTAAATGACTGTTGGATGTGAATTATGACTTTTTCAACTAAAATAAGTGTGTTTAAAGTCATTTCGGTGCCTGAAACGGGTCAAAATTGAAGCTTTTGAGTAAGCAAAACTCTGTAAAAATGGCACTTTTGGTCACTGTGAGGGTTTAAAAAGAGGTTATTCAACATGAGGCACGATCCAATTGACATTTTGAATCATTTTTGGTACAGTCCCAAAAATCAATTTTCGGATGAAAAACGATGACTCCGGACATGTCGAACGTTCCCAAAATGGTCTATAATGATGAAATTTTAACATTTAATCTATTGACTCTAAATGACTGTTGGATGTGAATTATGACTTTTTCAGCTAAAATAAGTGAGTTTAAAGTCATTTCTGTGCCTGAAACGGGTCAAAATTGAAGCTTTTGAGTAAGCAAAACTCTGTAAAAATTGCACTTTTGGTCACTGTGAGGGTTTAAAAAGTGGTAATTCAACATGAGGCACGATCCAATTGACATTTTGAATCATTTTTGGTACAGTCCCAAAAATCAATTTTCGGATGAAAAACGATGACTCCGGGCATGTCGAACGGTCCCAAAATGGTCTATAATGATGAAATTTTAACATTTAATCTTTTGACTCTAAATGACTGTTGGATGTGCATTATGACTTTTTCAACTAAAATAAGTGTGTTTAAAGTCATTTCTGTGCCTGAAACGGGTCAAAATTGAAACTTTTGAGTAAGCAAAACTCTGTAAAAATGGCACTTTTGGTCACTGTGAGGGTTTAAAAAGTGGTTATTCAACATGAGGCACGATCCAATTGACATTTTGAATCATTTTTGGTACAGTCCAAAAAATCAATTTTCGGATGAAAAACGATGACTCCGGACATGTCGAACGTTCCCAAAATGGTCTATAATGATGAAATTTTAACATTTAATCTTTTGACTCTAAATGACTGTTGGATGTGAATTATGACTTTTTCAACTAAAATAAGTGTGTTTAAAGTCATTTCTGTGCCTGAAACGGGTCAAAATTGAAGATTTTGAGTAAGCAAAACTCTGTAAAAATTGCACTTTTGGTCACTGTGAGGGTTTAAAAAGTGGTTATTCAACATGAGGCACGATCCAATTGACATTTTGAATCATTTTTGGTACAGTCCCAAAAATCAATTTTCGGATGAAAAACGATGACTCCGGACATGCCGAACGTTCCCAAAATGGTCTATAATGATGAAATTTTAACATTTAATCTTTTGACTCTAAATGACTGTTGGATGTGAATTATGACTTTTTCAACTAAAATAAGTGTGTTTAAAGTCATTTCTGTGCCTGAAACGGGTCAAAATTGAAGATTTTGAGTAAGGAAAACTCTGTAAAAATGGCACTTTTGGTCACTGTGAGGGTTTAAAAAGTGGTTATTCAACATGAGGCACGATCCAATTGACATTTTGAATCATTTTTGGTACAGTCCAAAAAATCAATTTTCGGATGAAAAACGATGACTCCGGACATGTCGAACGTTCCCAAAATGGTCTATAATGATGAAATTTTAACATTTAAACTTTTGACTCTAAATGACTGTTGGATGCGAATTATGACTTTTTCAACTAAAATAAGTGTGTTTAAAGTCATTTCTGTGCCTGAAACGTGTCAAAATTGAAGCTTTTGAGTAAGGAAAACTCTGTAAAAATGGCAATTTTGGTCACTGTGAGGATTTAAAAAGTGGTTATTCAACATGAGGCACGATCCAATTGACATTTTGAAGCATTTTTGGTACAGTCCAAAAAATCAATTTTCTGATGAAAAACGATGACTCCGGACATGTCGAACGTTCCCAAAATGGTCTATAATGATGAAATTTTAACATTTAATCTTTTGACTCTAAATGACTGTTGGATGTGAATTATGACTTTGTCAACTAAAATAAGTGTGTTTAAAGTCATTTCTGTGCCTGAAACGGGTCAAAATTGAAGCTTTTGAGTAAGCAAAACTCTGTAAAAATGGCACTTTTGGTCACTGTGAGGGTTTAAAAAGTGGTTATTCAACATGAGGCACGATCCAATTGACATTTTGAATAATTTTTGGTACAGTCCCAAAAATCAATTTTCGGATGAAAAACGATGACTCCGGACATGTCGAACGTTCCCAAAATGGTCTATAATGATGAAATTTTAACATTTAATCTTTTGACTCTAAATGACTGTTGGATGTGCATTATGACTTTTTCAACTAAAATAAGTGTGTTTAAAGTCATTTCTGTGCCTGAAACGGGTCAAAATTGAAGCTTTTGAGTAAGCAAAACTCTGTAAAAATGGCAATTTTGGTCACTGTGAGGGTTTAAAAAGTGGTTATTCAACATGAGGCACGATCCAATTGACATTTTGAATCATTTTTGGTACAGTCCAAAAAATCAATTTTCGGATGAAAAACGATGACTCCGGACATGTCGAACGTTCCCAAAATGGTCTATAATGATGAAATTTTAACATTTAATCTTTTGACTCTAAATGACTGTTGGATGTGAATTATGACTTTTTCAACTAAAATAAGTGTGTTTAAAGTCATTTCTGTGCCTGAAACGGGTCAAAATTGAAGCTTTTGAGTAAGCAAAACTCTGTAAAAATGGCACTTTTGGTCACTGTGAGGGTTTAAAAAGTGGTTATTCAACATGAGGCACGATCCAATTGACATTTTGAATCATTTTTGGTACAGTCCCAAAAATCAATTTTCGGATGAAAAACGATGACTCCGGACATGTCGAACGTTCCCAAAATGGTCTATAATGATGAAATTTTAACATTTAATCTATTGACTCTAAATGACTGTTGGATGTGAATTATGACTTTTTCAACTAAAATAAGTGTGTTTAAAGTCATTTCTGTGCCTGAAACGGGTCAAAATTGAAGCTTTTGAGTAAGGAAAACTATGTAAAAATGGCAATTTTGGTCACTGTGAGGGTTTAAAAAGTGGTTATTCAACATGAGGCACGATCCAATTGACATTTTGAATCATTTTTGGTACAGTCCAAAAAATCAATTTTCGGATGAAAAACGATGACTCCGGACATGCCGAACGTTCCCAAAATGGTCTATAATGATGAAATTTTAACATTTAATCTTTTGACTCTAAATGACTGTTGGATGTGAATTATGACTTTTTCAACTAAAATAAGTGTGTTTAAAGTCATTTCTGTGCCTGAAACGGGTCAAAATTGAAGATTTTGAGTAAGGAAAACTCTGTAAAAATGGCACTTTTGGTCACTGTGAGCGTTTAAAAAGTGGTTATTCAACATGAGGCACGATCCAATTGACATTTTGAATCATTTTTGGTACAGTCCAAAAAATCAATTTTCGGATGAAAAACGATGACTCCGGACATGTCGAACGTTCCCAAAATGGTCTATAATGATGAAATTTTAACATTTAAACTTTTGACTCTAAATGACTGTTGGATGCGAATTATGACTTTTTCAACTAAAATAAGTGTGTTTAAAGTCATTTCTGTGCCTGAAACGGGTCAAAATTGAAGCTTTTGAGTAAGCAAAACTCTGTAAAAATGGCACTTTTGGTCACTGTGAGGGTTTAAAAAGTGGTTATTCAACATGAGGCACGATCCAATTGACATTTTGAATCATTTTTGGTACAGTCCCAAAAATCAATTTTCGGATGAAAAACGATGACTCCGGACATGTCGAACGTTCCCAAAATGGTCTATAATGATGAAATTTTAACATTTAATCTTTTGACTCTAAATGACTGTTGGATGTGAATTATGACTTTTTCAACTAAAATAAGTGTGTTTAAAGTCATTTCTGTGCCTGAAACGGGTCAAAATTGAAGCTTTTGAGTAAGCAAAACTCTGTAAAAATGGCACTTTTGGTCACTGTGAGGGTTTAAAAAGTGGTTATTCAACATGAGGCACGATCCAATTGACGTTTTGAATCATTTTTGGTACAGTCCAAAAAAATCAATTTTCGGATGAAAAACGATGACTCCGGACATGTCGAACGTTCCCAAAATGGTCTATAATGATGAAATTTTAACATTTAATCTTTTGACTCTAAATGACTGTTGGATGTGAATTATGACTTTTTCAACTAAAATAAGTGTGTTTAAAGTCATTTCTGTGCCTGAAACGTGTCAAAATTGAAGCTTTTGAGTAAGGAAAACTATGTAAAAATGGCAATTTTGGTCACTGTGAGGGTTTAAAAAGTGGTTATTCAACATGAGGCACGATCCAATTGACATTTTGAATCATTTTTGGTACAGTCCAAAAAATCAATTTTCGGATGAAAAACGATGACTCCGGACATGCCGAACGTTCCCAAAATGGTCTATAATGATGAAATTTTAACATTTAATCTTTTGACTCTAAATGACTGTTGGATGTGAATTATGACTCTTTCAACTAAAATAAGTGTGTTTAAAGTCATTTCTGTGCCTGAAACGGGTCAAAATTGAAGATTTTGAGTAAGGAAAACTCTGTAAAAATGGCACTTTTGGTCACTGTGAGGGTTTAAAAAGTGGTTATTCAACATGAGGCACGATCCAATTGACATTTTGAATCATTTTTGGTACAGTCCAAAAAATCAATTTTCGGATGAAAAACGATGACTCCGGACATGTCGAACGTTCCCAAAATGGTCTATAATGATGAAATTTTAACATTTAAACTTTTGACTCTAAATGACTGTTGGATGCGAATTATGACTTTTTCAACTAAAATAAGTGTGTTTAAAGTCATTTCTGTGCCTGAAACGTGTCAAAATTGAAACTTTTAAGTAAGGAAAACTCTGTAAAAATGGCAATTTTGGTCACTGTGAGGATTTAAAAAGTGGTTATTCAACATGAGGCACGATCCAATTGACATTTTGAAGCATTTTTGGTACAGTCCAAAAAATCAATTTTCTGATGAAAAACGATGACTCCGGACATGTCGAACGTTCCCAAAATGGTCTATAATGATGAAATTTTAACATTTAATCTTTTGACTCTAAATGACTGTTGGATGTGAATTATGACTTTGTCAACTAAAATAAGTGTGTTTAAAGTCATTTCTGTGCCTGAAACGGGTCAAAATTGAAGCTTTTGAGTAAGCAAAACTCTGTAAAAATGGCACTTTTGGTCACTGTGAGGGTTTAAAAAGTGGTTATTCAACATGAGGCACGATCCAATTGACATTTTGAATAATTTTTGGTACAGTCCCAAAAATCAATTTTCGGATGAAAAACGATGACTCCGGACATGTCGAACGTTCCCAAAATGGTCTATAATGATGAAATTTTAACATTTAATCTTTTGACTCTAAATGACTGTTGGATGTGCATTATGACTTTTTCAACTAAAATAAGTGTGTTTAAAGTCATTTCTGTGCCTGAAACGGGTCAAAATTGAAGCTTTTGAGTAAGCAAAACTCTGTAAAAATGGCAATTTTGGTCACTGTGAGGGTTTAAAAAGTGGTTATTCAACATGAGGCACGATCCAATTGACATTTTGAATCATTTTTGGTACAGTCCAAAAAATCAATTTTCGGATGAAAAACGATGACTCCGGACATGTCGAACGTTCCCAAAATGGTCTATAATGATGAAATTTTAACATTTAATCTTTTGACTCTAAATGACTGTTGGATGTGAATTATGACTTTTTCAACTAAAATAAGTGTGTTTAAAGTCATTTCTGTGCCTGAAACGGGTCAAAATTGAAGCTTTTGAGTAAGCAAAACTCTGTAAAAATGGCACTTTTTGTCACTGTGAGGGTTTAAAAAGTGGTTATTCAACATGAGGCACGATCCAATTGACATTTTGAATCATTTTTGGTACAGTCCCAAAAATCAATTTTCGGATGAAAAACGATGACTCCGGACATGTCGAACGTTCCCAAAATGGTCTATAATGATGAAATTTTAACATTTAATCTTTTGACTCTAAATGACTGTTGGATGTGAATTATGACTTTTTCAACTAAAATAAGTGTGTTTAAAGTCATTTCTGTGCCTGAAACGGGTCAAAATTGAAGCTTTTGAGTAAGCAAAACTCTGTAAAAATGGCAATTTTGGTCACTGTGAGGGTTTAAAAAGTGGTTATTCAACATGAGGCACGATCCAATTGACATTTTGAATCATTTTTGGTACAGTCCAAAAAATCAATTTTCGGATGAAAAACGATGACTCCGGACATGTCGAACGTTCCCAAAATGGTCTATAATGATGAAATTTTAACATTTAATCTTTTGACTCTAAATGACTGTTGGATGTGAATTATGACTTTTTCAACTAAAATAAGTGTGTTTAAAGTCATTTCTGTGCCTGAAACGGGTCAAAATTGAAGCTTTTGAGTAAGCAAAACTCTGTAAAAATGGCACTTTTGGTCACTGTGAGGGTTTAAAAAGTGGTTATTCAACATGAGGCACGATCCAATTGACATTTTGAATCATTTTTGGTACAGTCCCAAAAATCAATTTTCGGATGAAAAACGATGACTCCGGACATGTCGAACGTTCCCAAAATGGTCTATAATGATGAAATTTTAACATTTAATCTATTGACTCTAAATGACTGTTGGATGTGAATTATGACTTTTTCAACTAAAATAAGTGTGTTTAAAGTCATTTCTGTGCCTGAAACGGGTCAAAATTGAAGCTTTTGAGTAAGCAAAACTCTGTAAAAATTGCACTTTTGGTCACTGTGAGGGTTTAAAAAGTGGTTATTCAACATGAGGCACGATCCAATTGACATTTTGAATCATTTTTGGTACAGTCCCAAAAATCAATTTTCGGATGAAAAACGATGACTCCGGACATGTCGAACGGTCCCAAAATGGTCTATAATGATGAAATTTTAACATTTAATCTTTAGACTCTAAATGACTGTTGGATGTGCATTATGACTTTTTCAACTAAAATAAGTGTGTTTAAAGTCATTTCTGTGCCTGAAACGGGTCAAAATTGAAACTTTTGAGTAAGCAAAACTCTGTAAAAATGGCACTTTTGGTCACTGTGAGGGTTTAAAAAGTGGTTATTCAACATGAGGCATGATCCAATTGACATTTTGAATCATTTTTGGTACAGTCCAAAAAATCGATTTTCGGATGAAAAACGATGACTCCGGACATGTCGAACGTTCCCAAAATGGTCTATAATGATGAAATTTTAACATTTAATCTTTTGACTCTAAATGACTGTTGGATGTGAATTATGACTTTTTCAACTAAAATAAGTGTGTTTAAAGTCATTTCTGTGCCTGAAACGGGTCAAAATTGAAGCTTTTGAGTAAGGAAAACTCTGTAAAAATGGCATTTTTGGTCAACGTGAGTGTTTAAAAAGTGGTTATTCAACATGAGGCACGATCCAATTGACATTTTGAAGCATTTTTGGTACAGTCCAAAAAATCAATTTTCGGATGAAAAACGATGACTCCGGACATGTCGAACGTTCCCAAAATGGTCTATAATGATGAAATTTTAACATTCAATCTTTTGACTCTAAATGACTGTTGGATGTGAATTATGACTTTTTCAACTAAAATAAGTGTGTTTAAAGTCATTTCTGTGCCTGAAACGGGTCAAAATTGAAGCTTTTGAGTAAGCAAAACTCTGTAAAAATGGCACTTTTGGTCACTGTGAGGGTTTAAAAAGTGGTTATTCAACATGAGGCACGATCCAATTGACATTTTGAATCATTTTTGGTACAGTCCCAAAAATCAATTTTCGGATGAAAAACGATGACTCCGGACATGTCGAACGTTCCCAAAATGGTCTATAATGATGAAATTTTAACATTTAATCTTTTGACTCTAAATGACTGTTGGATGTGAATTATGACTTTTTAAACTAAAATAAGTGTGTTTAAAGTCATTTCTGTGCCTGAAACGTGTCAAAATTGAAGCTTTTGAGTAAGGAAAACTATGTAAAAATGGCAATTTTGGTCACTGTGAGGGTTTAAAAAGTGGTTATTCAACATGAGGCACGATCCAATTGACATTTTGAATCATTTTTGGTACAGTCCAAAAAATCAATTTTCGGATGAAAAACGATGACTCCGGACATGCCGAACGTTCCCAAAATGGTCTATAATGATGAAATTTTAACATTTAATCTTTTGACTCTAAATGACTGTTGGATGTGAATTATGACTTTTTCAACTAAAATAAGTGTGTTTAAAGTCATTTCTGTGCCTGAAACGGGTCAAAATTGAAGATTTTGAGTAAGGAAAACTCTGTAAAAATGGCACTTTTGGTCACTGTGAGCGTTTAAAAAGTGGTTATTCAACATGAGGCACGATCCAATTGACATTTTGAATCATTTTTGGTACAGTCCAAAAAATCAATTTTCGGATGAAAAACGATGACTCCGGACATGTCGAACGTTCCCAAAATGGTCTATAATGATGAAATTTTAACATTTAAACTTTTGACTCTAAATGACTGTTGGATGCGAATTATGACTTTTTCAACTAAAATAAGTGTGTTTAAAGTCATTTCTGTGCCTGAAACGGGTCAAAATTGAAGCTTTTGAGTAAGCAAAACTCTGTAAAAATGGCACTTTTGGTCACTGTGAGCGTTTAAAAAGTGGTTATTCAACATGAGGCACGATCCAATTGACATTTTGAAGCATTTTTGGTACAGTCCAAAAAATCAATTTTCGGATGAAAAACGATGACTCCGGACATGTCGAACGTTCCCAAAATGGTCTATAATGATGAAATTTTAACATTCAATCTTTTGACTCTAAATGACTGTTGGATGTGAATTATGACTTTTTCAACTAAAATAAGTGTGTTTAAAGTCATTTCTGTGCCTGAAACGGGTCAAAATTGAAGCTTTTGAGTAAGCAAAACTCTGTAAAAATGGCACTTTTGGTCACTGTGAGGGTTTAAAAAGTGGTTATTCAACATGAGGCACGATCCAATTGACATTTTGAATCATTTTTGGTACAGTCCCAAAAATCAATTTTCGGATGAAAAACGATGACTCCGGACATGTCGAACGTTCCCAAAATGGTCTATAATGATGAAATTTTAACATTTAATCTTTTGACTCTAAATGACTGTTGGATGTGAATTATGACTTTTTCAACTAAAATAAGTGTGTTTAAAGTCATTTCTGTGCCTGAAACGTGTCAAAATTGAAGCTTTTGAGTAAGGAAAACTATGTAAAAATGGCAATTTTGGTCACTGTGAGGGTTTAAAAAGTGGTTATTCAACATGAGGCACGATCCAATTGACATTTTGAATCATTTTTGGTACAGTCCAAAAAATCAATTTTCGGATGAAAAACGATGACTCCGGACATGCCGAACGTTCCCAAAATGGTCTATAATGATGAAATTTTAACATTTAATCTTTTGACTCTAAATGACTGTTGGATGTGAATTATGACTCTTTCAACTAAAATAAGTGTGTTTAAAGTCATTTCTGTGCCTGAAACGGGTCAAAATTGAAGATTTTGAGTAAGGAAAACTCTGTAAAAATGGCACTTTTGGTCACTGTGAGGGTTTAAAAAGTGGTTATTCAACATGAGGCACGATCCAATTGACATTTTGAATCATTTTTGGTACAGTCCAAAAAATCAATTTTCGGATGAAAAACGATGACTCCGGACATGTCGAACGTTCCCAAAATGGTCTATAATGATGAAATTTTAACATTTAAACTTTTGACTCTAAATGACTGTTGGATGCGAATTATGACTTTTTCAACTAAAATAAGTGTGTTTAAAGTCATTTCTGTGCCTGAAACGTGTCAAAATTGAAACTTTTAAGTAAGGAAAACTCTGTAAAAATGGCAATTTTGGTCACTGTGAGGATTTAAAAAGTGGTTATTCAACATGAGGCACGATCCAATTGACATTTTGAAGCATTTTTGGTACAGTCCAAAAAATCAATTTTCTGATGAAAAACGATGACTCCGGACATGTCGAACGTTCCCAAAATGGTCTATAATGATGAAATTTTAACATTTAATCTTTTGACTCTAAATGACTGTTGGATGTGAATTATGACTTTGTCAACTAAAATAAGTGTGTTTAAAGTCATTTCTGTGCCTGAAACGGGTCAAAATTGTAGCTTTTGAGTAAGCAAAACTCTGTAAAAATGGCACTTTTGGTCACTGTGAGGGTTTAAAAAGTGGTTATTCAACATGAGGCACGATCCAATTGACATTTTGAATAATTTTTGGTACAGTCCCAAAAATCAATTTTCGGATGAAAAACGATGACTCCGGACATGTCGAACGTTCCCAAAATGGTCTATAATGATGAAATTTTAACATTTAATCTTTTGACTCTAAATGACTGTTGGATGTGCATTATGACTTTTTCAACTAAAATAAGTGTGTTTAAAGTCATTTCTGTGCCTGAAACGGGTCAAAATTGAAGCTTTTGAGTAAGCAAAACTCTGTAAAAATGGCAATTTTGGTCACTGTGAGGGTTTAAAAAGTGGTTATTCAACATGAGGCACGATCCAATTGACATTTTGAATCATTTTTGGTACAGTCCAAAAAATCAATTTTCGGATGAAAAACGATGACTCCGGACATGTCGAACGTTCCCAAAATGGTCTATAATGATGAAATTTTAACATTTAATCTTTTGACTCTAAATGACTGTTGGATGTGAATTATGACTTTTTCAACTAAAATAAGTGTGTTTAAAGTCATTTCTGTGCCTGAAACGGGTCAAAATTGAAGCTTTTGAGTAAGCAAAACTCTGTAAAAATGGCACTTTTTGTCACTGTGAGGGTTTAAAAAGTGGTTATTCAACATGAGGCACGATCCAATTGACATTTTGAATCATTTTTGGTACAGTCCCAAAAATCAATTTTCGGATGAAAAACGATGACTCCGGACATGTCGAACGTTCCCAAAATGGTCTATAATGATGAAATTTTAACATTTAATCTTTTGACTCTAAATGACTGTTGGATGTGAATTATGACTTTTTCAACTAAAATAAGTGTGTTTAAAGTCATTTCTGTGCCTGAAACGGGTCAAAATTGAAGCTTTTGAGTAAGCAAAACTCTGTAAAAATTGCACTTTTGGTCACTGTGAGGGTTTAAAAAGTGGTTATTCAACATGAGGCACGATCCAATTGACATTTTGAATCATTTTTGGTACAGTCCCAAAAATCAATTTTCGGATGAAAAACGATGACTCCGGACATGTCGAACGGTCCCAAAATGGTCTATAATGATGAAATTTTAACATTTAATCTTTTGACTCTAAATGACTGTTGGATGTGCATTATGACTTTTTCAACTAAAATAAGTGTGTTTAAAGTCATTTCTGTGCCTGAAACGGGTCAAAATTGAAACTTTTGAGTAAGCAAAACTCTGTAAAAATGGCACTTTTGGTCACTGTGAGGGTTTAAAAAGTGGTTATTCAACATGAGGCATGATCCAATTGACATTTTGAATCATTTTTGGTACAGTCCAAAAAATCGATTTTCGGATGAAAAACGATGACTCCGGACATGTCGAACGTTCCCAAAATGGTCTATAATGATGAAATTTTAACATTTAATCTTTTGACTCTAAATGACTGTTGGATGTGAATTATGACTTTTTCAACTAAAATAAGTGTGTTTAAAGTCATTTCTGTGCCTGAAACGGGTCAAAATTGAAGCTTTTGAGTAAGCAAAACTCTGTAAAAATGGCACTTTTGGTCACTGTGAGGGTTTAAAAAGTGGTTATTCAACATGAGGCACGATCCAATTGACATTTTGAATCATTTTTGGTACAGTCCCAAAAATCAATTTTCGGATGAAAAACGATGACTCCGGACATGTCGAACATTCCCAAAATGGTCTATAATGATGAAATTTTAACATTTAATCTTTTGACTCTAAATGACTGTTGGATGTGAATTATGACTTTTTCAACTAAAATAAGTGTGTTTAAAGTCATTTCTGTGCCTGAAACGGGTCAAAATTGAAGCTTTTGAGTAAGGAAAACTCTGTAAAAATGGCATTTTTGGTCAACGTGAGTGTTTAAAAAGTGGTTATTCAACATGAGGCACGATCCAATTGACATTTTGAAGCATTTTTGGTACAGTCCAAAAAATCAATTTTCGGATGAAAAACGATGACTCCGGACATGTCGAACGTTCCCAAAATGATCTATAATGATGAAATTTTAACATTTAATCTTTTGACTCTAAATGACTGTTGGATGTGAATTATGACTTTTTCAACTAAAATAAGTGTGTTTAAAGTCATTTCTGTGCCTGAAACGGGTCAAAATTGAAGATTTTGAGTAAGGAAAACTCTGTAAAAATGGCACTTTTGGTCACTGTGAGGGTTTAAAAAGTGGTTATTCAACATGAGGCACGATCCAATTGACATTTTGAATCATTTTTGGTACAGTCCAAAAAATCAATTTTCGGATGAAAAACGATGACTCCGGACATGTCGAACGTTCCCAAAATGGTCTATAATGATGAAATTTTAACATTTAAACTTTTGACTCTAAATGACTGTTGGATGCGAATTATGACTTTTTCAACTAAAATAAGTGTGTTTAAAGTCATTTCTGTGCCTGAAACGTGTCAAAATTGAAACTTTTGAGTAAGGAAAACTCTGTAAAAATGGCAATTTTGGTCACTGTGAGGATTTAAAAAGTGGTTATTCAACATGAGGCACGATCCAATTGACATTTTGAAGCATTTTTGGTACAGTCCAAAAAATCAATTTTCTGATGAAAAACGATGACTCCGGACATGTCGAACGTTCCCAAAATGGTCTATAATGATGAAATTTTAACATTTAATCTTTTGACTCTAAATGACTGTTGGATGTGAATTATGACTTTGTCAACTAAAATAAGTGTGTTTAAAGTCATTTCTGTGCCTGAAACGGGTCAAAATTGAAGCTTTTGAGTAAGCAAAACTCTGTAAAAATGGCACTTTTGGTCACTGTGAGGGTTTAAAAAGTGGTTATTCAACATGAGGCACGATCCAATTGACATTTTGAATAATTTTTGGCACAGTCCCAAAAATCAATTTTCGGATGAAAAACGATGACTCCGGACATGTCGAACGTTCCCAAAATGGTCTATAATGATGAAATTTTAACATTTAATCTTTTGACTCTAAATGACTGTTGGATGTGCATTATGACTTTTTCAACTAAAATAAGTGTGTTTAAAGTCATTTCTGTGCCTGAAACGGGTCAAAATTGAAGCTTTTGAGTAAGCAAAACTCTGTAAAAATGGCAATTTTGGTCACTGTGAGGGTTTAAAAAGTGGTTATTCAACATGAGGCACGATCCAATTGACATTTTGAATCATTTTTGGTACAGTCCAAAAAATCAATTTTCGGATGAAAAACGATGACTCCGGACATGTCGAACGTTCCCAAAATGGTCTATAATGATGAAATTTTAACATTTAATCTATTGACTCTAAATGACTGTTGGATGTGAATTATGACTTTTTCAACTAAAATAAGTGTGTTTAAAGTCATTTCTGTGCCTGAAACGGGTCAAAATTGAAACTTTTGAGTAAGCAAAACTCTGTAAAAATGGCACTTTTGGTCACTGTGAGGGTTTAAAAAGTGGTTATTCAACATGAGGCATGATCCAATTGACATTTTGAATGATTTTTGGTACAGTCCAAAAAATCGATTTTCGGATGAAAAACGATGACTCCGGACATGTCGAACGTTCCCAAAATGGTCTATAATGATGAAATTTTAACATTTAATCTTTTGACTCTAAATGACTGTTGGATGTGAATTATGACTTTTTCAACTAAAATAAGTGTGTTTAAAGTCATTTCTGTGCCTGAAACGGGTCAAAATTGAAGCTTTTGAGTAAGCAAAACTCTGTAAAAATGGCACTTTTGGTCACTGTGAGGGTTTAAAAAGTGGTTATTCAACATGAGGCACGATCCAATTGACATTTTGAATCATTTTTGGTACAGTCCCAAAAATCAATTTTCGGATGAAAAACGATGACTCCGGACATGTCGAACATTCCCAAAATGGTCTATAATGATGAAATTTTAACATTTAATCTTTTGACTCTAAATGACTGTTGGATGTGAATTATGACTTTTTCAACTAAAATAAGTGTGTTTAAAGTCATTTCTGTGCCTGAAACGGGTCAAAATTGAAGCTTTTGAGTAAGGAAAACTCTGTAAAAATGGCATTTTTGGTCAACGTGAGTGTTTAAAAAGTGGTTATTCAACATGAGGCACGATCCAATTGACATTTTGAAGCATTTTTGGTACAGTCCAAAAAATCAATTTTCGGATGAAAAACGATGACTCCGGACATGTCGAACGTTCCCAAAATGGTCTATAATGATGAAATTTTAACATTTAATCTTTTGACTCTAAATGACTGTTGGATGTGAATTATGACTTTTTCAACTAAAATAAGTGTGTTTAAAGTCATTTCTGTGCCTGAAACGGGTCAAAATTGAAGCTTTTGAGTAAGCAAAACTCTGTAAAAATGGCACTTTTGGTCACTGTGAGGGTTTAAAAAGTGGTTATTCAACATGAGGCACGATCCAATTGACATTTTGAATCATTTTTGGTACAGTCCCAAAAATCAATTTTCGGATGAAAAACGATGACTCCGGACATGTCGAACGTTCCCAAAATGGTCTATAATGATGAAATTTTAACATTTAATCTTTTGACTCTAAATGACTGTTGGATGTGAATTATGACTTTTTCAACTAAAATAAGTGTGTTTAAAGTCATTTCTGTGCCTGAAACGGGTCAAAATTGAAGCTTTTGAGTAAGCAAAACTCTGTAAAAATGGCACTTTTGGTCACTGTGAGGGTTTAAAAAGTGGTTATTCAACATGAGGCACGATCCAATTGACATTTTGAATCATTTTTGGTACAGTCCCAAAAATCAATTTTCGGATGAAAAACGATGACTCCGGACATGTCGAACATTCCCAAAATGGTCTATAATGATGAAATTTTAACATTTAATCTTTTGACTCTAAATGACTGTTGGATGTGAATTATGACTTTTTCAACTAAAATAAGTGTGTTTAAAGTCATTTCTGTGCCTGAAACGGGTCAAAATTGAAGCTTTTGAGTAAGGAAAACTCTGTAAAAATGGCATTTTTGGTCAACGTGAGTGTTTAAAAAGTGGTTATTCAACATGAGGCACGATCCAATTGACATTTTGAAGCATTTTTGGTACAGTCCAAAAAATCAATTTTCGGATGAAAAACGATGACTCCGGACATGTCGAACGTTCCCAAAATGATCTATAATGATGAAATTTTAACATTTAATCTTTTGACTCTAAATGACTGTTGGATGTGAATTATGACTTTTTCAACTAAAATAAGTGTGTTTAAAGTCATTTCTGTGCCTGAAACGGGTCAAAATTGAAGATTTTGAGTAAGGAAAACTCTGTAAAAATGGCACTTTTGGTCACTGTGAGGGTTTAAAAAGTGGTTATTCAACATGAGGCACGATCCAATTGACATTTTGAATCATTTTTGGTACAGTCCAAAAAATCAATTTTCGGATGAAAAACGATGACTCCGGACATGTCGAACGTTCCCAAAATGGTCTATAATGATGAAATTTTAACATTTAAACTTTTGACTCTAAATGACTGTTGGATGCGAATTATGACTTTTTCAACTAAAATAAGTGTGTTTAAAGTCATTTCTGTGCCTGAAACGTGTCAAAATTGAAACTTTTGAGTAAGGAAAACTCTGTAAAAATGGCAATTTTGGTCACTGTGAGGATTTAAAAAGTGGTTATTCAACATGAGGCACGATCCAATTGACATTTTGAAGCATTTTTGGTACAGTCCAAAAAATCAATTTTCTGATGAAAAACGATGACTCCGGACATGTCGAACGTTCCCAAAATGGTCTATAATGATGAAATTTTAACATTTAATCTTTTGACTCTAAATGACTGTTGGATGTGAATTATGACTTTGTCAACTAAAATAAGTGTGTTTAAAGTCATTTCTGTGCCTGAAACGGGTCAAAATTGAAGCTTTTGAGTAAGCAAAACTCTGTAAAAATGGCACTTTTGGTCACTGTGAGGGTTTAAAAAGTGGTTATTCAACATGAGGCACGATCCAATTGACATTTTGAATAATTTTTGGCACAGTCCCAAAAATCAATTTTCGGATGAAAAACGATGACTCCGGACATGTCGAACGTTCCCAAAATGGTCTATAATGATGAAATTTTAACATTTAATCTTTTGACTCTAAATGACTGTTGGATGTGCATTATGACTTTTTCAACTAAAATAAGTGTGTTTAAAGTCATTTCTGTGCCTGAAACGGGTCAAAATTGAAGCTTTTGAGTAAGCAAAACTCTGTAAAAATGGCAATTTTGGTCACTGTGAGGGTTTAAAAAGTGGTTATTCAACATGAGGCACGATCCAATTGACATTTTGAATCATTTTTGGTACAGTCCAAAAAATCAATTTTCGGATGAAAAACGATGACTCCGGACATGTCGAACGTTCCCAAAATGGTCTATAATGATGAAATTTTAACATTTAATCTATTGACTCTAAATGACTGTTGGATGTGAATTATGACTTTTTCAACTAAAATAAGTGTGTTTAAAGTCATTTCTGTGCCTGAAACGGGTCAAAATTGAAACTTTTGAGTAAGCAAAACTCTGTAAAAATGGCACTTTTGGTCACTGTGAGGGTTTAAAAAGTGGTTATTCAACATGAGGCATGATCCAATTGACATTTTGAATGATTTTTGGTACAGTCCAAAAAATCGATTTTCGGATGAAAAACGATGACTCCGGACATGTCGAACGTTCCCAAAATGGTCTATAATGATGAAATTTTAACATTTAATCTTTTGACTCTAAATGACTGTTGGATGTGAATTATGACTTTTTCAACTAAAATAAGTGTGTTTAAAGTCATTTCTGTGCCTGAAACGGGTCAAAATTGAAGCTTTTGAGTAAGCAAAACTCTGTAAAAATGGCACTTTTGGTCACTGTGAGGGTTTAAAAAGTGGTTATTCAACATGAGGCACGATCCAATTGACATTTTGAATCATTTTTGGTACAGTCCCAAAAATCAATTTTCGGATGAAAAACGATGACTCCGGACATGTCGAACATTCCCAAAATGGTCTATAATGATGAAATTTTAACATTTAATCTTTTGACTCTAAATGACTGTTGGATGTGAATTATGACTTTTTCAACTAAAATAAGTGTGTTTAAAGTCATTTCTGTGCCTGAAACGGGTCAAAATTGAAGCTTTTGAGTAAGGAAAACTCTGTAAAAATGGCATTTTTGGTCAACGTGAGTGTTTAAAAAGTGGTTATTCAACATGAGGCACGATCCAATTGACATTTTGAAGCATTTTTGGTACAGTCCAAAAAATCAATTTTCGGATGAAAAACGATGACTCCGGACATGTCGAACGTTCCCAAAATGGTCTATAATGATGAAATTTTAACATTTAATCTTTTGACTCTAAATGACTGTTGGATGTGAATTATGACTTTTTCAACTAAAATAAGTGTGTTTAAAGTCATTTCTGTGCCTGAAACGGGTCAAAATTGAAGCTTTTGAGTAAGCAAAACTCTGTAAAAATGGCACTTTTGGTCACTGTGAGGGTTTAAAAAGTGGTTATTCAACATGAGGCACGATCCAATTGACATTTTGAATCATTTTTGGTACAGTCCCAAAAATCAATTTTCGGATGAAAAACGATGACTCCGGACATGTCGAACGTTCCCAAAAAGGTCTATAATGATGAAATTTTAACATTTAATCTTTTGACTCTAAATGACTGTTGGATGTGAATTATGACTTTTTCAACTAAAATAAGTGTGTTTAAAGTCATTTCTGTGCCTGAAACGTGTCAAAATTGAAGCTTTTGAGTAAGGAAAACTATGTAAAAATGGCAATTTTGGTCACTGTGAGGGTTTAAAAAGTGGTTATTCAACATGAGGCACGATCCAATTGACATTTTGAATCATTTTTGGTACAGTCCAAAAAATCAATTTTCGGATGAAAAACGATGACTCCGGACATGCCGAACGTTCCCAAAATGGTCTATAATGATGAAATTTTAACATTTAATCTTTTGACTCTAAATGACTGTTGGATGTGAATTATGACTTTTACAACTAAAATAAGTTTGTTTAAAGTCATTTCTGTGCCTGAAACGGGTCAAAATTGAAGATTTTGAGTAAGGAAAACTCTGTAAAAATGGCACTTTTGGTCACTGTGAGGGTTTAAAAAGTGGTTATTCAACATGAGGCACGATCCAATTGACATTTTGAATCATTTTTGGTACAGTCCAAAAAATCAATTTTCGGATGAAAAACGATGACTCCGGACATGTCGAACGTTCCCAAAATGGTCTATAATGATGAAATTTTAACTTTTAAACTTTTGACTCTAAATGACTGTTGGATGCGAATTATGACTTTTTCAACTAAAATAAGTGTGTTTAAAGTCATTTCTGTGCCTGAAACGGGTCAAAATTGAAGCTTTTGAGTAAGCAAAACTCTGTAAAAATGGCACTTTTGGTCACTGTGAGGGTTTAAAAAGTGGTTATTCAACATGAGGCACGATCCAATTGACATTTTGAATCATTTTTGGTACAGTCCCAAAAATCAATTTTCGGATGAAAAACGATGACTCCGGACATGTCGAACGTTCCCAAAATGGTCTATAATGATGAAATTTTAACATTTAATCTTTTGACTCTAAATGACTGTTGGATGTGAATTATGACTTTTTCAACTAAAATAAGTGTGTTTAAAGTCATTTCTGTGCCTGAAACGTGTCAAAATTGAAGCTTTTGAGTAAGGAAAACTATGTAAAAATGGCAATTTTGGTCACTGTGAGGGTTTAAAAAGTGGTTATTCAACATGAGGCACGATCCAATTGACATTTTGAATCATTTTTGGTACAGTCCAAAAAATCAATTTTCGGATGAAAAACGATGACTCCGGACATGCCGAACGTTCCCAAATGGTCTATAATGATGAAATTTTAACATTTAATCTTTTGACTCTAAATGACTGTTGGATGTGAATTATGACTCTTTCAACTAAAATAAGTGTGTTTAAAGTCATTTCTGTGCCTGAAACGGGTCAAAATTGAAGATTTTGAGTAAGGAAAACTCTGTAAAAATGGCACTTTTGGTCACTGTGAGGGTTTAAAAAGTGGTTATTCAACATGAGGCACGATCCAATTGACATTTTGAATCATTTTTGGTACAGTCCAAAAAATCAATTTTCGGATGAAAAACGATGACTCCGGACATGTCGAACGTTCCCAAAATGGTCTATAATGATGAAATTTTAACATTTAAACTTTTGACTCTAAATGACTGTTGGATGCGAATTATGACTTTTTCAACTAAAATAAGTGTGTTTAAAGTCATTTCTGTGCCTGAAACGTGTCAAAATTGAAACTTTTGAGTAAGGAAAACTCTGTAAAAATGGCAATTTTGGTCACTGTGAGGATTTAAAAAGTGGTTATTCAACATGAGGCACGATCCAATTGACATTTTGAAGCATTTTTGGTACAGTCCAAAAAATCAATTTTCTGATGAAAAACGATGACTCCGGACATGTCGAACGTTCCCAAAATGGTCTATAATGATGAAATTTTAACATTTAATCTTTTGACTCTAAATGACTGTTGGATGTGAATTATGACTTTGTCAACTAAAATAAGTGTGTTTAAAGTCATTTCTGTGCCTGAAACGGGTCAAAATTGAAGCTTTTGAGTAAGCAAAACTCTGTAAAAATGGCACTTTTGGTCACTGTGAGGGTTTAAAAAGTGGTTATTCAACATGAGGCACGATCCAATTGACATTTTGAATAATTTTGGTACAGTCCCAAAAATCAATTTTCGGATGAAAAACGATGACTCCGGACATGTCGAACGTTCCCAAAATGGTCTATAATGATGAAATTTTAACATTTAATCTTTTGACTCTAAATGACTGTTGGATGTGCATTATGACTTTTTCAACTAAAATAAGTGTGTTTAAAGTCATTTCTGTGCCTGAAACGGGTCAAAATTGAAGCTTTTGAGTAAGCAAAACTCTGTAAAAATGGCAATTTTGGTCACTGTGAGGGTTTAAAAAGTGGTTATTCAACATGAGGCACGATCCAATTGACATTTTGAATCATTTTTGGTACAGTCCAAAAAATCAATTTTCGGATGAAAAACGATGACTCCGGACATGTCGAACGTTCCCAAAATGGTCTATAATGATGAAATTTTAACATTTAATCTTTTGACTCTAAATGACTGTTGGATGTGAATTATGACTTTTTCAACTAAAATAAGTGTGTTTAAAGTCATTTCTGTGCCTGAAACGGGTCAAAATTGAAGCTTTTGAGTAAGCAAAACTCTGTAAAAATGGCACTTTTGGTCACTGTGAGGGTTTAAAAAGTGGTTATTCAACATGAGGCACGATCCAATTGACATTTTGAATCATTTTTGGTACAGTCCCAAAAATCAATTTTCGGATGAAAAACGATGACTCCGGACATGTCGAACGTTCCCAAAATGGTCTATAATGATGAAATTTTAACATTTAATCTATTGACTCTAAATGACTGTTGGATGTGAATTATGACTTTTTCAACTAAAATAAGTGTGTTTAAAGTCATTTCTGTGCCTGAAACGGGTCAAAATTGAAGCTTTTGAGTAAGCAAAACTCTGTAAAAATTGCACTTTTGGTCACTGTGAGGGTTTAAAAAGTGGTTATTCAACATGAGGCACGATCCAATTGACATTTTGAATCATTTTTGGTACAGTCCCAAAAATCAATTTTCGGATGAAAAACGATGACTCCGGACATGTCGAACGGTCCCAAAATGGTCTATAATGATGAAATTTTAACATTTAATCTTTTGACTCTAAATGACTGTTGGATGTGCATTACGACTTTTTCAACTAAAATAAGTGTGTTTAAAGTCATTTCTGTGCCTGAAACGGGTCAAAATTGAAGCTTTTGAGTAAGCAAAACTCTGTAAAAATGGCACTTTTGGTCACTGTGAGGGTTTAAAAAGTGGTTATTCAACATGTGGCACGATCCAATTGACATTTTGACTCATTTTTGGTACAGTCCCAAAAATCAATTTTCGGATGAAAAACGATGACTCCGGACATGTCGAACGTTCCCAAAATGGTCTATAATGATGAAATTTTAACATTTATTCTTTTGACTCTAAATGACTGTTGGATGTGAATTATGACTTTTTCAACTAAAATAAGTGTGTTTAAAGTCATTTCTGTGCCTGAAACGTGTCAAAATTGAAGCTTTTGAGTAAGGAAAACTATGTAAAAATGGCAATTTTGGTCACTGTGAGGGTTTAAAAAGTGGTTATTCAACATGAGGCACGATCCAATTGACATTTTGAATCATTTTTGGTACAGTCCAAAAAATCAATTTTCGGATGAAAAACGATGACTCCGGACATGCCGAACGTTCCCAAAATGGTCTATAATGATGAAATTTTAACATTTAATCTTTTGACTCTAAATGACTGTTGGATGTGAATTATGACTCTTTCAACTAAAATAAGTGTGTTTAAAGTCATTTCTGTGCCTGAAACGGGTCAAAATTGAAGATTTTGAGTAAGGAAAACTCTGTAAAAATGGCACTTTTGGTCACTGTGAGGGTTTAAAAAGTGGTTATTCAACATGAGGCACGATCCAATTGACATTTTGAATCATTTTTGGTACAGTCCAAAAAATCAATTTTCGGATGAAAAACGATGACTCCGGACATGTCGAACGTTCCCAAAATGGTCTATAATGATGAAATTTTAACATTTAAACTTTTGACTCTAAATGACTGTTGGATGCGAATTATGACTTTTTCAACTAAAATAAGTGTGTTTAAAGTCATTTCTGTGCCTGAAACGTGTCAAAATTGAAACTTTTGAGTAAGGAAAACTCTGTAAAAATGGCAATTTTGGTCACTGTGAGGATTTAAAAAGTGGTTATTCAACATGAGGCACGATCCAATTGACATTTTGAAGCATTTTTGGTACAGTCCAAAAAATCAATTTTCTGATGAAAAACGATGACTCCGGACATGTCGAACGTTCCCAAAATGGTCTATAATGATGAAATTTTAACATTTAATCTTTTGACTCTAAATGACTGTTGGATGTGAATTATGACTTTGTCAACTAAAATAAGTGTGTTTAAAGTCATTTCTGTGCCTGAAACGGGTCAAAATTGAAGCTTTTGAGTAAGCAAAACTCTGTAAAAATGGCACTTTTGGTCACTGTGAGGGTTTAAAAAGTGGTTATTCAACATGAGGCACGATCCAATTGACATTTTGAATCATTTTTGGTACAGTCCAAAAAATCAATTTTCGGATGAAAAACGATGACTCCGGACATGCCGAACGTTCCCAAAATGGTCTATAATGATGAAATTTTAACATTTAATCTTTTGACTCTAAATGACTGTTGGATGTGAATTATGACTCTTTCAACTAAAATAAGTGTGTTTAAAGTCATTTCTGTGCCTGAAACGGGTCAAAATTGAAGATTTTGAGTAAGGAAAACTCTGTAAAAATGGCACTTTTGGTCACTGTGAGGGTTTAAAAAGTGGTTATTCAACATGAGGCACGATCCAATTGACATTTTGAATCATTTTTGGTACAGTCCAAAAAATCAATTTTCGGATGAAAAACGATGACTCCGGACATGTCGAACGTTCCCAAAATGGTCTATAATGATGAAATTTTAACATTTAAACTTTTGACTCCAAATGACTGTTGGATGCGAATTATGACTTTTTCAACTAAAATAAGTGTGTTTAAAGTCATTTCTGTGCCTGAAACGTGTCAAAATTGAAACTTTTGAGTAAGGAAAACTCTGTAAAAATGGCAATTTTGGTCACTGTGAGGATTTAAAAAGTGGTTATTCAACATGAGGCACGATCCAATTGACATTTTGAAGCATTTTTGGTACAGTCCAAAAAATCAATTTTCTGATGAAAAACGATGACTCCGGACATGTCGAACGTTCCCAAAATGGTCTATAATGATGAAATTTTAACATTTAATCTTTTGACTCTAAATGACTGTTGGATGTGAATTATGACTTTGTCAACTAAAATAAGTGTGTTTAAAGTCATTTCTGTGCCTGAAACGGGTCAAAATTGAAGCTTTTGAGTAAGCAAAACTCTGTAAAAATGGCACTTTTGGTCACTGTGAGGGTTTAAAAAGTGGTTATTCAACATGAGGCACGATCCAATTGACATTTTGAATAATTTTTGGTACAGTCCCAAAAATCAATTTTCGGATGAAAAACGATGACTCCGGACATGTCGAACGTTCCCAAAATGGTCTATAATGATGAAATTTTAACATTTAATCTTTTGACTCTAAATGACTGTTGGATGTGCATTATGACTTTTTCAACTAAAATAAGTGTGTTTAAAGTCATTTCTGTGCCTGAAACGGGTCAAAATTGAAGCTTTTGAGTAAGCAAAACTCTGTAAAAATGGCAATTTTGGTCACTGTGAGGGTTTAAAAAGTGGTTATTCAACATGAGGCACGATCCAATTGACATTTTGAATCATTTTTGGTACAGTCCAAAAAATCAATTTTGGGATGAAAAACGATGACTCCGGACATGCCGAACGTTCCCAAAATGGTCTATAATGATGAAATTTTAACATTTAATCTTTTGACTCTAAATGACTGTTGGATGTGAATTATGACTTTGTCAACTAAAATAAGTGTGTTTAAAGTCATTTCTGTGCCTGAAACGGGTCAAAATTGAAGCTTTTGAGTAAGCAAAACTCTGTAAAAATGGCACTTTTGGTCACTGTGAGGGTTTAAAAAGTGGTTATTCAACATGAGGCACGATCCAATTGACATTTTGAATCATTTTTGGTACAGTCCAAAAAATCAATTTTCGGATGAAAAACGATGACTCCGGACATGCCGAACGTTCCCAAAATGGTCTATAATGATGAAATTTTAACATTTAATCTTTTGACTCTAAATGACTGTTGGATGTGAATTATGACTCTTTCAACTAAAATAAGTGTGTTTAAAGTCATTTCTGTGCCTGAAACGGGTCAAAATTGAAGATTTTGAGTAAGGAAAACTCTGTAAAAATGGCACTTTTTGTCACTGTGAGGGTTTAAAAAGTGGTTATTCAACATGAGGCACGATCCAATTGACATTTTGAATCATTTTTGGTACAGTCCAAAAAATCAATTTTCGGATGAAAAACGATGACTCCGGACATGTCGAACGTTCCCAAAATGGTCTATAATGATGAAATTTTAACATTTAAACTTTTGACTCTAAATGACTGTTGGATGCGAATTATGACTTTTTCAACTAAAATAAGTGTGTTTAAAGTCATTTCTGTGCCTGAAACGTGTCAAAATTGAAACTTTTGAGTAAGGAAAACTCTGTAAAAATGGCAATTTTGGTCACTGTGAGGATTTAAAAAGTGGTTATTCAACATGAGGCACGATCCAATTGACATTTTGAAGCATTTTTGGTACAGTCCAAAAAATCAATTTTCTGATGAAAAACGATGACTCCGGACATGTCGAACGTTCCCAAAATGGTCTATAATGATGAAATTTTAACATTTAATCTTTTGACTCTAAATGACTGTTGGATGTGAATTATGACTTTGTCAACTAAAATAAGTGTGTTTAAAGTCATTTCTGTGCCTGAAACGGGTCAAAATTGAAGCTTTTGAGTAAGCAAAACTCTGTAAAAATGGCACTTTTGGTCACTGTGAGGGTTTAAAAAGTGGTTATTCAACATGAGGCACGATCCAATTGACATTTTGAATAATTTTTGGTACAGTCCCAAAAATCAATTTTCGGATGAAAAACGATGACTCCGGACATGTCGAACGTTCCCAAAATGGTCTATAATGATGAAATTTTAACATTTAATCTTTTGACTCTAAATGACTGTTGGATGTGCATTATGACTTTTTCAACTAAAATAAGTGTGTTTAAAGTCATTTCTGTGCCTGAAACGGGTCAAAATTGAAGCTTTTGAGTAAGCAAAACTCTGTAAAAATGGCAATTTTGGTCACTGTGAGGGTTTAAAAAGTGGTTATTCAACATGAGGCACGATCCAATTGACATTTTGAATCATTTTTGGTACAGTCCAAAAAATCAATTTTCGGATGAAAAACGATGACTCCGGACATGTCGAACGTTCCCAAAATGGTCTATAATGATGAAATTTTAACATTTAATCTTTTGACTCTAAATGACTGTTGGATGTGAATTATGACTTTTTCAACTAAAATAAGTGTGTTTAAAGTCATTTCTGTGCCTGAAACGGGTCAAAATTGAAGCTTTTGAGTAAGCAAAACTCTGTAAAAATGGCACTTTTGGTCACTGTGAGGGTTTAAAAAGTGGTTATTCAACATGAGGCACGATCCAATTGACATTTTGAATCATTTTTGGTACAGTCCCAAAAATCAATTTTCGGATGAAAAACGATGACTCCGGACATGTCGAACGTTCCCAAAATGGTCTATAATGATGAAATTTTAACATTTAATCTATTGACTCTAAATGACTGTTGGATGTGAATTATGACTTTTTCAACTAAAATAAGTGTGTTTAAAGTCATTTCTGTGCCTGAAACGGGTCAAAATTGAAGCTTTTGAGTAAGCAAAACTCTGTAAAAATTGCACTTTTGGTCACTGTGAGGGTTTAAAAAGTGGTTATTCAACATGAGGCACGATCCAATTGACATTTTGAATCATTTTTGGTACAGTCCCAAAAATCAATTTTCGGATGAAAAACGATGACTCCGGACATGTCGAACGGTCCCAAAATGGTCTATAATGATGAAATTTTTACATTTAATCTTTTGACTCTAAATGACTGTTGGATGTGCATTATGACTTTTTCAACTAAAATAAGTGTGTTTAAAGTCATTTCTGTGCCTGAAACGGGTCAAAATTGAAACTTTTGAGTAAGCAAAACTCTGTAAAAATGGCACTTTTGGTCACTGTGAGGGTTTAAAAAGTGGTTATTCAACATGAGGCATGATCCAATTGACATTTTGAATCATTTTTGGTACAGTCCAAAAAATCGATTTTCGGATGAAAAATGATGACTCCGGACATGTCGAACGTTCCCAAAATGGTCTATAATGATGAAATTTTAACATTTAATCTTTTGACTCTAAATGACTGTTGGATGTGAATTATGACTTTTTCAACTAAAATAAGTGTGTTTAAAGTCATTTCTGTGCCTGAAACGGGTCAAAATTGAAGCTTTTGAGTAAGCAAAACTCTGTAAAAATGGCACTTTTGGTCACTGTGAGGGTTTAAAAAGTGGTTATTCAACATGAGGCACGATCCAATTGACATTTTGAATCATTTTTGGTACAGTCCCAAAAATCAATTTTCGGATGAAAAACGATGACTCCGGACATGTCGAACATTCCCAAAATGGTCTATAATGATGAAATTTTAACATTTAATCTTTTGACTCTAAATGACTGTTGGATGTGAATTATGACTTTTTCAACTAAAATAAGTGTGTTTAAAGTCATTTCTGTGCCTGAAACGGGTCAAAATTGAAGCTTTTGAGTAAGGAAAACTCTGTAAAAATGGCATTTTTGGTCAACGTGAGTGTTTAAAAAGTGGTTATTCAACATGAGGCACGATCCAATTGACATTTTGAAGCATTTTTGGTACAGTCCAAAAAATCAATTTTCGGATGAAAAACGATGACTCCGGACATGTCGAACGTTCCCAAAATGGTCTATAATGATGAAATTTTAACATTTAATCTTTTGACTCTAAATGACTGTTGGATGTGAATTATGACTTTGTCAACTAAAATAAGTGTGTTTAAAGTCATTTCTGTGCCTGAAACGGGTCAAAATTGAAGCTTTTGAGTAAGAAAAAAACTCTGTAAAAATGGCACTTTTGGTCACTGTGAGGGTTTAAAAAGTGGTTATTCAACATGAGGCACGATCCAATTGACATTTTGAATCATTTTTGGTACAGTCCAAAAAATCAATTTTCGGATGAAAAACGATGACTCCGGACATGCCGAACGTTCCCAAAATGGTCTATAATGATGAAATTTTAACATTTAATCTTTTGACTCTAAATGACTGTTGGATGTGAATTATGACTCTTTCAACTAAAATAAGTGTGTTTAAAGTCATTTCTGTGCCTGAAACGGGTCAAAATTGAAGCTTTTGAGTAAGCAAAACTCTGTAAAAATGGCACTTTTGGTCACTGTGAGGGTTTAAAAAGTGGTTATTCAACATGAGGCACGATCCAATTGACATTTTGAATAATTTTTGGTACAGTCCCAAAAATCAATTTTCGGATGAAAAACGATGACTCCGGACATGTCGAACGTTCCCAAAATGGTCTATAATGATGACATTTTAACATTTAATCTTTTGACTCTAAATGACTGTTGGATGTGCATTATGACTTTTTCAACTAAAATAAGTGTGTTTAAAGTCATTTCTGTGCCTGAAACGGGTCAAAATTGAAGCTTTTGAGTAAGCAAAACTCTGTAAAAATGGCAATTTTGGTCACTGTGAGGGTTTAAAAAGTGGTTATTCAACATGAGGCACGATCCAATTGACATTTTGAATCATTTTTGGTACAGTCCAAAAAATCAATTTTCGGATGAAAAACGATGACTCCGGACATGCCGAACGTTCCCAAAATGGTCTATAATGATGAAATTTTAACATTTAATCTTTTGACTCTAAATGACTGTTGGATGTGAATTATGACTTTGTCAACTAAAATAAGTGTGTTTAAAGTCATTTCTGTGCCTGAAACGGGTCAAAATTGAAGCTTTTGAGTAAGCAAAACTCTGTAAAAATGGCACTTTTGGTCACTGTGAGGGTTTAAAAAGTGGTTATTCAACATGAGGCACGATCCAATTGACATTTTGAATCATTTTTGGTACAGTCCAAAAAATCAATTTTCGGATGAAAAACGATGACTCCGGACATGCCGAACGTTCCCAAAATGGTCTATAATGATGAAATTTTAACATTTAATCTTTTGACTCTAAATGACTGTTGGATGTGAATTATGACTCTTTCAACTAAAATAAGTGTGTTTAAAGTCATTTCTGTGCCTGAAACGGGTCAAAATTGAAGATTTTGAGTAAGGAAAACTCTGTAAAAATGGCACTTTTGGTCACTGTGAGGGTTTAAAAAGTGGTTATTCAACATGAGGCACGATCCAATTGACATTTTGAATCATTTTTGGTACAGTCCAAAAAATCAATTTTCGGATGAAAAACGATGACTCCGGACATGTCGAACGTTCCCAAAATGGTCTATAATGATGAAATTTTAACATTTAAACTTTTGACTCTAAATGACTGTTGGATGCGAATTATGACTTTTTCAACTAAAATAAGTGTGTTTAAAGTCATTTCTGTGCCTGAAACGTGTCAAAATTGAAACTTTTGAGTAAGGAAAACTCTGTAAAAATGGCAATTTTGGTCACTGTGAGGATTTAAAAAGTGGTTATTCAACATGAGGCACGATCCAATTGACATTTTGAAGCATTTTTGGTACAGTCCAAAAAATCAATTTTCTGATGAAAAACGATGACTCCGGACATGTCGAACGTTCCCAAAATGGTCTATAATGATGAAATTTTAACATTTAATCTTTTGACTCTAAATGACTGTTGGATGTGAATTATGACTTTGTCAACTAAAATAAGTGTGTTTAAAGTCATTTCTGTGCCTGAAACGGGTCAAAATTGAAGCTTTTGAGTAAGCAAAACTCTGTAAAAATGGCACTTTTGGTCACTGTGAGGGTTTAAAAAGTGGTTATTCAACATGAGGCACGATCCAATTGACATTTTGAATAATTTTTGGTACAGTCCCAAAAATCAATTTTCGGATGAAAAACGATGACTCCGGACATGTCGAACGTTCCCAAAATGGTCTATAATGATGAAATTTTAACATTTAATCTTTTGACTCTAAATGACTGTTGGATGTGCATTATGACTTTTTCAACTAAAATAAGTGTGTTTAAAGTCATTTCTGTGCCTGAAACGGGTCAAAATTGAAGCTTTTGAGTAAGCAAAACTCTGTAAAAATGGCAATTTTGGTCACTGTGAGGGTTTAAAAAGTGGTTATTCAACATGAGGCACGATCCAATTGACATTTTGAATCATTTTTGGTACAGTCCAAAAAATCAATTTTCGGATGAAAAACGATGACTCCGGACATGTCGAACGTTCCCAAAATGGTCTATAATGATGAAATTTTAACATTTAATCTTTTGACTCTAAATGACTGTTGGATGTGAATTATGACTTTTTCAACTAAAATAAGTGTGTTTAAAGTCATTTCTGTGCCTGAAACGGGTCAAAATTGAAGCTTTTGAGTAAGCAAAACTCTGTAAAAATGGCACTTTTGGTCACTGTGAGGGTTTAAAAAGTGGTTATTCAACATGAGGCACGATCCAATTGACATTTTGAATCATTTTTGGTACAGTCCCAAAAATCAATTTTCGGATGAAAAACGATGACTCCGGACATGTCGAACGTTCCCAAAATGGTCTATAATGATGAAATTTTAACATTTAATCTATTGACTCTAAATGACTGTTGGATGTGAATTATGACTTTTTCAACTAAAATAAGTGTGTTTAAAGTCATTTCTGTGCCTGAAACGGGTCAAAATTGAAGCTTTTGAGTAAGCAAAACTCTGTAAAAATTGCACTTTTGGTCACTGTGAGGGTTTAAAAAGTGGTTATTCAACATGAGGCACGATCCAATTGACATTTTGAATCATTTTTGGTACAGTCCCAAAAATCAATTTTCGGATGAAAAACGATGACTCCGGACATGTCGAACGGTCCCAAAATGGTCTATAATGATGAAATTTTAACATTTAATCTTTTGACTCTAAATGACTGTTGGATGTGCATTATGACTTTTTCAACTAAAATAAGTGTGTTTAAAGTCATTTCTGTGCCTGAAACGGGTCAAAATTGAAACTTTTGAGTAAGTAAAACTCTGTAAAAATGGCACTTTTGGTCACTGTGAGGGTTTAAAAAGTGGTTATTCAACATGAGGCATGATCCAATTGACATTTTGAATCATTTTTGGTACAGTCCAAAAAATCGATTTTCGGATGAAAAATGATGACTCCGGACATGTCGAACGTTCCCAAAATGGTCTATAATGATGAAATTTTAACATTTAATCTTTTGACTCTAAATGACTGTTGGATGTGAATTATGACTTTTTCAACTAAAATAAGTGTGTTTAAAGTCATTTCTGTGCCTGAAACGGGTCAAAATTGAAGCTTTTGAGTAAGCAAAACTCTGTAAAAATGGCACTTTTGGTCACTGTGAGGGTTTAAAAAGTGGTTATTCAACATGAGGCACGATCCAATTGACATTTTGAATCATTTTTGGTACAGTCCCAAAAATCAATTTTCGGATGAAAAACGATGACTCCGGACATGTCGAACATTCCCAAAATGGTCTATAATGATGAAATTTTAACATTTAATCTTTTGACTCTAAATGACTGTTGGATGTGAATTATGACTTTTTCAACTAAAATAAGTGTGTTTAAAGTCATTTCTGTGCCTGAAACGGGTCAAAATTGAAGCTTTTGAGTAAGGAAAACTCTGTAAAAATGGCATTTTTGGTCAACGTGAGTGTTTAAAAAGTGGTTATTCAACATGAGGCACGATCCAATTGACATTTTGAAGCATTTTTGGTACAGTCCAAAAAATCAATTTTCGGATGAAAAACGATGACTCCGGACATGTCGAACGTTCCCAAAATGGTCTATAATGATGAAATTTTAACATTTAATCTTTTGACTCTAAATGACTGTTGGATGTGAATTATGACTTTTTCAACTAAAATAAGTGTGTTTAAAGTCATTTCTGTGCCTGAAACGGGTCAAAATTGAAGCTTTTGAGTAAGCAAAACTCTGTAAAAATGGCACTTTTGGTCACTGTGAGGGTTTAAAAAGTGGTTATTCAACATGAGGCACGATCCAATTGACATTTTGAATCATTTTTGGTACAGTCCCAAAAATCAATTTTCGGATGAAAAACGATGACTCCGGACATGTCGAACGTTCCCAAAATGGTCTATAATGATGAAATTTTAACATTTAATCTTTTGACTCTAAATGACTGTTGGATGTGAATTATGACTTTTTCAACTAAAATAAGTGTGTTTAAAGTCATTTCTGTGCCTGAAACGTGTCAAAATTGAAGCTTTTGAGTAAGGAAAACTATGTAAAAATGGCAATTTTGGTCACTGTGAGGGTTTAAAAAGTGGTTATTCAACATGAGGCACGATCCAATTGACATTTTGAATCATTTTTGGTACAGTCCAAAAAATCAATTTTCGGATGAAAAACGATGACTCCGGACATGCCGAACGTTCCCAAAATGGTCTATAATGATGAAATTTTAACATTTAATCTTTTGACTCTAAATGACTGTTGGATGTGAATTATGACTTTTTCAACTAAAATAAGTGTGTTTAAAGTCATTTCTGTGCCTGAAACGGGTCAAAATTGAAGATTTTGAGTAAGGAAAACTCTGTAAAAATGGCACTTTTGGTCACTGTGAGGGTTTAAAAAGTGGTTATTCAACATGAGGCACGATCCAATTGACATTTTGAATCATTTTTGGTACAGTCCAAAAAATCAATTTTCGGATGAAAAACGATGACTCCGGACATGTCGAACGTTCCCAAAATGGTCTATAATGATGAAATTTTAACATTTAAACTTTTGACTCTAAATGACTGTTGGATGCGAATTATGACTTTTTCAACTAAAATAAGTGTGTTTAAAGTCATTTCTGTGCCTGAAACGTGTCAAAATTGAAGCTTTTGAGTAAGGAAAACTCTGTAAAAATGGCAATTTTGGTCACTGTGAGGATTTAAAAAGTGGTTATTCAACATGAGGCACGATCCAATTGACATTTTGAAGCATTTTTGGTACAGTCCAAAAAATCAATTTTCTGATGAAAAACGATGACTCCGGACATGTCGAACGTTCCCACAATGGTCTATAATGATGAAATTTTAACATTTAATCTTTTGACTCTAAATGACTGTTGGATGTGAATTATGACTTTGTCAACTAAAATAAGTGTGTTTAAAGTCATTTCTGTGCCTGAAACGGGTCAAAATTGAAGCTTTTGAGTAAGCAAAACTCTGTAAAAATGGCACTTTTGGTCACTGTGAGGGTTTAAAAAGTGGTTATTCAACATGAGGCACGATCCAATTGACATTTTGAATCATTTTTGGTACAGTCCCAAAAATCAATTTTCGGATGAAAACGATGACTCCGGACATGTCGAACGTTCCCAAAATGGTCTATAATGATGAAATTTTAACATTTAATCTTTTGACTCTAAATGACTGTTGGATGTGCATTATGACTTTTTCAACTAAAATAAGTGTGTTTAAAGTCATTTCTGTGCCTGAAACGGGTCAAAATTGAAGCTTTTGAGTAAGCAAAACTCTGTAAAAATGGCAATTTTGGTCACTGTGAGGGTTTAAAAAGTGGTTATTCAACATGAGGCACGATACAATTGACATTTTGAATCATTTTTGGTACAGTCCAAAAAATCAATTTTCGGATGAAAAACGATGACTCCGGACATGTCGAACGTTCCCAAAATGGTCTATAATGATGAAATTTTAACATTTAATCTTTTGACTCTAAATGACTGTTGGATGTGAATTATGACTTTTTCAACTAAAATAAGTGTGTTTAAAGTCATTTCTGTGCCTGAAACGGGTCAAAATTGAAGCTTTTGAGTAAGCAAAACTCTGTAAAAATGGCACTTTTGGTCACTGTGAGGGTTTAAAAAGTGGTTATTCAACATGAGGCACGATCCAATTGACATTTTGAATCATTTTTGGTACAGTCCCAAAAATCAATTTTCGGATGAAAAACGATGACTCCGGACATGTCGAACGGTCCCAAAATGGTCTATAATGATGAAATTTTAACATTTAATCTTTTGACTCTAAATGACTGTTGAATGTGCATTATGACTTTTTCAACTAAAATAAGTGTGTTTAAAGTCATTTCTGTGCCTGAAACGGGTCAAAATTGAAACTTTTGAGTAAGCAAAACTCTGTAAAAATGGCACTTTTGGTCACTGTGAGGGTTTAAAAAGTGGTTATTCAACATGAGGCATGATCCAATTGACATTTTGAATCATTTTTGGTACAGTCCAAAAAATCGATTTTCGGATGAAAAACGATGACTCCGGACATGTCGAACGTTCCCAAAATGGTCTATAATGATGAAATTTTAACATTTAATCTTTTGACTCTAAATGACTGTTGGATGTGAATTATGACTTTTTCAACTAAAATAAGTGTGTTTAAAGTCATTTCTGTGCCTGAAACGGGTCAAAATTGAAGCTTTTGAGTAAGCAAAACTCTGTAAAAATGGCACTTTTGGTCACTGTGAGGGTTTAAAAAGTGGTTATTCAACATGAGGCACGATCCAATTGACATTTTGAATCATTTTTGGTACAGTCCCAAAAATCAATTTTCGGATGAAAAACGATGACTCCGGACATGTCGAACATTCCCAAAATGGTCTATAATGATGAAATTTTAACATTTAATCTTTTGACTCTAAATGACTGTTGGATGTGAATTATGACTTTTTCAACTAAAATAAGTGTGTTTAAAGTCATTTCTGTGCCTGAAACGGGTCAAAATTGAAGCTTTTGAGTAAGGAAAACTCTGTAAAAATGGCATTTTTGGTCAACGTGAGTGTTTAAAAAGTGGTTATTCAACATGAGGCACGATCCAATTGACATTTTGAAGCATTTTTGGTACAGTCCAAAAAATCAATTTTCGGATGAAAAACGATGACTCCGGACATGTCGAACGTTCCCAAAATGGTCTATAATGATGAAAATTTAACATTTAATCTTTTGACTCTAAATGACTGTTTGATGTGCATTATGACTTTTTCAACTAAAATAAGTGTGTTTAAAGTCATTTCTGTGCCTGAAACGGGTCAAAATTGAAGCTTTTGAGTAAGCAAAACTCTGTAAAAATGGCAATTTTGGTCACTGTGAGGGTTTAAAAAGTGGTTATTCAACATGAGGCACAATCCAATTGACATTTTGAATCATTTTTGGTACAGTCCAAAAAATCAATTTTCGGATGTAAAACGATGACTCCGGACATGCCGAACGTTCCCAAAATGGTCTATAATGATGAAATTTTAACATTTAATCTTTTGACTCTAAATGACTGTTGGATGTGAATTATGACTTTTTCAACTAAAATAAGTGTGTTTAAAGTCATTTCTGTGCCTGAAACGGGTCAAAATTGAAGCTTTTGAGTAAGCAAAACTCTGTAAAAATGGCACTTTTGGTCACTGTGAGGGTTTAAAAAGTGGTTATTCAACATGAGGCACGATCCAATTGACATTTTGAATCATTTTTGGTACAGTCCCAAAAATCAATTTTCGGATGAAAAACGATGACTCCGGACATGTCGAACGTTCCCAAAATGGTCTATAATGATGAAATTTTAACATTTAATCTTTTGACTCTAAATGACTGTTGGATGTGAATTATGACTTTTTCAACTAAAATAAGTGTGTTTAAAGTCATTTCTGTGCCTGAAACGGGTCAAAATTGAAGCTTTTGAGTAAGCAAAACTCTGTAAAAATGGCACTTTTGGTCACTGTGAGGGTTTAAAAAGTGGTTATTCAACATGAGGCACGATCCAATTGACATTTTGAATCATTTTTGGTACAGTCCCAAAAATCAATTTTCGGATGAAAAACGATGACTCCGGACATGTCGAACGTTCCCAAAATGGTCTATAATGATGAAATTTTAACATTTAATCTTTTGACTCTAAATGACTGTTGGATGTGAATTATGACTTTTTCAACTAAAATGAGTGTGTTTAAAGTCATTTCTGTGCCTGAAACGGGTCAAAATTGAAGCTTTTGAGTAAGCAAAACTCTGTAAAAATGGCACTTTTGGTAACTGTGAGGGTTTAAAAAGTGGTTATTCAACATGAGGCACGATCCAATTGACATTTTGAATCATTTTTGGTACAGTCCCAAAAATCAATTTTCGGATGAAAAACGATGACTCCGGACATGTCGAACGTTCCCAAAATGGTCTATAATGATGAAATTTTAACATTTAATCTTTTGACTCTAAATGACTGTTTGATGTGCATTATGACTTTTTCAACTAAAATAAGTGTGTTTAAAGTCATTTCTATGCCTGAAACGGGTCAAAATTGAAGCTTTTGAGTAAGCAAAACTCTGTAAAAATGGCACTTTTGGTCACTGTGAGGGTTTAAAAAGTGGTTATTCAACATGAGGCATGATCCAATTGACATTTTGAATCATTTTTGGTACAGTCCAAAAAATCGATTTTCGGATGAAAAACGATGACTCCGGACATGTCGAACGTTCCCAAAATGGTCTATAATGATGAAATTTTAACATTTAATCTTTTGACTCTAAATGACTGTTGGATGTGAATTATGACTTTTTCAACTAAAATAAGTGTGTTTAAAGTCATTTCTGTGCCTGAAACGGGTCAAAATTGAAGCTTTTGAGTAAGCAAAACTCTGTAAAAATGGCACTTTTGGTCACTGTGAGGGTTTAAAAAGTGGTTATTCAACATGAGGCACGATCCAATTGACATTTTGAATCATTTTTGGTACAGTCCCAAAAATCAATTTTCGGATGAAAAACGATGACTCCGGACATGTCGAACATTCCCAAAATGGGCTATAATGATGAAATTTTAACATTTAATCTTTTGACTCTAAATGACTGTTGGATGTGAATTATGACTTTTTCAACTAAAATAAGTGTGTTTAAAGTCATTTCTGTGCCTGAAACGGGTCAAAATTGAAGCTTTTGAGTAAGGAAAACTCTGTAAAAATGGCATTTTTGGTCAACGTGAGTGTTTAAAAAGTGGTTATTCAACATGAGGCACGATCCAATTGACATTTTGAAGCATTTTTGGTACAGTCCAAAAAATCAATTTTCGGATGAAAAACGATGACTCCGGACATGTCGAACGTTCCCAAAATGGTCTATAATGATGAAATTTTAACATTTAATCTTTTGACTCTAAATGACTGTTGGATGTGAATTATGACTTTTTCAACTAAAATAAGTGTGTTTAAAGTCATTTCTGTGCCTGAAACGGGTCAAAATTGAAGCTTTTGAGTAAGCAAAACTCTGTAAAAATGGCACTTTTGGTCACTGTGAGGGTTTAAAAAGTGGTTATTCAACATGAGGCACGATCCAATTGACATTTTGAATCATTTTTGGTACAGTCCCAAAAATCAATTTTCGGATGAAAAACGATGACTCCGGACATGTCGAACGTTCCCAAAATGGTCTATAATGATGAAATTTTAACATTTAATCTTTTGACTCTAAATGACTGTTGGATGTGAATTATGACTTTTTCAACTAAAATAAGTGTGTTTAAAGTCATTTCTGTGCCTGAAACGTGTCAAAATTGAAGCTTTTGAGTAAGGAAAACTATGTAAAAATGGCAATTTTAGTCACTGTGAGGGTTTAAAAAGTGGTTATTCAACATGAGGCACGATCCAATTGACATTTTGAATCATTTTTGGTACAGTCCAAAAAATCAATTTTCGGATGAAAAACGATGACTCCGGACATGCCGAACGTTCCCAAAATGGTCTATAATGATGACATTTTAACATTTAATCTTTTGACTCTAAATGACTGTTGGATGTGAATTATGACTTTTTCAACTAAAATAAGTTTGTTTAAAGTCATTTCTGTGCCTGAAACGGGTCAAAATTGAAGATTTTGAGTAAGGAAAACTCTGTAAAAATGGCACTTTTGGTCACTGTGAGGGTTTAAAAAGTGGTTATTCAACATGAGGCACGATCCAATTGACATTTTGAATCATTTTTGGTACAGTCCAAAAAATCAATTTTCGGATGAAAAACGATGACTCCGGACATGTCGAACGTTCCCAAAATGGTCTATAATGATGAAATTTTAACATTTAAACTTTTGACTCTAAATGACTGTTGGATGCGAATTATGACTTTTTCAACTAAAATAAGTGTGTTTAAAGTCATTTCTGTGCCTGAAACGGGTCAAAATTGAAGCTTTTGAGTAAGCAAAACTCTGTAAAAATGGCACTTTTGGTCACTGTGAGGGTTTAAAAAGTGGTTATTCAACATGAGGCACGATCCAATTGACATTTTGAATCATTTTTGGTACAGTCCCAAAAATCAATTTTCGGATGAAAAACGATGACTCCGGACATGTCGAACGTTCCCAAAATGGTCTATAATGATGAAATTTTAACATTTAATCTTTTGACTCTAAATGACTGTTGGATGTGAATTATGACTTTTTCAACTAAAATAAGTGTGTTTAAAGTCATTTCTGTGCCTGAAACGTGTCAAAATTGAAGCTTTTGAGTAAGGAAAACTATGTAAAAATGGCAATTTTGGTCACTGTGAGGGTTTAAAAAGTGGTTATTCAACATGAGGCACGATCCAATTGACATTTTGAATCATTTTTGGTACAGTCCAAAAAATTAATTTTCGGATGAAAAACGATGACTCCGGACATGCCGAACGTTCCCAAAATGGTCTATAATGATGAAATTTTAACATTTAATCTTTTGACTCTAAATGACTGTTGGATGTGAATTATGACTCTTTCAACTAAAATAAGTGTGTTTAAAGTCATTTCTGTGCCTGAAACGGGTCAAAATTGAAGATTTTGAGTAAGGAAAACTCTGTAAAAATGGCACTTTTGGTCACTGTGAGGGTTTAAAAAGTGGTTATTCAACATGAGGCACGATCCAATTGACATTTTGAATCATTTTTGGTACAGTCCAAAAAATCAATTTTCGGATGAAAAACGATGACTCCGGACATGTCGAACGTTCCCAAAATGGTCTATAATGATGAAATTTTAACATTTAAACTTTTGACTCTAAATGACTGTTGGATGCGAATTATGACTTTTTCAACTAAAATAAGTGTGTTTAAAGTCATTTCTGTGCCTGAAACGTGTCAAAATTGAAACTTTTGAGTAAGGAAAACTCTGTAAAAATGGCAATTTTGGTCACTGTGAGGATTTAAAAAGTGGTTATTCAACATGAGGCACGATCCAATAGACATTTTGAAGCATTTTTGGTACAGTCCAAAAAATCAATTTTCTGATGAAAAACGATGACTCCGGACATGTCGAACGTTCCCAAAATGGTCTATAATGATGAAATTTTAACATTCAATCTTTTGACTCTAAATGACTGTTGGATGTGAATTATGACTTTGTCAACTAAAATAAGTGTGTTTAAAGTCATTTCTGTGCCTGAAACGGGTCAAAATTGAAGCTTTTGAGTAAGCAAAACTCTGTAAAAATGGCACTTTTGGTCACTGTGAGGGTTTAAAAAGTGGTTATTCAACATGAGGCACGATACAATTGACATTTTGAATCATTTTTGGTACAGTCCAAAAAATCAATTTTCGGATGAAAAACGATGACTCCGGACATGTCGAACGTTCCCAAAATGGTCTATAATGATGAAATTTTAACATTTAATCTTTTGACTCTAAATGACTGTTGGATGTGAATTATGACTTTTTCAACTAAAATAAGTGTGTTTAAAGTCATTTCTGTGCCTGAAACGGGTCAAAATTGAAGCTTTTGAGTAAGCAAAACTCTGTAAAAATGGCACTTTTGGTCACTGTGAGGGTTTAAAAAGTGGTTATTCAACATGAGGCACGATCCAATTGACATTTTGAATCATTTTTGGTACAGTCCCAAAAATCAATTTTCGGATGAAAAACGATGACTCCGGACATGTCGAACGGTCCCAAAATGGTCTATAATGATGAAATTTTAACATTTAATCTTTTGACTCTAAATGACTGTTGAATGTGCATTATGACTTTTTCAACTAAAATAAGTGTGTTTAAAGTCATTTCTGTGCCTGAAACGGGTCAAAATTGAAACTTTTGAGTAAGCAAAACTCTGTAAAAATGGCACTTTTGGTCACTGTGAGGGTTTAAAAAGTGGTTATTCAACATGAGGCATGATCCAATTGACATTTTGAATCATTTTTGGTACAGTCCAAAAAATCGATTTTCGGATGAAAAACGATGACTCCGGACATGTCGAACGTTCCCAAAATGGTCTATAAGGATGAAATTTTAACATTTAATCTTTTGACTCTAAATGACTGTTGGATGTGAATTATGACTTTTTCAACTAAAATAAGTGTGTTTAAAGTCATTTCTGTGCCTGAAACGGGTCAAAATTGAAGCTTTTGAGTAAGCAAAACTCTGTAAAAATGGCACTTTTGGTCACTGTGAGGGTTTAAAAAGTGGTTATTCAACATGAGGCACGATCCAATTGACATTTTGAATCATTTTTGGTACAGTCCCAAAAATCAATTTTCGGATGAAAAACGATGACTCCGGACATGTCGAACATTCCCAAAATGGTCTATAATGATGAAATTTTAACATTTAATCTTTTGACTCTAAATGACTGTTGGATGTGAATTATGACTTTTTCAACTAAAATAAGTGTGTTTAAAGTCATTTCTGTGCCTGAAACGGGTCAAAATTGAAGCTTTTGAGTAAGGAAAACTCTGTAAAAATGGCATTTTTGGTCAACGTGAGTGTTTAAAAAGTGGTTATTCAACATGAGGCACGATCCAATTGACATTTTGAAGCATTTTTGGTACAGTCCAAAAAATCAATTTTCGGATGAAAAACGATGACTCCGGACATGTCGAACGTTCCCAAAATGGTCTATAATGATGAAAATTTAACATTTAATCTTTTGACTCTAAATGACTGTTTGATGTGCATTATGACTTTTTCAACTAAAATAAGTGTGTTTAAAGTCATTTCTGTGCCTGAAACGGGTCAAAATTGAAGCTTTTGAGTAAGCAAAACTCTGTAAAAATGGCACTTTTGGTCACTGTGAGGGTTTAAAAAGTGGTTATTCAACATGAGGCACGATCCAATTGACATTTTGAATCATTTTTGGTACAGTCCCAAAAATCAATTTTCGGATGAAAAACGATGACTCCGGACATGTCGAACATTCCCAAAATGGTCTATAATGATGAAATTTTAACATTTAATCTTTTGACTCTAAATGACTGTTGGATGTGAATTATGACTTTTTCAACTAAAATAAGTGTGTTTAAAGTCATTTCTGTGCCTGAAACGGGTCAAAATTGAAGCTTTTGAGTAAGGAAAACTCTGTAAAAATGGCATTTTTGGTCAACGTGAGTGTTTAAAAAGTGGTTATTCAACATGAGGCACGATCCAATTGACATTTTGAAGCATTTTTGGTACAGTCCAAAAAATCAATTTTCGGATGAAAAACGATGACTCCGGACATGTCGAACGTTCCCAAAATGGTCTATAATGATGAAAATTTAACATTTAATCTTTTGACTCTAAATGACTGTTTGATGTGCATTATGACTTTTTCAACTAAAATAAGTGTGTTTAAAGTCATTTCTGTGCCTGAAACGGGTCAAAATTGAAGCTTTTGAGTAAGCAAAACTCTGTAAAAATGGCAATTTTGGTCACTGTGAGGGTTTAAAAAGTGGTTATTCAACATGAGGCACGATCCAATTGACATTTTGAATCATTTTTGGTACAGTCCCAAAAATCAATTTTCGGATGAAAAACGATGACTCCGGACATGTCGAACGGTCCCAAAATGGTCTATAATGATGAAATTTTAACATTTAATCTTTTGACTCTAAATGACTGTTGAATGTGCATTATGACTTTTTCAACTAAAATAAGTGTGTTTAAAGTCATTTCTGTGCCTGAAACGGGTCAAAATTGAAACTTTTGAGTAAGCAAAACTCTGTAAAAATGGCACTTTTGGTCACTGTGAGGGTTTAAAAAGTGGTTATTCAACATGAGGCATGATCCAATTGACATTTTGAATCATTTTTGGTACAGTCCAAAAAAATCGATTTTCGGATGAAAAACGATGACTCCGGACATGTCGAACGTTCCCAAAATGGTCTATAAGGATGAAATTTTAACATTTAATCTTTTGACTCTAAATGACTGTTGGATGTGAATTATGACTTTTTCAACTAAAATAAGTGTGTTTAAAGTCATTTCTGTGCCTGAAACGGGTCAAAATTGAAGCTTTTGAGTAAGCAAAACTCTGTAAAAATGGCACTTTTGGTCACTGTGAGGGTTTAAAAAGTGGTTATTCAACATGAGGCACGATCCAATTGACATTTTGAATCATTTTTGGTACAGTCCCAAAAATCAATTTTCGGATGAAAAACGATGACTCCGGACATGTCGAACATTCCCAAAATGGTCTATAATGATGAAATTTTAACATTTAATCTTTTGACTCTAAATGACTGTTGGATGTGAATTATGACTTTTTCAACTAAAATAAGTGTGTTTAAAGTCATTTCTGTGCCTGAAACGGGTCAAAATTGAAGCTTTTGAGTAAGCAAAACTCTGTAAAAATGGCACTTTTGGTCACTGTGAGGGTTTAAAAAGTGGTTATTCAACATGAGGCACGATCCAATTGACATTTTGAATCATTTTTGGTACAGTCCCAAAAATCAATTTTCGGATGAAAAACGATGACTCCGGACATGTCGAACGGTCCCAAAATGGTCTATAATGATGAAATTTTAACATTTAATCTTTTGACTCTAAATGACTGTTGAATGTGCATTATGACTTTTTCAACTAAAATAAGTGTGTTTAAAGTCATTTCTGTGCCTGAAACGGGTCAAAATTGAAACTTTTGAGTAAGCAAAACTCTGTAAAAATGGCACTTTTGGTCACTGTGAGGGTTTAAAAAGTGGTTATTCAACATGAGGCATGATCCAATTGACATTTTGAATCATTTTTGGTACAGTCCAAAAAATCGATTTTCGGATGAAAAACGATGACTCCGGACATGTCGAACGTTCCCAAAATGGTCTATAAGGATGAAATTTTAACATTTAATCTTTTGACTCTAAATGACTGTTGGATGTGAATTATGACTTTTTCAACTAAAATAAGTGTGTTTAAAGTCATTTCTGTGCCTGAAACGGGTCAAAATTGAAGCTTTTGAGTAAGCAAAACTCTGTAAAAATGGCACTTTTGGTCACTGTGAGGGTTTAAAAAGTGGTTATTCAACATGAGGCACGATCCAATTGACATTTTGAATCATTTTTGGTACAGTCCCAAAAATCAATTTTCGGATGAAAAACGATGACTCCGGACATGTCGAACATTCCCAAAATGGTCTATAATGATGAAATTTTAACATTTAATCTTTTGACTCTAAATGACTGTTGGATGTGAATTATGACTTTTTCAACTAAAATAAGTGTGTTTAAAGTCATTTCTGTGCCTGAAACGGGTCAAAATTGAAGCTTTTGAGTAAGGAAAACTCTGTAAAAATGGCATTTTTGGTCAACGTGAGTGTTTAAAAAGTGGTTATTCAACATGAGGCACGATCCAATTGACATTTTGAAGCATTTTTGGTACAGTCCAAAAAATCAATTTTCGGATGAAAAACGATGACTCCGGACATGTCGAACGTTCCCAAAATGGTCTATAATGATGAAAATTTAACATTTAATCTTTTGACTCTAAATGACTGTTTGATGTGCATTATGACTTTTTCAACTAAAATAAGTGTGTTTAAAGTCATTTCTGTGCCTGAAACGGGTCAAAATTGAAGCTTTTGAGTAAGCAAAACTCTGTAAAAATGGCAATTTTGGTCACTGTGAGGGTTTAAAAAGTGGTTATTCAACATGAGGCACAATCCAATTGACATTTTGAATCATTTTTGGTACAGTCCAAAAAATCAATTTTCGGATGTAAAACGATGACTCCGGACATGCCGAACGTTCCCAAAATGGTCTATAATGATGAAATTTTAACATTTAATCTTTTGACTCTAAATGACTGTTGGATGTGAATTATGACTTTTTCAACTAAAATAAGTGTGTTTAAAGTCATTTCTGTGCCTGAAACGGGTCAAAATTGAAGCTTTTGAGTAAGCAAAACTCTGTAAAAATGGCACTTTTGGTCACTGTGAGGGTTTAAAAAGTGGTTATTCAACATGAGGCACGATCCAATTGACATTTTGAATCATTTTTGGTACAGTCCCAAAAATCAATTTTCGGATGAAAAACGATGACTCCGGACATGTCGAACGTTCCCAAAATGGTCTATAATGATGAAATTTTAACATTTAATCTTTTGACTCTAAATGACTGTTGGATGTGAATTATGACTTTTTCAACTAAAATAAGTGTGTTTAAAGTCATTTCTGTGCCTGAAACGGGTCAAAATTGAAGCTTTTGAGTAAGCAAAACTCTGTAAAAATGGCACTTTTGGTCACTGTGAGGGTTTAAAAAGTGGTTATTCAACATGAGGCACGATCCAATTGACATTTTGAATCATTTTTGGTACAGTCCCAAAAATCAATTTTTGGATGAAAAACGATGACTCCGGACATGTCGAACGTTCCCAAAATGGTCTATAATGATGAAATTTTAACATTTAATCTTTTGACTCTAAATGACTGTTGGATGTGAATTATGACTTTTTCAACTAAAATGAGTGTGTTTAAAGTCATTTCTGTGCCTGAAACGGGTCAAAATTGAAGCTTTTGAGTAAGCAAAACTCTGTAAAAATGGCACTTTTGGTAACTGTGAGGGTTTAAAAAGTGGTTATTCAACATGAGGCACGATCCAATTGACATTTTGAATCATTTTTGGTACAGTCCCAAAAATCAATTTTCGGATGAAAAACGATGACTCCGGACATGTCGAACGTTCCCAAAATGGTCTATAATGATGAAATTTTAACATTTAATCTTTTGACTCTAAATGACTGTTTGATGTGCATTATGACTTTTTCAACTAAAATAAGTGTGTTTAAAGTCATTTCTATGCCTGAAACGGGTCAAAATTGAAGCTTTTGAGTAAGCAAAACTCTGTAAAAATGGCACTTTTGGTCACTGTGAGGGTTTAAAAAGTGGTTATTCAACATGAGGCATGATCCAATTGACATTTTGAATCATTTTTGGTACAGTCCAAAAAATCGATTTTCGGATGAAAAACGATGACTCCGGACATGTCGAACGTTCCCAAAATGGTCTATAATGATGAAATTTTAACATTTAATCTTTTGACTCTAAATGACTGTTGGATGTGAATTATGACTTTTTCAACTAAAATAAGTGTGTTTAAAGTCATTTCTGTGCCTGAAACGGGTCAAAATTGAAGCTTTTGAGTAAGCAAAACTCTGTAAAAATGGCACTTTTGGTCACTGTGAGGGTTTAAAAAGTGGTTATTCAACATGAGGCACGATCCAATTGACATTTTGAATCATTTTTGGTACAGTCCCAAAAATCAATTTTCGGATGAAAAACGATGACTCCGGACATGTCGAACATTCCCAAAATGGGCTATAATGATGAAATTTTAACATTTAATCTTTTGACTCTAAATGACTGTTGGATGTGAATTATGACTTTTTCAACTAAAATAAGTGTGTTTAAAGTCATTTCTGTGCCTGAAACGGGTCAAAATTGAAGCTTTTGAGTAAGGAAAACTCTGTAAAAATGGCATTTTTGGTCAACGTGAGTGTTTAAAAAGTGGTTATTCAACATGAGGCACGATCCAATTGACATTTTGAAGCATTTTTGGTACAGTCCAAAAAATCAATTTTCGGATGAAAAACGATGACTCCGGACATGTCGAACGTTCCCAAAATGGTCTATAATGATGAAATTTTAACATTTAATCTTTTGACTCTAAATGACTGTTGGATGTGAATTATGACTTTTTCAACTAAAATAAGTGTGTTTAAAGTCATTTCTGTGCCTGAAACGGGTCAAAATTGAAGCTTTTGAGTAAGCAAAACTCTGTAAAAATGGCACTTTTGGTCACTGTGAGGGTTTAAAAAGTGGTTATTCAACATGAGGCACGATCCAATTGACATTTTGAATCATTTTTGGTACAGTCCCAAAAATCAATTTTCGGATGAAAAACGATGACTCCGGACATGTCGAACGTTCCCAAAATGGTCTATAATGATGAAATTTTAACATTTAATCTTTTGACTCTAAATGACTGTTGGATGTGAATTATGACTTTTTCAACTAAAATAAGTGTGTTTAAAGTCATTTCTGTGCCTGAAACGTGTCAAAATTGAAGCTTTTGAGTAAGGAAAACTATGTAAAAATGGCAATTTTAGTCACTGTGAGGGTTTAAAAAGTGGTTATTCAACATGAGGCACGATCCAATTGACATTTTGAATCATTTTTGGTACAGTCCAAAAAATCAATTTTCGGATGAAAAACGATGACTCCGGACATGCCGAACGTTCCCAAAATGGTCTATAATGATGACATTTTAACATTTAATCTTTTGACTCTAAATGACTGTTGGATGTGAATTATGACTTTTTCAACTAAAATAAGTTTGTTTAAAGTCATTTCTGTGCCTGAAACGGGTCAAAATTGAAGATTTTGAGTAAGGAAAACTCTGTAAAAATGGCACTTTTGGTCACTGTGAGGGTTTAAAAAGTGGTTATTCAACATGAGGCACGATCCAATTGACATTTTGAATCATTTTTGGTACAGTCCAAAAAATCAATTTTCGGATGAAAAACGATGACTCCGGACATGTCGAACGTTCCCAAAATGGTCTATAATGATGAAATTTTAACATTTAAACTTTTGACTCTAAATGACTGTTGGATGCGAATTATGACTTTTTCAACTAAAATAAGTGTGTTTAAAGTCATTTCTGTGCCTGAAACGGGTCAAAATTGAAGCTTTTGAGTAAGCAAAACTCTGTAAAAATGGCACTTTTGGTCACTGTGAGGGTTTAAAAAGTGGTTATTCAACATGAGGCACGATCCAATTGACATTTTGAATCATTTTTGGTACAGTCCCAAAAATCAATTTTCGGATGAAAAACGATGACTCCGGACATGTCGAACGTTCCCAAAATGGTCTATAATGATGAAATTTTAACATTTAATCTTTTGACTCTAAATGACTGTTGGATGTGAATTATGACTTTTTCAACTAAAATAAGTGTGTTTAAAGTCATTTCTGTGCCTGAAACGTGTCAAAATTGAAGCTTTTGAGTAAGGAAAACTATGTAAAAATGGCAATTTTGGTCACTGTGAGGGTTTAAAAAGTGGTTATTCAACATGAGGCACGATCCAATTGACATTTTGAATCATTTTTGGTACAGTCCAAAAAATCAATTTTCGGATGAAAAACGATGACTCCGGACATGCCGAACGTTCCCAAAATGGTCTATAATGATGAAATTTTAACATTTAATCTTTTGACTCTAAATGACTGTTGGATGTGAATTATGACTCTTTCAACTAAAATAAGTGTGTTTAAAGTCATTTCTGTGCCTGAAACGGGTCAAAATTGAAGATTTTGAGTAAGGAAAACTCTGTAAAAATGGCACTTTTGGTCACTGTGAGGGTTTAAAAAGTGGTTATTCAACATGAGGCACGATCCAATTGACATTTTGAATCATTTTTGGTACAGTCCAAAAAATCAATTTTCGGATGAAAAACGATGACTCCGGACATGTCGAACGTTCCCAAAATGGTCTATAATGATGAAATTTTAACATTTAAACTTTTGACTCTAAATGACTGTTGGATGCGAATTATGACTTTTTCAACTAAAATAAGTGTGTTTAAAGTCATTTCTGTGCCTGAAACGTGTCAAAATTGAAACTTTTGAGTAAGGAAAACTCTGTAAAAATGGCAATTTTGGTCACTGTGAGGATTTAAAAAGTGGTTATTCAACATGAGGCACGATCCAATAGACATTTTGAAGCATTTTTGGTACAGTCCAAAAAATCAATTTTCTGATGAAAAACGATGACTCCGGACATGTCGAACGTTCCCAAAATGGTCTATAATGATGAAATTTTAACATTTAATCTTTTGACTCTAAATGACTGTTGGATGTGAATTATGACTTTGTCAACTAAAATAAGTGTGTTTAAAGTCATTTCTGTGCCTGAAACGGGTCAAAATTGAAGCTTTTGAGTAAGCAAAACTCTGTAAAAATGGCACTTTTGGTCACTGTGAGGGTTTAAAAAGTGGTTATTCAACATGAGGCACGATCCAATTGACATTTTGAATAATTTTTGGTACAGTCCCAAAAATCAATTTTCGGATGAAAAACGATGACTCCGGACATGTCGAACGTTCCCAAAATGGTCTATAATGATGACATTTTAACATTTAATCTTTTGACTCTAAATGACTGTTGGATGTGCATTATGACTTTTTCAACTAAAATAAGTGTGTTTAAAGTCATTTCTGTGCCTGAAACGGGTCAAAATTGAAGCTTTTGAGTAAGCAAAACTCTGTAAAAATGGCAATTTTGGTCACTGTGAGGGTTTAAAAAGTGGTTATTCAACATGAGGCACGATCCAATTGACATTTTGAATCATTTTTGGTACAGTCCAAAAAATCAATTTTCGGATGAAAAACGATGACTCCGGACATGTCGAACGTTCCCAAAATGGTCTATAATGATGAAATTTTAACATTTAATCTTTTGACTCTAAATGACTGTTGGATGTGAATTATGACTTTTTCAACTAAAATAAGTGTGTTTAAAGTCATTTCTGTGCCTGAAACGGGTCAAAATTGAAGCTTTTGAGTAAGCAAAACTCTGTAAAAATGGCACTTTTGGTCACTGTGAGGGTTTAAAAAGTGGTTATTCAACATGAGGCACGATCCAATTGACATTTTGAATCATTTTTGGTACAGTCCCAAAAATCAATTTTCGGATGAAAAACGATGACTCCGGACATGTCGAACGTTCCCAAAATGGTCTATAATGATGAAATTTTAACATTTAATCTATTGACTCTAAATGACTGTTGGATGTGAATTATGACTTTTTCAACTAAAATAAGTGTGTTTAAAGTCATTTCTGTGCCTGAAACGGGTCAAAATTGAAGCTTTTGAGTAAGGAAAACTCTGTAAAAATGGCATTTTTGGTCAACGTGAGTGTTTAAAAAGTGGTTATTCAACATGAGGCACGATCCAATTGACATTTTGAAGCATTTTTGGTACAGTCCAAAAAATCAATTTTCGGATGAAAAACGATGACTCCGGACATGTCGAACGTTCCCAAAATGGTCTATAATGATGAAATTTTAACATTTAATCTTTTGACTCTAAATGACTGTTGGATGTGAATTATGACTTTTTCAACTAAAATAAGTGTGTTTAAAGTCATTTCTGTGCCTGAAACGGGTCAAAATTGAAGCTTTTGAGTAAGCAAAACTCTGTAAAAATGGCACTTTTGGTCACTGTGAGGGTTTAAAAAGTGGTTATTCAACATGAGGCACGATCCAATTGACATTTTGAATCATTTTTGGTACAGTCCCAAAAATCAATTTTCGGATGAAAAACGATGACTCCGGACATGTCGAACGTTCCCAAAATGGTCTATAATGATGAAATTTTAACATTTAATCTTTTGACTCTAAATGACTGTTGGATGTGAATTATGACTTTTTCAACTAAAATAAGTGTGTTTAAAGTCATTTCTGTGCCTGAAACGTGTCAAAATTGAAGCTTTTGAGTAAGGAAAACTATGTAAAAATGGCAATTTTGGTCACTGTGAGGGTTTAAAAAGTGGTTATTCAACATGAGGCACGATCCAATTGACATTTTGAATCATTTTTGGTACAGTCCAAAAAATCAATTTTCGGATGAAAAACGATGACTCCGGACATGCCGAACGTTCCCAAAATGGTCTATAATGATGAAATTTTAACATTTAATCTTTTGACTCTAAATGACTGTTGGATGTGAATTATGACTTTTTCAACTAAAATAAGTGTGTTTAAAGTCATTTCTGTGCCTGAAACGGGTCAAAATTGAAGATTTTGAGTAAGGAAAACTCTGTAAAAATGGCACTTTTGGTCACTGTGAGGGTTTAAAAAGTGGTTATTCAACATGAGGCACGATCCAATTGACATTTTGAATCATTTTTGGTACAGTCCAAAAAATCAATTTTCGGATGAAAAACGATGACTCCGGACATGTCGAACGTTCCCAAAATGGTCTATAATGATGAAATTTTAACATTTAAACTTTTGACTCTAAATGACTGTTGGATGCGAATTATGACTTTTTCAACTAAAATAAGTGTGTTTAAGTCATTTCTGTGCCTGAAACGTGTCAAAATTGAAGCTTTTGAGTAAGGAAAACTCTGTAAAAATGGCAATTTTGGTCACTGTGAGGATTTAAAAAGTGGTTATTCAACATGAGGCACGATCCAATTGACATTTTGAAGCATTTTTGGTACAGTCCAAAAAATCAATTTTCTGATGAAAAACGATGACTCCGGACATGTCGAACGTTCCCAAAATGGTCTATAATGATGAAATTTTAACATTTAATCTTTTGACTCTAAATGACTGTTGGATGTGAATTATGACTTTGTCAACTAAAATAAGTGTGTTTAAAGTCATTTCTGTGCCTGAAACGGGTCAAAATTGAAGCTTTTGAGTAAGCAAAACTCTGTAAAAATGGCACTTTTGGTCACTGTGAGGGTTTAAAAAGTGGTTATTCAACATGAGGCACGATCCAATTGACATTTTGAATAATTTTTGGTACAGTCCCAAAAATCAATTTTCGGATGAAAAACGATGACTCCGGACATGTCGAACGTTCCCAAAATGGTCTATAATGATGAAATTTTAACATTTAATCTTTTGACTCTAAATGACTGTTGGATGTGCATTATGACTTTTTCAACTAAAATAAGTGTGTTTAAAGTCATTTCTGTGCCTGAAACGGGTCAAAATTGAAGCTTTTGAGTAAGCAAAACTCTGTAAAAATGGCAATTTTGGTCACTGTGAGGGTTTAAAAAGTGGTTATTCAACATGAGGCACGATACAATTGACATTTTGAATCATTTTTGGTACAGTCCAAAAAATCAATTTTCGGATGAAAAACGATGACTCCGGACATGTCGAACGTTCCCAAAATGGTCTATAATGATGAAATTTTAACATTTAATCTTTTGACTCTAAATGACTGTTGGATGTGAATTATGACTTTTTCAACTAAAATAAGTGTGTTTAAAGTCATTTCTGTGCCTGAAACGGGTCAAAATTGAAGCTTTTGAGTAAGCAAAACTCTGTAAAAATGGCACTTTTGGTCACTGTGAGGGTTTAAAAAGTGGTTATTCAACATGAGGCACGATCCAATTGACATTTTGAATCATTTTTGGTACAGTCCCAAAAATCAATTTTCGGATGAAAAACGATGACTCCGGACATGTCGAACGGTCCCAAAATGGTCTATAATGATGAAATTTTAACATTTAATCTTTTGACTCTAAATGACTGTTGAATGTGCATTATGACTTTTTCAACTAAAATAAGTGTGTTTAAAGTCATTTCTGTGCCTGAAACGGGTCAAAATTGAAACTTTTGAGTAAGCAAAACTCTGTAAAAATGGCACTTTTGGTCACTGTGAGGGTTTAAAAAGTGGTTATTCAACATGAGGCATGATCCAATTGACATTTTGAATCATTTTTGGTACAGTCCAAAAAATCGATTTTCGGATGAAAAACGATGACTCCGGACATGTCGAACGTTCCCAAAATGGTCTATAATGATGAAATTTTAACATTTAATCTTTTGACTCTAAATGACTGTTGGATGTGAATTATGACTTTTTCAACTAAAATAAGTGTGTTTAAAGTCATTTCTGTGCCTGAAACGGGTCAAAATTGAAGCTTTTGAGTAAGCAAAACTCTGTAAAAATGGCACTTTTGGTCACTGTGAGGGTTTAAAAAGTGGTTATTCAACATGAGGCACGATCCAATTGACATTTTGAATCATTTTTGGTACAGTCCCAAAAATCAATTTTCGGATGAAAAACGATGACTCCGGACATGTCGAACATTCCCAAAATGGTCTATAATGATGAAATTTTAACATTTAATCTTTTGACTCTAAATGACTGTTGGATGTGAATTATGACTTTTTCAACTAAAATAAGTGTGTTTAAAGTCATTTCTGTGCCTGAAACGGGTCAAAATTGAAGCTTTTGAGTAAGGAAAACTCTGTAAAAATGGCATTTTTGGTCAACGTGAGTGTTTAAAAGTGGTTATTCAACATGAGGCACGATCCAATTGACATTTTGAAGCATTTTTGGTACAGTCCAAAAAATCAATTTTCGGATGAAAAACGATGACTCCGGACATGTCGAACGTTCCCAAAATGGTCTATAATGATGAAAATTTAACATTTAATCTTTTGACTCTAAATGACTGTTTGATGTGCATTATGACTTTTTCAACTAAAATAAGTGTGTTTAAAGTCATTTCTGTGCCTGAAACGGGTCAAAATTGAAGCTTTTGAGTAAGCAAAACTCTGTAAAAATGGCAATTTTGGTCACTGTGAGGGTTTAAAAAGTGGTTATTCAACATGAGGCACAATCCAATTGACATTTTGAATCATTTTTGGTACAGTCCAAAAAATCAATTTTCGGATGTAAAACGATGACTCCGGACATGCCGAACGTTCCCAAAATGGTCTATAATGATGAAATTTTAACATTTAATCTTTTGACTCTAAATGACTGTTGGATGTGAATTATGACTTTTTCAACTAAAATAAGTGTGTTTAAAGTCATTTCTGTGCCTGAAACGGGTCAAAATTGAAGCTTTTGAGTAAGCAAAACTCTGTAAAAATGGCACTTTTGGTCACTGTGAGGGTTTAAAAAGTGGTTATTCAACATGAGGCACGATCCAATTGACATTTTGAATCATTTTTGGTACAGTCCCAAAAATCAATTTTCGGATGAAAAACGATGACTCCGGACATGTCGAACGTTCCCAAAATGGTCTATAATGATGAAATTTTAACATTTAATCTTTTGACTCTAAATGACTGTTGGATGTGAATTATGACTTTTTCAACTAAAATAAGTGTGTTTAAAGTCATTTCTGTGCCTGAAACGGGTCAAAATTGAAGCTTTTGAGTAAGCAAAACTCTGTAAAAATGGCACTTTTGGTCACTGTGAGGGTTTAAAAAGTGGTTATTCAACATGAGGCACGATCCAATTGACATTTTGAATCATTTTTGGTACAGTCCCAAAAATCAATTTTCGGATGAAAAACGATGACTCCGGACATGTCGAACGTTCCCAAAATGGTCTATAATGATGAAATTTTAACATTTAATCTTTTGACTCTAAATGACTGTTGGATGTGAATTATGACTTTTTCAACTAAAATGAGTGTGTTTAAAGTCATTTCTGTGCCTGAAACGGGTCAAAATTGAAGCTTTTGAGTAAGCAAAACTCTGTAAAAATGGCACTTTTGGTAACTGTGAGGGTTTAAAAAGTGGTTATTCAACATGAGGCACGATCCAATTGACATTTTGAATCATTTTTGGTACAGTCCCAAAAATCAATTTTCGGATGAAAAACGATGACTCCGGACATGTCGAACGTTCCCAAAATGGTCTATAATGATGAAATTTTAACATTTAATCTTTTGACTCTAAATGACTGTTTGATGTGCATTATGACTTTTTCAACTAAAATAAGTGTGTTTAAAGTCATTTCTATGCCTGAAACGGGTCAAAATTGAAGCTTTTGAGTAAGCAAAACTCTGTAAAAATGGCACTTTTGGTCACTGTGAGGGTTTAAAAAGTGGTTATTCAACATGAGGCATGATCCAATTGACATTTTGAATCATTTTTGGTACAGTCCAAAAAATCGATTTTCGGATGAAAAACGATGACTCCGGACATGTCGAACGTTCCCAAAATGGTCTATAATGATGAAATTTTAACATTTAATCTTTTGACTCTAAATGACTGTTGGATGTGAATTATGACTTTTTCAACTAAAATAAGTGTGTTTAAAGTCATTTCTGTGCCTGAAACGGGTCAAAATTGAAGCTTTTGAGTAAGCAAAACTCTGTAAAAATGGCACTTTTGGTCACTGTGAGGGTTTAAAAAGTGGTTATTCAACATGAGGCACGATCCAATTGACATTTTGAATCATTTTTGGTACAGTCCCAAAAATCAATTTTCGGATGAAAAACGATGACTCCGGACATGTCGAACATTCCCAAAATGGTCTATAATGATGAAATTTTAACATTTAATCTTTTGACTCTAAATGACTGTTGGATGTGAATTATGACTTTTTCAACTAAAATAAGTGTGTTTAAAGTCATTTCTGTGCCTGAAACGGGTCAAAATTGAAGCTTTTGAGTAAGGAAAACTCTGTAAAAATGGCATTTTTGGTCAACGTGAGTGTTTAAAAAGTGGTTATTCAACATGAGGCACGATCCAATTGACATTTTGAAGCATTTTTGGTACAGTCCAAAAAATCAATTTTCGGATGAAAAACGATGACTCCGGACATGTCGAACGTTCCCAAAATGGTCTATAATGATGAAATTTTAACATTTAATCTTTTGACTCTAAATGACTGTTGGATGTGAATTATGACTTTTTCAACTAAAATAAGTGTGTTTAAAGTCATTTCTGTGCCTGAAACGGGTCAAAATTGAAGCTTTTGAGTAAGCAAAACTCTGTAAAAATGGCACTTTTGGTCACTGTGAGGGTTTAAAAAGTGGTTATTCAACATGAGGCACGATCCAATTGACATTTTGAATCATTTTTGGTACAGTCCCAAAAATCAATTTTCGGATGAAAAACGATGACTCCGGACATGTCGAACGTTCCCAAAATGGTCTATAATGATGAAATTTTAACATTTAATCTTTTGACTCTAAATGACTGTTGGATGTGAATTATGACTTTTTCAACTAAAATAAGTGTGTTTAAAGTCATTTCTGTGCCTGAAACGTGTCAAAATTGAAGCTTTTGAGTAAGGAAAACTATGTAAAAATGGCAATTTTGGTCACTGTGAGGGTTTAAAAAGTGGTTATTCAACATGAGGCACGATCCAATTGACATTTTGAATCATTTTTGGTACAGTCCAAAAAATCAATTTTCGGATGAAAAACGATGACTCCGGACATGCCGAACGTTCCCAAAATGGTCTATAATGATGAAATTTTAACATTTAATCTTTTGACTCTAAATGACTGTTGGATGTGAATTATGACTTTTTCAACTAAAATAAGTTTGTTTAAAGTCATTTCTGTGCCTGAAACGGGTCAAAATTGAAGATTTTGAGTAAGGAAAACTCTGTAAAAATGGCACTTTTGGTCACTGTGAGGGTTTAAAAAGTGGTTATTCAACATGAGGCACGATCCAATTGACATTTTGAATCATTTTTGGTACAGTCCAAAAAATCAATTTTCGGATGAAAAACGATGACTCCGGACATGTCGAACGTTCCCAAAATGGTCTATAATGATGAAATTTTAACATTTAAACTTTTGACTCTAAATGACTGTTGGATGCGAATTATGACTTTTTCAACTAAAATAAGTGTGTTTAAAGTCATTTCTGTGCCTGAAACGGGTCAAAATTGAAGCTTTTGAGTAAGCAAAACTCTGTAAAAATGGCACTTTTGGTCACTGTGAGGGTTTAAAAAGTGGTTATTCAACATGAGGCACGATCCAATTGACATTTTGAATCATTTTTGGTACAGTCCCAAAAATCAATTTTCGGATGAAAAACGATGACTCCGGACATGTCGAACGTTCCCAAAATGGTCTATAATGATGAAATTTTAACATTTAATCTTTTGACTCTAAATGACTGTTGGATGTGAATTATGACTTTTTCAACTAAAATAAGTGTGTTTAAAGTCATTTCTGTGCCTGAAACGTGTCAAAATTGAAGCTTTTGAGTAAGGAAAACTATGTAAAAATGGCAATTTTGGTCACTGTGAGGGTTTAAAAAGTGGTTATTCAACATGAGGCACGATCCAATTGACATTTTGAATCATTTTTGGTACAGTCCAAAAAATCAATTTTCGGATGAAAAACGATGACTCCGGACATGCCGAACGTTCCCAAAATGGTCTATAATGATGAAATTTTAACATTTAATCTTTTGACTCTAAATGACTGTTGGATGTGAATTATGACTCTTTCAACTAAAATAAGTGTGTTTAAAGTCATTTCTGTGCCTGAAACGGGTCAAAATTGAAGATTTTGAGTAAGGAAAACTCTGTAAAAATGGCACTTTTGGTCACTGTGAGGGTTTAAAAAGTGGTTATTCAACATGAGGCACGATCCAATTGACATTTTGAATCATTTTTTGTACAGTCCAAAAAATCAATTTTCGGATGAAAAACGATGACTCCGGACATGTCGAACGTTCCCAAAATGGTCTATAATGATGAAATTTTAACATTTAAACTTTTGACTCTAAATGACTGTTGGATGCGAATTATGACTTTTTCAACTAAAATAAGTGTGTTTAAAGTCATTTCTGTGCCTGAAACGTGTCAAAATTGAAACTTTTGAGTAAGGAAAACTCTGTAAAAATGGCAATTTTGGTCACTGTGAGGATTTAAAAAGTGGTTATTCAACATGAGGCACGATCCAATTGACATTTTGAAGCATTTTTGGTACAGTCCAAAAAATCAATTTTCTGATGAAAAACGATGACTCCGGACATGTCGAACGTTCCCAAAATGGTCTATAATGATGAAATTTTAACATTTAATCTTTTGACTCTAAATGACTGTTGGATGTGAATTATGACTTTGTCAACTAAAATAAGTGTGTTTAAAGTCATTTCTGTGCCTGAAACGGGTCAAAATTGAAGCTTTTGAGTAAGCAAAACTCTGTAAAAATGGCACTTTTGGTCACTGTGAGGGTTTAAAAAGTGGTTATTCAACATGAGGCACGATCCAATTGACATTTTGAATAATTTTTGGTACAGTCCCAAAAATCAATTTTCGGATGAAAAACGATGACTCCGGACATGTCGAACGTTCCCAAAATGGTCTATAATGATGAAATTTTAACATTTAATCTTTTGACTCTAAATGACTGTTGGATGTGCATTATGACTTTTTCAACTAAAATAAGTGTGTTTAAAGTCATTTCTGTGCCTGAAACGGGTCAAAATTGAAGCTTTTGAGTAAGCAAAACTCTGTAAAAATGGCACTTTTGGTCACTGTGAGGGTTTAAAAAGTGGTTATTCAACATGAGGCACGATCCAATTGACATTTTGAATCATTTTTGGTACAGTCCCAAAAATCAATTTTCGGATGAAAAACGATGACTCCGGACATGTCGAACGTTACCAAAATGGTCTATAATGATGAAATTTTAACATTTAATCTATTGACTCTAAATGACTGTTGGATGTGAATTATGACTTTTTCAACTAAAATAAGTGTGTTTAAAGTCATTTCTGTGCCTGAAACGGGTCAAAATTGAAGCTTTTGAGTAAGCAAAACTCTGTAAAAATTGCACTTTTGGTCACTGTGAGGGTTTAAAAAGTGGTTATTCAACATGAGGCACGATCCAATTGACATTTTGAATCATTTTTGGTACAGTCCCAAAAATCAATTTTCGGATGAAAAACGATGACTCCGGACATGTCGAACGGTCCCAAAATGGTCTATAATGATGAAATTTTAACATTTAATCTTTTGACTCTAAATGACTGTTGGATGTGCATTATGACTTTTTCAACTAAAATAAGTGTGTTTAAAGTCATTTCTGTGCCTGAAACGGGTCAAAATTGAAGCTTTTGAGTAAGCAAAACTCTGTAAAAATGGCACTTTTGGTCACTGTGAGGGTTTAAAAAGTGGTTATTCAACATGAGGCACGATCCAATTGACATTTTGAATCATTTTTGGTACAGTCCCAAAAATCAATTTTCGGATGAAAAACGATGACTCCGGACATGTCGAACGTTCCCAAAATGGTCTATAATGATGAAATTTTAACATTTAATCTTTTGACTCTAAATGACTGTTGGATGTGAATTATGACTTTTTCAACTAAAATAAGTGTGTTTAAAGTCATTTCTGTGCCTGAAACGTGTCAAAATTGAAGCTTTTGAGTAAGGAAAACTATGTAAAAATGGCAATTTTGGTCACTGTGAGGGTTTAAAAAGTGGTTATTCAACATGAGGCACGATCCAATTGACATTTTGAATCATTTTTGGTACAGTCCAAAAAATCAATTTTCGGATGAAAAACGATGACTCCGGACATGCCGAACGTTCCCAAAATGGTCTATAATGATGAAATTTTAACATTTAATCTTTTGACTCTAAATGACTGTTGGATGTGAATTATGACTTTTTCAACTAAAATAAGTGTGTTTAAAGTCATTTCTGTGCCTGAAACGTGTCAAAATTGAAGCTTTTGAGTAAGGAAAACTATGTAAAAATGGCAATTTTGGTCACTGTGAGGGTTTAAAAAGTGGTTATTCAACATGAGGCACGATCCAATTGACATTTTGAATCATTTTTGGTACAGTCCAAAAAATCAATTTTCGGATGAAAAACGATGACTCCGGACATGCCGAACGTTCCCAAAATGGTCTATAATGATGAAATTTTAACATTTAATCTTTTGACTCTAAATGACTGTTGGATGTGAATTATGACTTTTTCAACTAAAATAAGTGTGTTTAAAGTCATTTCTGTGCCTGAAACGGGTCAAAATTGAAGATTTTGAGTTAGGAAAACTCTGTAAAAATGGCACTTTTGGTCACTGTGAGGGTTTAAAAAGTGGTTATTCAACATGAGGCACGATCCAATTGACATTTTGAATCATTTTTGGTACAGTCCAAAAAATCAATTTTCGGATGAAAAACGATGACTCCGGACATGTCGAACGTTCCCAAAATGGTCTATAATGATGAAATTTTAACATTTAAACTTTTGACTCTAAATGACTGTTGGATGCGAATTATGACTTTTTCAACTAAAATAAGTGTGTTTAAGTCATTTCTGTGCCTGAAACGTGTCAAAATTGAAGCTTTTGAGTAAGGAAAACTCTGTAAAAATGGCAATTTTGGTCACTGTGAGGATTTAAAAAGTGGTTATTCAACATGAGGCACGATCCAATTGACATTTTGAAGCATTTTTGGTACAGTCCAAAAAATCAATTTTCTGATGAAAAACGATGACTCCGGACATGTCGAACGTTCCCAAAATGGTCTATAATGATGAAATTTTAACATTTAATCTTTTGACTCTAAATGACTGTTGGATGTGAATTATGACTTTGTCAACTAAAATAAGTGTGTTTAAAGTCATTTCTGTGCCTGAAACGGGTCAAAATTGAAGCTTTTGAGTAAGCAAAACTCTGTAAAAATGGCACTTTTGGTCACTGTGAGGGTTTAAAAAGTGGTTATTCAACATGAGGCACGATCCAATTGACATTTTGAATAATTTTTGGTACAGTCCCAAAAATCAATTTTCGGATGAAAAACGATGACTCCGGACATGTCGAACGTTCCCAAAATGGTCTATAATGATGAAATTTTAACATTTAATCTTTTGACTCTAAATGACTGTTGGATGTGCATTATGACTTTTTCAACTAAAATAAGTGTGTTTAAAGTCATTTCTGTGCCTGAAACGGGTCAAAATTGAAGCTTTTGAGTAAGCAAAACTCTGTAAAAATGGCAATTTTGGTCACTGTGAGGGTTTAAAAAGTGGTTATTCAACATGAGGCACGATACAATTGACATTTTGAATCATTTTTGGTACAGTCCAAAAAATCAATTTTCGGATGAAAAACGATGACTCCGGACATGTCGAACGTTCCCAAAATGGTCTATAATGATGAAATTTTAACATTTAATCTTTTGACTCTAAATGACTGTTGGATGTGAATTATGACTTTTTCAACTAAAATAAGTGTGTTTAAAGTCATTTCTGTGCCTGAAACGGGTCAAAATTGAAGCTTTTGAGTAAGCAAAACTCTGTAAAAATGGCACTTTTGGTCACTGTGAGGGTTTAAAAAGTGGTTATTCAACATGAGGCACGATCCAATTGACATTTTGAATCATTTTTGGTACAGTCCCAAAAATCAATTTTCGGATGAAAAACGATGACTCCGGACATGTCGAACGGTCCCAAAATGGTCTATAATGATGAAATTTTAACATTTAATCTTTTGACTCTAAATGACTGTTGAATGTGCATTATGACTTTTTCAACTAAATAAGTGTGTTTAAAGTCATTTCTGTGCCTGAAACGGGTCAAAATTGAAACTTTTGAGTAAGCAAAACTCTGTAAAAATGGCACTTTTGGTCACTGTGAGGGTTTAAAAAGTGGTTATTCAACATGAGGCATGATCCAATTGACATTTTGAATCATTTTTGGTACAGTCCAAAAAATCGATTTTCGGATGAAAAACGATGACTCCGGACATGTCGAACGTTCCCAAAATGGTCTATAATGATGAAATTTTAACATTTAATCTTTTGACTCTAAATGACTGTTGGATGTGAATTATGACTTTTTCAACTAAAATAAGTGTGTTTAAAGTCATTTCTGTGCCTGAAACGGGTCAAAATTGAAGCTTTTGAGTAAGCAAAACTCTGTAAAAATGGCACTTTTGGTCACTGTGAGGGTTTAAAAAGTGGTTATTCAACATGAGGCACGATCCAATTGACATTTTGAATCATTTTTGGTACAGTCCCAAAAATCAATTTTCGGATGAAAAACGATGACTCCGGACATGTCGAACATTCCCAAAATGGTCTATAATGATGAAATTTTAACATTTAATCTTTTGACTCTAAATGACTGTTGGATGTGAATTATGACTTTTTCAACTAAAATAAGTGTGTTTAAAGTCATTTCTGTGCCTGAAACGGGTCAAAATTGAAGCTTTTGAGTAAGGAAAACTCTGTAAAAATGGCATTTTTGGTCAACGTGAGTGTTTAAAAAGTGGTTATTCAACATGAGGCACGATCCAATTGACATTTTGAAGCATTTTTGGTACAGTCCAAAAAATCAATTTTCGGATGAAAAACGATGACTCCGGACATGTCGAACGTTCCCAAAATGGTCTATAATGATGAAAATTTAACATTTAATCTTTTGACTCTAAATGACTGTTTGATGTGCATTATGACTTTTTCAACTAAAATAAGTGTGTTTAAAGTCATTTCTGTGCCTGAAACGGGTCAAAATTGAAGCTTTTGAGTAAGCAAAACTCTGTAAAAATGGCAATTTTGGTCACTGTGAGGGTTTAAAAAGTGGTTATTCAACATGAGGCACAATCCAATTGACATTTTGAATCATTTTTGGTACAGTCCAAAAAATCAATTTTCGGATGTAAAACGATGACTCCGGACATGCCGAACGTTCCCAAAATGGTCTATAATGATGAAATTTTAACATTTAATCTTTTGACTCTAAATGACTGTTTGATGTGCATTATGACTTTTTCAACTAAAATAAGTGTGTTTAAAGTCATTTCTATGCCTGAAACGGGTCAAAATTGAAGCTTTTGAGTAAGCAAAACTCTGTAAAAATGGCACTTTGGTCACTGTGAGGGTTTAAAAAGTGGTTATTCAACATGAGGCATGATCCAATTGACATTTTGAATCATTTTTGGTACAGTCCAAAAAATCGATTTTCGGATGAAAAACGATGACTCCGGACATGTCGAACGTTCCCAAAATGGTCTATAATGATGAAATTTTAACATTTAATCTTTTGACTCTAAATGACTGTTGGATGTGAATTATGACTTTTTCAACTAAAATAAGTGTGTTTAAAGTCATTTCTGTGCCTGAAACGGGTCAAAATTGAAGCTTTTGAGTAAGCAAAACTCTGTAAAAATGGCACTTTTGGTCACTGTGAGGGTTTAAAAAGTGGTTATTCAACATGAGGCACGATCCAATTGACATTTTGAATCATTTTTGGTACAGTCCCAAAAATCAATTTTCGGATGAAAAACGATGACTCCGGACATGTCGAACATTCCCAAAATGGTCTATAATGATGAAATTTTAACATTTAATCTTTTGACTCTAAATGACTGTTGGATGTGAATTATGACTTTTTCAACTAAAATAAGTGTGTTTAAAGTCATTTCTGTGCCTGAAACGGGTCAAAATTGAAGCTTTTGAGTAAGGAAAACTCTGTAAAAATGGCATTTTTGGTCAACGTGAGTGTTTAAAAAGTGGTTATTCAACATGAGGCACGATCCAATTGACATTTTGAAGCATTTTTGGTACAGTCCAAAAAATCAATTTTCGGATGAAAAACGATGACTCCGGACATGTCGAACGTTCCCAAAATGGTCTATAATGATGAAATTTTAACATTTAATCTTTTGACTCTAAATGACTGTTGGATGTGAATTATGACTTTTTCAACTAAAATAAGTGTGTTTAAAGTCATTTCTGTGCCTGAAACGGGTCAAAATTGAAGCTTTTGAGTAAGCAAAACTCTGTAAAAATGGCACTTTTGGTCACTGTGAGGGTTTAAAAAGTGGTTATTCAACATGAGGCACGATCCAATTGACATTTTGAATCATTTTTGGTACAGTCCCAAAAATCAATTTTCGGATGAAAAACGATGACTCCGGACATGTCGAACGTTCCCAAAATGGTCTATAATGATGAAATTTTAACATTTAATCTTTTGACTCTAAATGACTGTTGGATGTGAATTATGACTTTTTCAACTAAAATAAGTGTGTTTAAAGTCATTTCTGTGCCTGAAACGTGTCAAAATTGAAGCTTTTGAGTAAGGAAAACTATGTAAAAATGGCAATTTTGGTCACTGTGAGGGTTTAAAAAGTGGTTATTCAACATGAGGCACGATCCAATTGACATTTTGAATCATTTTTGGTACAGTCCAAAAAATCAATTTTCGGATGAAAAACGATGACTCCGGACATGCCGAACGTTCCCAAAATGGTCTATAATGATGAAATTTTAACATTTAATCTTTTGACTCTAAATGACTGTTGGATGTGAATTATGACTTTTTCAACTAAAATAAGTTTGTTTAAAGTCATTTCTGTGCCTGAAACGGGTCAAAATTGAAGATTTTGAGTAAGGAAAACTCTGTAAAAATGGCACTTTTGGTCACTGTGAGGGTTTAAAAAGTGGTTATTCAACATGAGGCACGATCCAATTGACATTTTGAATCATTTTTGGTACAGTCCAAAAAATCAATTTTCGGATGAAAAACGATGACTCCGGACATGTCGAACGTTCCCAAAATGGTCTATAATGATGAAATTTTAACATTTAAACTTTTGACTCTAAATGACTGTTGGATGCGAATTATGACTTTTTCAACTAAAATAAGTGTGTTTAAAGTCATTTCTGTGCCTGAAACGGGTCAAAATTGAAGCTTTTGAGTAAGCAAAACTCTGTAAAAATGGCACTTTTGGTCACTGTGAGGGTTTAAAAAGTGGTTATTCAACATGAGGCACGATCCAATTGACATTTTGAATCATTTTTGGTACAGTCCCAAAAATCAATTTTCGGATGAAAAACGATGACTCCGGACATGTCGAACGTTCCCAAAATGGTCTATAATGATGAAATTTTAACATTTAATCTTTTGACTCTAAATGACTGTTGGATGTGAATTATGACTTTTTCAACTAAAATAAGTGTGTTTAAAGTCATTTCTGTGCCTGAAACGTGTCAAAATTGAAGCTTTTGAGTAAGGAAAACTATGTAAAAATGGCAATTTTGGTCACTGTGAGGGTTTAAAAAGTGGTTATTCAACATGAGGCACGATCCAATTGACATTTTGAATCATTTTTGGTACAGTCCAAAAAATCAATTTTCGGATGAAAAACGATGACTCCGGACATGCCGAACGTTCCCAAAATGGTCTATAATGATGAAATTTTAACATTTAATCTTTTGACTCTAAATGACTGTTGGATGTGAATTATGACTCTTTCAACTAAAATAAGTGTGTTTAAAGTCATTTCTGTGCCTGAAACGGGTCAAAATTGAAGATTTTGAGTAAGGAAAACTCTGTAAAAATGGCACTTTTGGTCACTGTGAGGGTTTAAAAAGTGGTTATTCAACATGAGGCACGATCCAATTGACATTTTGAATCATTTTTTGTACAGTCCAAAAAATCAATTTTCGGATGAAAAACGATGACTCCGGACATGTCGAACGTTCCCAAAATGGTCTATAATGATGAAATTTTAACATTTAAACTTTTGACTCTAAATGACTGTTGGATGCGAATTATGACTTTTTCAACTAAAATAAGTGTGTTTAAAGTCATTTCTGTGCCTGAAACGTGTCAAAATTGAAACTTTTGAGTAAGGAAAACTCTGTAAAAATGGCAATTTTGGTCACTGTGAGGATTTAAAAAGTGGTTATTCAACATGAGGCACGATCCAATTGACATTTTGAAGCATTTTTGGTACAGTCCAAAAAATCAATTTTCTGATGAAAAACGATGACTCCGGACATGTCGAACGTTCCCAAAATGGTCTATAATGATGAAATTTTAACATTTAATCTTTTGACTCTAAATGACTGTTGGATGTGAATTATGACTTTGTCAACTAAAATAAGTGTGTTTAAAGTCATTTCTGTGCCTGAAACGGGTCAAAATTGAAGCTTTTGAGTAAGCAAAACTCTGTAAAAATGGCACTTTTGGTCACTGTGAGGGTTTAAAAAGTGGTTATTCAACATGAGGCACGATCCAATTGACATTTTGAATAATTTTTGGTACAGTCCCAAAAATCAATTTTCGGATGAAAAACGATGACTCCGGACATGTCGAACGTTCCCAAAATGGTCTATAATGATGAAATTTTAACATTTAATCTTTTGACTCTAAATGACTGTTGGATGTGCATTATGACTTTTTCAACTAAAATAAGTGTGTTTAAAGTCATTTCTGTGCCTGAAACGGGTCAAAATTGAAGCTTTTGAGTAAGCAAAACTCTGTAAAAATGGCAATTTTGGTCACTGTGAGGGTTTAAAAAGTGGTTATTCAACATGAGGCACGATCCAATTGACATTTTGAATCATTTTTGGTACAGTCCAAAAAATCAATTTTCGGATGAAAAACGATGACTCCGGACATGTCGAACGTTCCCAAAATGGTCTATAATGATGAAATTTTAACATTTAATCTTTTGACTCTAAATGACTGTTGGATGTGCATTATGACTTTTTCAACTAAAATAAGTGTGTTTAAAGTCATTTCTGTGCCTGAAACGGGTCAAAATTGAAGCTTTTGAGTAAGCAAACCTCTGTAAAAATGGCACTTTTGGTCACTGTGAGGGTTTAAAAAGTGGTTATTCAACATGAGGCACGATCCAATTGACATTTTGAATCATTTTTGGTACAGTCCCAAAAATCAATTTTCGGATGAAAAACGATGACTCCGGACATGTCGAACGTTCCCAAAATGGTCTATAATGATGAAATTTTAACATTTAATCTTTTGACTCTAAATGACTGTTGGATGTGAATTATGACTTTTTCAACTAAAATAAGTGTGTTTAAAGTCATTTCTGTGCCTGAAACGTGTCAAAATTGAAGCTTTTGAGTAAGGAAAACTATGTAAAAATGGCAATTTTGGTCACTGTGAGGGTTTAAAAAGTGGTTATTCAACATGAGGCACGATCCAATTGACATTTTGAATCATTTTTGGTACAGTCCAAAAAATCAATTTTCGGATGAAAAACGATGACTCCGGACATGCCGAACGTTCCCAAAATGGTCTATAATGATGAAATTTTAACATTTAATCTTTTGACTCTAAATGACTGTTGGATGTGAATTATGACTCTTTCAACTAAAATAAGTGTGTTTAAAGTCATTTCTGTGCCTGAAACGGGTCAAAATTGAAGATTTTGAGTAAGGAAAACTCTGTAAAAATGGCACTTTTGGTCACTGTGAGGGTTTAAAAAGTGGTTATTCAACATGAGGCACGATCTAATTGACATTTTGAATCATTTTTGGTACAGTCCAAAAAATCAATTTTCGGATGAAAAACGATGACTCCGGACATGTCGAACGTTCCCAAAATGGTCTATAATGATGAAATTTTAACATTTAAACTTTTGACTCTAAATGACTGTTGGATGCGAATTATGACTTTTTCAACTAAAATAAGTGTGTTTAAAGTCATTTCTGTGCCTGAAACGTGTCAAAATTGAAACTTTTGAGTAAGGAAAACTCTGCAAAAAATGGCAATTTTGGTCACTGTGAGGATTTAAAAAGTGGTTATTCAACATGAGGCACGATCCAATTGACATTTTGAAGCATTTTTGGTACAGTCCAAAAAATCAATTTTCTGATGAAAAACGATGACTCCGGACATGTCGAACGTTCCCAAAATGGTCTATAATGATGAAATTTTAACATTTAATCTTTTGACTCTAAATGACTGTTGGATGTGAATTATGACTTTGTCAACTAAAATAAGTGTGTTTAAAGTCATTTCTGTGCCTGAAACGGGTCAAAATTGAAGCTTTTGAGTAAGCAAAACTCTGTAAAAATGGCACTTTTGGTCACTGTGAGGGTTTAAAAAGTGGTTATTCAACATGAGGCACGATCCAATTGACATTTTGAATCATTTTTGGTACAGTCCCAAAAATCAATTTTCGGATGAAAAACGATGACTCCGGACATGTAGAACGTTCCCAAAATGGTCTATAATGATGAAATTTTAACATTTAATCTTTTGACTCTAAATGACTGTTGGATGTGCATTATGACTTTTTCAACTAAAATAAGTGTGTTTAAAGTCATTTCTGTGCCTGAAACGGGTCAAAATTGAAGCTTTTGAGTAAGCAAAACTCTGTAAAAATGGCAATTTTGGTCACTGTGAGGGTTTAAAAAGTGGTTATTCAACATGAGGCACGATCCAATTGACATTTTGAATCATTTTTGGTACAGTCCAAAAAATCAATTTTCGGATGAAAAACGATGACTCCGGACATGTCGAACGTTCCCAAAATGGTCTATAATGATGAAATTTTAACATTTAATCTTTTGACTCTAAATGACTGTTGGATGTGAATTATGACTTTTTCAACTAAAATAAGTGTGTTTAAAGTCATTTCTGTGCCTGAAACGGGTCAAAATTGAAGCTTTTGAGTAAGCAAAACTCTGTAAAAATGGCACTTTTGGTCACTGTGAGGGTTTAAAAAGTGGTTATTCAACATGAGGCACGATCCAATTGACATTTTGAATCATTTTTGGTACAGTCCCAAAAATCAATTTTCGGATGAAAAACGATGACTCCGGACATGTCGAACGTTCCCAAAATGGTCTATAATGATGAAATTTTAACATTTAATCTATTGACTCTAAATGACTGTTGGATGTGAATTATGACTTTTTCAACTAAAATAAGTGTGTTTAAAGTCATTTCTGTGCCTGAAACGGGTCAAAATTGAAGCTTTTGAGTAAGCAAAACTCTGTAAAAATTGCACTTTTGGTCACTGTGAGGGTTTAAAAAGTGGTTATTCAACATGAGGCACGATCCAATTGACATTTTGAATCATTTTTGGTACAGTCCCAAAAATCAATTTTCGGATGAAAAACGATGACTCCGGACATGTCGAACGGTCCCAAAATGGTCTATAATGATGAAATTTTAACATTTAATCTTTTGACTCTAAATGACTGTTGGATGTGCATTATGACTTTTTCAACTAAAATAAGTGTGTTTAAAGTCATTTCTGTGCCTGAAACGGGTCAAAATTGAAACTTTTGAGTAAGCAAAACTCTGTAAAAATGGCACTTTTGGTCACTGTGAGGGTTTAAAAAGTGGTTATTCAACATGAGGCATGATCCAATTGACATTTTGAATCATTTTTGGTACAGTCCAAAAAATCGATTTTCGGATGAAAAATGATGACTCCGGACATGTCGAACGTTCCCAAAATGGTCTATAATGATGAAATTTTAACATTTAATCTTTTGACTCTAAATGACTGTTGGATGTGAATTATGACTTTTTCAACTAAAATAAGTGTGTTTAAAGTCATTTCTGTGCCTGAAACGGGTCAAAATTGAAGCTTTTGAGTAAGCAAAACTCTGTAAAAATGGCACTTTTGGTCACTGTGAGGGTTTAAAAAGTGGTTATTCAACATGAGGCACGATCCAATTGACATTTTGAATCATTTTTGGTACAGTCCCAAAAATCAATTTTCGGATGAAAAACGATGACTCCGGACATGTCGAACATTCCCAAAATGGTCTATAATGATGAAATTTTAACATTTAATCTTTTGACTCTAAATGACTGTTGGATGTGAATTATGACTTTTTCAACTAAAATAAGTGTGTTTAAAGTCATTTCTGTGCCTGAAACGGGTCAAAATTGAAGCTTTTGAGTAAGGAAAACTCTGTAAAAATGGCATTTTTGGTCAACGTGAGTGTTTAAAAAGTGGTTATTCAACATGAGGCACGATCCAATTGACATTTTGAAGCATTTTTGGTACAGTCCAAAAAATCAATTTTCGGATGAAAAACGATGACTCCGGACATGTCGAACGTTCCCAAAATGGTCTATAATGATGAAATTTTAACATTTAATCTTTTGACTCTAAATGACTGTTGGATGTGAATTATGACTTTTTCAACTAAAATAAGTGTGTTTAAAGTCATTTCTGTGCCTGAAACGGGTCAAAATTGAAGCTTTTGAGTAAGCAAAACTCTGTAAAAATGGCACTTTTGGTCACTGTGAGGGTTTAAAAAGTGGTTATTCAACATGAGGCACGATCCAATTGACATTTTGAATCATTTTTGGTACAGTCCCAAAAATCAATTTTCGGATGAAAAACGATGACTCCGGACATGTCGAACGTTCCCAAAATGGTCTATAATGATGAAATTTTAACATTTAATCTTTTGACTCTAAATGACTGTTGGATGTGAATTATGACTTTTTCAACTAAAATAAGTGTGTTTAAAGTCATTTCTGTGCCTGAAACGTGTCAAAATTGAAGCTTTTGAGTAAGGAAAACTATGTAAAAATGGCAATTTTGGTCACTGTGAGGGTTTAAAAAGTGGTTATTCAACATGAGGCACGATCCAATTGACATTTTGAATCATTTTTGGTACAGTCCAAAAAATCAATTTTCGGATGAAAAACGATGACTCCGGACATGCCGAACGTTCCCAAAATGGTCTATAATGATGAAATTTTAACATTTAATCTTTTGACTCTAAATGACTGTTGGATGTGAATTATGACTTTTTCAACTAAAATAAGTGTGTTTAAAGTCATTTCTGTGCCTGAAACGGGTCAAAATTGAAGATTTTGAGTAAGGAAAACTCTGTAAAAATGGCACTTTTGGTCACTGTGAGGGTTTAAAAAGTGGTTATTCAACATGAGGCACGATCCAATTGACATTTTGAATCATTTTTGGTACAGTCCAAAAAATCAATTTTCGGATGAAAAACGATGACTCCGGACATGTCGAACGTTCCCAAAATGGTCTATAATGATGAAATTTTAACATTTAAACTTTTGACTCTAAATGACTGTTGGATGCGAATTATGACTTTTTCAACTAAAATAAGTGTGTTTAAAGTCATTTCTGTGCCTGAAACGTGTCAAAATTGAAGCTTTTGAGTAAGGAAAACTCTGTAAAAATGGCAATTTTGGTCACTGTGAGGATTTAAAAAGTGGTTATTCAACATGAGGCACGATCCAATTGACATTTTGAAGCATTTTTGGTACAGTCCAAAAAATCAATTTTCTGATGAAAAACGATGACTCCGGACATGTCGAACGTTCCCAAAATGGTCTATAATGATGAAATTTTAACATTTAATCTTTTGACTCTAAATGACTGTTGGATGTGAATTATGACTTTGTCAACTAAAATAAGTGTGTTTAAAGTCATTTCTGTGCCTGAAACGGGTCAAAATTGAAGCTTTTGAGTAAGCAAAACTCTGTAAAAATGGCACTTTTGGTCACTGTGAGGGTTTAAAAAGTGGTTATTCAACATGAGGCACGATCCAATTGACATTTTGAATAATTTTTGGTACAGTCCCAAAAATCAATTTTCGGATGAAAAACGATGACTCCGGACATGTCGAACGTTCCCAAAATGGTCTATAATGATGAAATTTTAACATTTAATCTTTTGACTCTAAATGACTGTTGGATGTGCATTATGACTTTTTCAACTAAAATAAGTGTGTTTAAAGTCATTTCTGTGCCTGAAACGGGTCAAAATTGAAGCTTTTGAGTAAGCAAAACTCTGTAAAAATGGCAATTTTGGTCACTGTGAGGGTTTAAAAAGTGGTTATTCAACATGAGGCACGATACAATTGACATTTTGAATCATTTTTGGTACAGTCCAAAAAATCAATTTTCGGATGAAAAACGATGACTCCGGACATGTCGAACGTTCCCAAAATGGTCTATAATGATGAAATTTTAACATTTAATCTTTTGACTCTAAATGACTGTTGGATGTGAATTATGACTTTTTCAACTAAAATAAGTGTGTTTAAAGTCATTTCTGTGCCTGAAACGGGTCAAAATTGAAGCTTTTGAGTAAGCAAAACTCTGTAAAAATGGCACTTTTGGTCACTGTGAGGGTTTAAAAAGTGGTTATTCAACATGAGGCACGATCCAATTGACATTTTGAATCATTTTTGGTACAGTCCCAAAAATCAATTTTCGGATGAAAAACGATGACTCCGGACATGTCGAACGGTCCCAAAATGGTCTATAATGATGAAATTTTAACATTTAATCTTTTGACTCTAAATGACTGTTGAATGTGCATTATGACTTTTTCAACTAAAATAAGTGTGTTTAAAGTCATTTCTGTGCCTGAAACGGGTCAAAATTGAAACTTTTGAGTAAGCAAAACTCTGTAAAAATGGCACTTTTGGTCACTGTGAGGGTTTAAAAAGTGGTTATTCAACATGAGGCATGATCCAATTGACATTTTGAATCATTTTTGGTACAGTCCAAAAAATCGATTTTCGGATGAAAAACGATGACTCCGGACATGTCGAACGTTCCCAAAATTGTCTATAATGATGAAATTTTAACATTTAATCTTTTGACTCTAAATGACTGTTGGATGTGAATTATGACTTTTTCAACTAAAATAAGTGTGTTTAAAGTCATTTCTGTGCCTGAAACGGGTCAAAATTGAAGCTTTTGAGTAAGCAAAACTCTGTAAAAATGGCACTTTTGGTCACTGTGAGGGTTTAAAAAGTGGTTATTCAACATGAGGCACGATCCAATTGACATTTTGAATCATTTTTGGTACAGTCCCAAAAATCAATTTTCGGATGAAAAACGATGACTCCGGACATGTCGAACGTTCCCAAAATGGTCTATAATGATGAAAATTTAACATTTAATCTTTTGACTCTAAATGACTGTTTGATGTGCATTATGACTTTTTCAACTAAAATAAGTGTGTTTAAAGTCATTTCTGTGCCTGAAACGGGTCAAAATTGAAGCTTTTGAGTAAGCAAAACTCTGTAAAAATGGCAATTTTGGTCACTGTGAGGGTTTAAAAAGTGGTTATTCAACATGAGGCACGATCCAATTGACATTTTGAATCATTTTTGGTACAGTCCCAAAAATCAATTTTCGGATGAAAAACGATGACTCCGGACATGTCGAACGTTCCCAAAATGGTCTATAATGATGAAAATTTAACATTTAATCTTTTGACTCTAAATGACTGTTTGATGTGCATTATGACTTTTTCAACTAAAATAAGTGTGTTTAAAGTCATTTCTGTGCCTGATACGGGTCAAAATTGAAGCTTTTGAGTAAGCAAAACTCTGTAAAAATGGCAATTTTGGTCACTGTGAGGGTTTAAAAAGTGGTTATTCAACATGAGGCACAATCCAATTGACATTTTGAATCATTTTTGGTACAGTCCAAAAAATCAATTTTCGGATGTAAAACGATGACTCCGGACATGCCGAACGTTCCCAAAATGGTCTATAATGATGAAATTTTAACATTTAATCTTTTGACTCTAAATGACTGTTGGATGTGAATTATGACTTTTTCAACTAAAATAAGTGTGTTTAAAGTCATTTCTGTGCCTGAAACGGGTCAAAATTGAAGCTTTTGAGTAAGCAAAACTCTGTAAAAATGGCACTTTTGGTCACTGTGAGGGTTTAAAAAGTGGTTATTCAACATGAGGCACGATCCAATTGACATTTTGAATCATTTTTGGTACAGTCCCAAAAATCAATTTTCGGATGAAAAACGATGACTCCGGACATGTCGAACGTTCCCAAAATGGTCTATAATGATGAAATTTTAACATTTAATCTTTTGACTCTAAATGACTGTTGGATGTGAATTATGACTTTTTCAACTAAAATAAGTGTGTTTAAAGTCATTTCTGTGCCTGAAACGGGTCAAAATTGAAGCTTTTGAGTAAGCAAAACTCTGTAAAAATGGCACTTTTGGTCACTGTGAGGGTTTAAAAAGTGGTTATTCAACATGAGGCACGATCCAATTGACATTTTGAATCATTTTTGGTACAGTCCCAAAAATCAATTTTCGGATGAAAAACGATGACTCCGGACATGTCGAACGTTCCCAAAATGGTCTATAATGATGAAATTTTAACATTTAATCTTTTGACTCTAAATGACTGTTTGATGTGCATTATGACTTTTTCAACTAAAATAAGTGTGTTTAAAGTCATTTCTATGCCTGAAACGGGTCAAAATTGAAGCTTTTGAGTAAGCAAAACTCTGTAAAAATGGCAATTTTGGTCACTGTGAGGGTTTAAAAAGTGGTTATTCAACATGAGGCACAATCCAATTGACATTTTGAATCATTTTTGGTACAGTCCAAAAAATCAATTTTCGGATGTAAAACGATGACTCCGGACATGCCGAACGTTCCCAAAATGGTCTATAATGATGAAATTTTAACATTTAATCTATTGACTCTAAATGACTGTTGGATGTGAATTATGACTTTTTCAACTAAAATAAGTGTGTTTAAAGTCATTTCTGTGCCTGAAACGGGTCAAAATTGAAGCTTTTGAGTAAGCAAAACTCTGTAAAAATTGCACTTTTGGTCACTGTGAGGGTTTAAAAAGTAGTTATTCAACATGAGGCACGATCCAATTGACATTTTGAATCATTTTTGGTACAGTCCCAAAAATCAATTTTCGGATGAAAAACGATGACTCCGGACATGTCGAACGGTCCCAAAATGGTCTATAATGATGAAATTTTAACATTTAATCTTTTGACTCTAAATGACTGTTGGATGTGCATTATGACTTTTTCAACTAAAATAAGTGTGTTTAAAGTCATTTCTGTGCCTGAAACGGGTCAAAATTGAAACTTTTGAGTAAGCAAAACTCTGTAAAAATGGCACTTTTGGTCACTGTGAGGGTTTAAAAAGTGGTTATTCAACATGAGGCACGATCCAATTGACATTTTGAATAATTTTTGGTACAGTCCAAAAAATCAATTTTCGGATGAAAAACGATGACTCCGGACATGTCGAACGTTCCCAAAATGGTCTATAATGATGAAATTTTAACATTTAATCTTTTGACTCTAAATGACTGTTGAATGTGAATTATGACTTTTTCAACTAAAATAAGTGTGTTTAAAGTCATTTCGGTGCCTGAAACGGGTCAAAATTGATGCTTTTGAGTAAGGAAAACTCTGTAAAAATGGCAATTTTGGTCACTGTGAGGGTTTAAAAAGTGGTTATTCAACATGAGGCACGATCCAATTGACATTTTGAATCATTTTTGGTACAGTCCAAAAAATCAATTTTCGGATGAAAAACGATGACTCCGGACATGCCGAACGTTCCCAAAATGGTCTATAATGATGAAATTTTAACATTTAATCTTTTGACTCTAAATGACTGTTGGATGTGAATTATGACTTTTTCAACTAAAATAAGTGTGTTTAAAGTCATTTCTGTGCCTGAAACGGGTCAAAATTGAAGCTTTTGAGTAAGCAAAACTCTGTAAAAATGGCACTTTTGGTCACTGTGAGGGTTTAAAAAGTGGTTATTCAACATGAGGCACGATCCAATTGACATTTTGAATCATTTTTGGTACAGTCCAAAAAATCGATTTTCGGATGAAAAACGATGACTCCGGACATGTCGAACGTTCCCAAAATGGTCTATTATGATGAAATTTTAATATTTAATCTTTTGACTCTAAATGACTGTTGGATGTGAATTATGACTTTTTCAACTAAAATAAGTGTGTTTAAAGTCATTTCTGTGCCTGAAACGGGTCAAAATTGAAACTTTTGAGTAAGCAAAACTCTGTAAAAATGGCACTTTTGGTCACTGTGAGGGTATAAAAAGTGGTTATTCAACATGAGGCACGATCCAATTGACATTTTGAATAATTTTTGGTACAGTCCAAAAAATCAATTTTCGGATGAAAAACGATGACTCCGGACATGTCGAACGTTCCCAAAATGGTCTATAATGATGAAATTTTAACATTTAAACTTTTGACTCTAAATGACTGTTGGATGCGAATTATGACTTTTTCAACTAAAATAAGTGTGTTTAAAGTCATTTCTGTGCCTGAAACGTGTCAAAATTGAAACTTTTGAGTAAGGAAAACTCTGCAAAAAATGGCAATTTTGGTCACTGTGAGGATTTAAAAAGTGGTTATTCAACATGAGGCACGATCCAATTGACATTTTGAAGCATTTTTGGTACAGTCCAAAAAATCAATTTTCTGATGAAAAACGATGACTCCGGACATGTCGAACGTTCCCAAAATGGTCTATAATGATGAAATTTTAACATTTAATCTTTTGACTCTAAATGACTGTTGGATGTGAATTATGACTTTGTCAACTAAAATAAGTGTGTTTAAAGTCATTTCTGTGCCTGAAACGGGTCAAAATTGAAGCTTTTGAGTAAGCAAAACTCTGTAAAAATGGCACTTTTGGTCACTGTGAGGGTTTAAAAAGTGGTTATTCAACATGAGGCACGATCCAATTGACATTTTGAATCATTTTTGGTACAGTCCCAAAAATCAATTTTCGGATGAAAAACGATGACTCCGGACATGTCGAACGTTCCCAAAATGGTCTATAATGATGAAATTTTAACATTTAATCTTTTGACTCTAAATGACTGTTGGATGTGCATTATGACTTTTTCAACTAAAATAAGTGTGTTTAAAGTCATTTCTGTGCCTGAAACGGGTCAAAATTGAAGCTTTTGAGTAAGCAAAACTCTGTAAAAATGGCAATTTTGGTCACTGTGAGGGTTTAAAAAGTGGTTATTCAACATGAGGCACGATCCAATTGACATTTTGAATCATTTTTGGTACAGTCCAAAAAATCAATTTTCGGATGAAAAACGATGACTCCGGACATGTCGAACGTTCCCAAAATGGTCTATAATGATGAAATTTTAACATTTAATCTTTTGACTCTAAATGACTGTTGGATGTGAATTATGACTTTTTCAACTAAAATAAGTGTGTTTAAAGTCATTTCTGTGCCTGAAACGGGTCAAAATTGAAGCTTTTGAGTAAGCAAAACTCTGTAAAAATGGCACTTTTGGTCACTGTGAGGGTTTAAAAAGTGGTTATTCAACATGAGGCACGATCCAATTGACATTTTGAATCATTTTTGGTACAGTCCCAAAAATCAATTTTCGGATGAAAAACGATGACTCCGGACATGTCGAACGTTCCCAAAATGGTCTATAATGATGAAATTTTAACATTTAATCTATTGACTCTAAATGACTGTTGGATGTGAATTATGACTTTTTCAACTAAAATAAGTGTGTTTAAAGTCATTTCTGTGCCTGAAACGGGTCAAAATTGAAGCTTTTGAGTAAGCAAAACTCTGTAAAAATTGCACTTTTGGTCACTGTGAGGGTTTAAAAAGTGGTTATTCAACATGAGGCACGATCCAATTGACATTTTGAATCATTTTTGGTACAGTCCCAAAAATCAATTTTCGGATGAAAAACGATGACTCCGGACATGTCGAACGGTCCCAAAATGGTCTAAATGATGAAATTTTAACATTTAATCTTTTGACTCTAAATGACTGTTGGATGTGCATTATGACTTTTTCAACTAAAATAAGTGTGTTTAAAGTCATTTCTGTGCCTGAAACGGGTCAAAATTGAAACTTTTGAGTAAGCAAAACTCTGTAAAAATGGCACTTTTGGTCACTGTGAGGGTTTAAAAAGTGGTTATTCAACATGAGGCATGATCCAATTGACATTTTGAATCATTTTTGGTACAGTCCAAAAAATCGATTTTCGGATGAAAAATGATGACTCCGGACATGTCGAACGTTCCCAAAATGGTCTATAATGATGAAATTTTAACATTTAATCTTTTGACTCTAAATGACTGTTGGATGTGAATTATGACTTTTTCAACTAAAATAAGTGTGTTTAAAGTCATTTCTGTGCCTGAAACGGGTCAAAATTGAAGCTTTTGAGTAAGCAAAACTCTGTAAAAATGGCACTTTTGGTCACTGTGAGGGTTTAAAAAGTGGTTATTCAACATGAGGCACGATCCAATTGACATTTTGAATCATTTTTGGTACAGTCCCAAAAATCAATTTTCGGATGAAAAACGATGACTCCGGACATGTCGAACATTCCCAAAATGGTCTATAATGATGAAATTTTAACATTTAATCTTTTGACTCTAAATGACTGTTGGATGTGAATTATGACTTTTTCAACTAAAATAAGTGTGTTTAAAGTCATTTCTGTGCCTGAAACGGGTCAAAATTGAAGCTTTTGAGTAAGGAAAACTCTGTAAAAATGGCATTTTTGGTCAACGTGAGTGTTTAAAAAGTGGTTATTCAACATGAGGCACGATCCAATTGACATTTTGAAGCATTTTTGGTACAGTCCAAAAAATCAATTTTCGGATGAAAAACGATGACTCCGGACATGTCGAACGTTCCCAAAATGGTCTATAATGATGAAATTTTAACATTTAATCTTTTGACTCTAAATGACTGTTGGATGTGAATTATGACTTTTTCAACTAAAATAAGTGTGTTTAAAGTCATTTCTGTGCCTGAAACGGGTCAAAATTGAAGCTTTTGAGTAAGCAAAACTCTGTAAAAATGGCACTTTTGGTCACTGTGAGGGTTTAAAAAGTGGTTATTCAACATGAGGCACGATCCAATTGACATTTTGAATCATTTTTGGTACAGTCCCAAAAATCAATTTTCGGATGAAAAACGATGACTCCGGACATGTCGAACGTTCCCAAAATGGTCTATAATGATGAAATTTTAACATTTAATCTTTTGACTCTAAATGACTGTTGGATGTGAATTATGACTTTTTCAACTAAAATAAGTGTGTTTAAAGTCATTTCTGTGCCTGAAACGTGTCAAAATTGAAGCTTTTGAGTAAGGAAAACTATGTAAAAATGGCAATTTTGGTCACTGTGAGGGTTTAAAAAGTGGTTATTCAACATGAGGCACGATCCAATTGACATTTTGAATCATTTTTGGTACAGTCCAAAAAATCAGTTTTCGGATGAAAAACGATGACTCCGGACATGCCGAACGTTCCCAAAATGGTCTATAATGATGAAATTTTAACATTTAATCTTTTGACTCTAAATGACTGTTGGATGTGAATTATGACTTTTTCAACTAAAATAAGTGTGTTTAAAGTCATTTCAGTGCCTGAAACGGGTCAAAATTGAAGATTTTGAGTAAGGAAAACTCTGTAAAAATGGCACTTTTGGTCACTGTGAGGGTTTAAAAAGTGGTTATTCAACATGAGGCACGATCCAATTGACATTTTGAATCATTTTTGGTACAGTCCAAAAAATCAATTTTCGGATGAAAAACGATGACTCCGGACATGTCGAACGTTCCCAAAATGGTCTATAATGATGAAATTTTAACATTTAAACTTTTGACTCTAAATGACTGTTGGATGCGAATTATGACTTTTTCAACTAAAATAAGTGTGTTTAAAGTCATTTCTGTGCCTGAAACGTGTCAAAATTGAAGCTTTTGAGTAAGGAAAACTCTGTAAAAATGGCAATTTTGGTCACTGTGAGGATTTAAAAAGTGGTTATTCAACATGAGGCACGATCCAATTGACATTTTGAAGCATTTTTGGTACAGTCCAAAAAATCAATTTTCTGATGAAAAACGATGACTCCGGACATGTCGAACGTTCCCAAAATGGTCTATAATGATGAAATTTTAACATTTAATCTTTTGACTCTAAATGACTGTTGGATGTGAATTATGACTTTGTCAACTAAAATAAGTGTGTTTAAAGTCATTTCTGTGCCTGAAACGGGTCAAAATTGAAGCTTTTGAGTAAGCAAAACTCTGTAAAAATGGCACTTTTGGTCACTGTGAGGGTTTAAAAAGTGGTTATTCAACATGAGGCACGATCCAATTGACATTTTGAATAATTTTTGGTACAGTCCCAAAAATCAATTTTCGGATGAAAAACGATGACTCCGGACATGTCGAACGTTCCCAAAATGGTCTATAATGATGAAATTTTAACATTTAATCTTTTGACTCTAAATGACTGTTGGATGTGCATTATGACTTTTTCAACTAAAATAAGTGTGTTTAAAGTCATTTCTGTGCCTGAAACGGGTCAAAATTGAAGCTTTTGAGTAAGCAAAACTCTGTAAAAATGGCAATTTTGGTCACTGTGAGGGTTTAAAAAGTGGTTATTCAACATGAGGCACGATACAATTGACATTTTGAATCATTTTTGGTACAGTCCAAAAAATCAATTTTCGGATGAAAAACGATGACTCCGGACATGTCGAACGTTCCCAAAATGGTCTATAATGATGAAATTTTAACATTTAATCTTTTGACTCTAAATGACTGTTGGATGTGAATTATGACTTTTTCAACTAAAATAAGTGTGTTTAAAGTCATTTCTGTGCCTGAAACGGGTCAAAATTGAAGCTTTTGAGTAAGCAAAACTCTGTAAAAATGGCACTTTTGGTCACTGTGAGGGTTTAAAAAGTGGTTATTCAACATGAGGCACGATCCAATTGACATTTTGAATCATTTTTGGTACAGTCCCAAAAATCAATTTTCGGATGAAAAACGATGACTCCGGACATGTCGAACGGTCCCAAAATGGTCTATAATGATGAAATTTTAACATTTAATCTTTTGACTCTAAATGACTGTTGAATGTGCATTATGACTTTTTCAACTAAAATAAGTGTGTTTAAAGTCATTTCTGTGCCTGAAACGGGTCAAAATTGAAACTTTTGAGTAAGCAAAACTCTGTAAAAATGGCACTTTTGGTCACTGTGAGGGTTTAAAAAGTGGTTATTCAACATGAGGCATGATCCAATTGACATTTTGAATCATTTTTGGTACAGTCCAAAAAATCGATTTTCGGATGAAAAACGATGACTCCGGACATGTCGAACGTTCCCAAAATGGTCTATAATGATGAAATTTTAACATTTAATCTTTTGACTCTAAATGACTGTTGGATGTGAATTATGACTTTTTCAACTAAAATAAGTGTGTTTAAAGTCATTTCTGTGCCTGAAACGGGTCAAAATTGAAGCTTTTGAGTAAGCAAAACTCTGTAAAAATGGCACTTTTGGTCACTGTGAGGGTTTAAAAAGTGGTTATTCAACATGAGGCACGATCCAATTGACATTTTGAATCATTTTTGGTACAGTCCCAAAAATCAATTTTCGGATGAAAAACGATGACTCCGGACATGTCGAACATTCCCAAAATGGTCTATAATGATGAAATTTTAACATTTAATCTTTTGACTCTAAATGACTGTTGGATGTGAATTATGACTTTTTCAACTAAAATAAGTGTGTTTAAAGTCATTTCTGTGCCTGAAACGGGTCAAAATTGAAGCTTTTGAGTAAGGAAAACTCTGTAAAAATGGCATTTTTGGTCAACGTGAGTGTTTAAAAAGTGGTTATTCAACATGAGGCACGATCCCATTGACATTTTGAAGCATTTTTGGTACAGTCCAAAAAATCAATTTTCGGATGAAAAACGATGACTCCGGACATGTCGAACGTTCCCAAAATGGTCTATAATGATGAAAATTTAACATTTAATCTTTTGACTCTAAATGACTGTTTGATGTGCATTATGACTTTTTCAACTAAAATAAGTGTGTTTAAAGTCATTTCTGTGCCTGAAACGGGTCAAAATTGAAGCTTTTGAGTAAGCAAAACTCTGTAAAAATGGCAATTTTGGTCACTGTGAGGGTTTAAAAAGTGGTTATTCAACATGAGGCACAATCCAATTGACATTTTGAATCATTTTTGGTACAGTCCAAAAAATCAATTTTCGGATGTAAAACGATGACTCCGGACATGCCGAACGTTCCCAAAATGGTCTATAATGATGAAATTTTAACATTTAATCTTTTGACTCTAAATGACTGTTGGATGTGAATTATGACTTTTTCAACTAAAATAAGTGTGTTTAAAGTCATTTCTGTGCCTGAAACGGGTCAAAATTGAAGCTTTTGAGTAAGCAAAACTCTGTAAAAATGGCACTTTTGGTCACTGTGAGGGTTTAAAAAGTGGTTATTCAACATGAGGCACGATCCAATTGACATTTTGAATCATTTTTGGTACAGTCCCAAAAATCAATTTTCGGATGAAAAACGATGACTCCGGACATGTCGAACGTTCCCAAAATGGTCTATAATGATGAAATTTTAACATTTAATCTTTTGACTCTAAATGACTGTTGGATGTGAATTATGACTTTTTCAACTAAAATGAGTGTGTTTAAAGTCATTTCTGTGCCTGAAACGGGTCAAAATTGAAGCTTTTGAGTAAGCAAAACTCTGTAAAAATGGCACTTTTGGTAACTGTGAGGGTTTAAAAAGTGGTTATTCAACATGAGGCACGATCCAATTGACATTTTGAATCATTTTTGGTACAGTCCCAAAAATCAATTTTCGGATGAAAAACGATGACTCCGGACATGTCGAACGTTCCCAAAATGGTCTATAATGATGAAATTTTAACATTTAATCTTTTGACTCTAAATGACTGTTGGATGTGCATTATGACTTTTTCAACTAAAATAAGTGTGTTTAAAGTCATTTCTGTGCCTGAAACGGGTCAAAATTGAAGCTTTTGAGTAAGCAAAACTCTGTAAAAATGGCAATTTTGGTCACTGTGAGGGTTTAAAAAGTGGTTATTCAACATGAGGCACGATACAATTGACATTTTGAATCATTTTTGGTACAGTCCAAAAAATCAATTTTCGGATGAAAAACGATGACTCCGGACATGTCGAACGTTCCCAAAATGGTCTATAATGATGAAATTTTAACATTTAATCTTTTGACTCTAAATGACTGTTGGATGTGAATTATGACTTTTTCAACTAAAATAAGTGTGTTTAAAGTCATTTCTGTGCCTGAAACGGGTCAAAATTGAAGCTTTTGAGTAAGCAAAACTCTGTAAAAATGGCACTTTTGGTCACTGTGAGGGTTTAAAAAGTGGTTATTCAACATGAGGCACGATCCAATTGACATTTTGAATCATTTTTGGTACAGTCCCAAAAATCAATTTTCGGATGAAAAACGATGACTCCGGACATGTCGAACGGTCCCAAAATGGTCTATAATGATGAAATTTTAACATTTAATCTTTTGACTCTAAATGACTGTTGAATGTGCATTATGACTTTTTCAACTAAAATAAGTGTGTTTAAAGTCATTTCTGTGCCTGAAACGGGTCAAAATTGAAACTTTTGAGTAAGCAAAACTCTGTAAAAATGGCACTTTTGGTCACTGTGAGGGTTTAAAAAGTGGTTATTCAACATGAGGCATGATCCAATTGACATTTTGAATCATTTTTGGTACAGTCCAAAAAATCGATTTTCGGATGAAAAACGATGACTCCGGACATGTCGAACGTTCCCAAAATGGTCTATAATGATGAAATTTTAACATTTAATCTTTTGACTCTAAATGACTGTTGGATGTGAATTATGACTTTTTCAACTAAAATAAGTGTGTTTAAAGTCATTTCTGTGCCTGAAACGGGTCAAAATTGAAGCTTTTGAGTAAGCAAAACTCTGTAAAAATGGCACTTTTGGTCACTGTGAGGGTTTAAAAAGTGGTTATTCAACATGAGGCACGATCCAATTGACATTTTGAATCATTTTTGGTACAGTCCCAAAAATCAATTTTCGGATGAAAAACGATGACTCCGGACATGTCGAACATTCCCAAAATGGTCTATAATGATGAAATTTTAACATTTAATCTTTTGACTCTAAATGACTGTTGGATGTGAATTATGACTTTTTCAACTAAAATAAGTGTGTTTAAAGTCATTTCTGTGCCTGAAACGGGTCAAAATTGAAGCTTTTGAGTAAGGAAAACTCTGTAAAAATGGCATTTTTGGTCAACGTGAGTGTTTAAAAAGTGGTTATTCAACATGAGGCACGATCCCATTGACATTTTGAAGCATTTTTGGTACAGTCCAAAAAATCAATTTTCGGATGAAAAACGATGACTCCGGACATGTCGAACGTTCCCAAAATGGTCTATAATGATGAAAATTTAACATTTAATCTTTTGACTCTAAATGACTGTTTGATGTGCATTATGACTTTTTCAACTAAAATAAGTGTGTTTAAAGTCATTTCTGTGCCTGAAACGGGTCAAAATTGAAGCTTTTGAGTAAGCAAAACTCTGTAAAAATGGCAATTTTGGTCACTGTGAGGGTTTAAAAAGTGGTTATTCAACATGAGGCACAATCCAATTGACATTTTGAATCATTTTTGGTACAGTCCAAAAAATCAATTTTCGGATGTAAAACGATGACTCCGGACATGCCGAACGTTCCCAAAATGGTCTATAATGATGAAATTTTAACATTTAATCTTTTGACTCTAAATGACTGTTGGATGTGAATTATGACTTTTTCAACTAAAATAAGTGTGTTTAAAGTCATTTCTGTGCCTGAAACGGGTCAAAATTGAAGCTTTTGAGTAAGCAAAACTCTGTAAAAATGGCACTTTTGGTCACTGTGAGGGTTTAAAAAGTGGTTATTCAACATGAGGCACGATCCAATTGACATTTTGAATCATTTTTGGTACAGTCCCAAAAATCAATTTTCGGATGAAAAACGATGACTCCGGACATGTCGAACGTTCCCAAAATGGTCTATAATGATGAAATTTTAACATTTAATCTTTTGACTCTAAATGACTGTTGGATGTGAATTATGACTTTTTCAACTAAAATAAGTGTGTTTAAAGTCATTTCTGTGCCTGAAACGGGTCAAAATTGAAGCTTTTGAGTAAGCAAAACTCTGTAAAAATGGCACTTTTGGTCACTGTGAGGGTTTAAAAAGTGGTTATTCAACATGAGGCACGATCCAATTGACATTTTGAATCATTTTTGGTACAGTCCCAAAAATCAATTTTCGGATGAAAAACGATGACTCCGGACATGTCGAACGTTCCCAAAATGGTCTATAATGATGAAATTTTAACATTTAATCTTTTGACTCTAAATGACTGTTGGATGTGAATTATGACTTTTTCAACTAAAATGAGTGTGTTTAAAGTCATTTCTGTGCCTGAAACGGGTCAAAATTGAAGCTTTTGAGTAAGCAAAACTCTGTAAAAATGGCACTTTTGGTAACTGTGAGGGTTTAAAAAGTGGTTATTCAACATGAGGCACGATCCAATTGACATTTTGAATCATTTTTGGTACAGTCCCAAAAATCAATTTTCGGATGAAAAACGATGACTCCGGACATGTCGAACGTTCCCAAAATGGTCTATAATGATGAAATTTTAACATTTAATCTTTTGACTCTAAATGACTGTTTGATGTGCATTATGACTTTTTCAACTAAAATAAGTGTGTTTAAAGTCATTTCTATGCCTGAAACGGGTCAAAATTGAAGCTTTTGAGTAAGCAAAACTCTGTAAAAATGGCAATTTTGGTCACTGTGAGGGTTTAAAAAGTGGTTATTCAACATGAGGCACAATCCAATTGACATTTTGAATCATTTTTGGTACAGTCCAAAAAATCAATTTTCGGATGTAAAACGATGACTCCGGACATGCCGAACGTTCCCAAAATGGTCTATAATGATGAAATTTTAACATTTAATCTTTTGACTCTAAATGACTGTTGGATGTGAATTATGACTTTTTCAACTAAAATGAGTGTGTTTAAAGTCATTTCTGTGCCTGAAACGGGTCAAAATTGAAGCTTTTGAGTAAGCAAAACTCTGTAAAAATGGCACTTTTGGTCACTGTGAGGGTTTAAAAAGTGGTTATTCAACATGAGGCACGATCCAATTGACATTTTGAATCATTTTTGGTACAGTCCCAAAAATCAATTTTCGGATGAAAAACGATGACTCCGGACATGTCGAACGTTCCCAAAATGGTCTATAATGATGAAATTTTAACATTTAATCTATTGACTCTAAATGACTGTTGGATGTGAATTATGACTTTTTCAACTAAAATAAGTGTGTTTAAAGTCATTTCTGTGCCTGAAACGGGTCAAAATTGAAGCTTTTGAGTAAGCAAAACTCTGTAAAAATTGCACTTTTGGTCACTGTGAGGGTTTAAAAAGTAGTTATTCAACATGAGGCACGATCCAATTGACATTTTGAATCATTTTTGGTACAGTCCCAAAAATCAATTTTCGGATGAAAAACGATGACTCCGGACATGTCGAACGGTCCCAAAATGGTCTATAATGATGAAATTTTAACATTTAATCTTTTGACTCTAAATGACTGTTGGATGTGCATTATGACTTTTTCAACTAAAATAAGTGTGTTTAAAGTCATTTCTGTGCCTGAAACGGGTCAAAATTGAAACTTTTGAGTAAGCAAAACTCTGTAAAAATGGCACTTTTGGTCACTGTGAGGGTTTAAAAAGTGGTTATTCAACATGAGGCACGATCCAATTGACATTTTGAATAATTTTTGGTACAGTCCAAAAAATCAATTTTCGGATGAAAAACGATGACTCCGGACATGTCGAACGTTCCCAAAATGGTCTATAATGATGAAATTTTAACATTTAATCTTTTGACTCTAAATGACTGTTGAATGTGAATTATGACTTTTTCAACTAAAATAAGTGTGTTTAAAGTCATTTCGGTGCCTGAAACGGGTCAAAATTGATGCTTTTGAGTAAGGAAAACTCTGTAAAAATGGCAATTTTGGTCACTGTGAGGGTTTAAAAAGTGGTTATTCAACATGAGGCACGATCCAATTGACATTTTGAATCATTTTTGGTACAGTCCAAAAAATCAATTTTCGGATGAAAAACGATGACTCCGGACATGCCGAACGTTCCCAAAATGGTCTATAATGATGAAATTTTAACATTTAATCTTTTGACTCTAAATGACTGTTGGATGTGAATTATGACTTTTTCAACTAAAATAAGTGTGTTTAAAGTCATTTCTGTGCCTGAAACGGGTCAAAATTGAAGCTTTTGAGTAAGCAAAACTCTGTAAAAATGGCACTTTTGGTCACTGTGAGGGTTTAAAAAGTGGTTATTCAACATGAGGCACGATCCAATTGACATTTTGAATCATTTTTGGTACAGTCCAAAAAATCGATTTTCGGATGAAAAACGATGACTCCGGACATGTCGAACGTTCCCAAAATGGTCTATTATGATGAAATTTTAATATTTAATCTTTTGACTCTAAATGACTGTTGGATGTGAATTATGACTTTTTCAACTAAAATAAGTGTGTTTAAAGTCATTTCTGTGCCTGAAACGGGTCAAAATTGAAACTTTTGAGTAAGCAAAACTCTGTAAAAATGGCACTTTTGGTCACTGTGAGGGTTTAAAAAGTGGTTATTCAACATGAGGCACGATCCAATTGACATTTTGAATAATTTTTGGTACAGTCCAAAAAATCAATTTTCGGATGAAAAACGATGACTCCGGACATGTCGAACGTTCCCAAAATGGTCTATAATGATGAAATTTTAACATTTAATCTTTTGACTCTAAATGACTGTTGAATGTGAATTATGACTTTTTCAACTAAAATAAGTGTGTTTAAAGTCATTTCGGTGCCTGAAACGGGTCAAAATTGATGCTTTTGAGTAAGGAAAACTCTGTAAAAATGGCAATTTTGGTCACTGTGAGGGTTTAAAAAGTGGTTATTCAACATGAGGCACGATCCAATTGACATTTTGAATCATTTTTGGTACAGTCCAAAAAATCAATTTTCGGATGAAAAACGATGACTCCGGACATGCCGAACGTTCCCAAAATGGTCTATAATGATGAAATTTTAACATTTAATCTTTTGACTCTAAATGACTGTTGGATGTGAATTATGACTTTTTCAACTAAAATAAGTGTGTTTAAAGTCATTTCTGTGCCTGAAACGGGTCAAAATTGAAGCTTTTGAGTAAGCAAAACTCTGTAAAAATGGCACTTTTGGTCACTGTGAGGGTTTAAAAAGTGGTTATTCAACATGAGGCACGATCCAATTGACATTTTGAATCATTTTTGGTACAGTCCAAAAAATCGATTTTCGGATGAAAAACGATGACTCCGGACATGTCGAACGTTCCCAAAATGGTCTATTATGATGAAATTTTAATATTTAATCTTTTGACTCTAAATGACTGTTGGATGTGAATTATGACTTTTTCAACTAAAATAAGTGTGTTTAAAGTCATTTCTGTGCCTGAAACGGGTCAAAATTGAAACTTTTGAGTAAGCAAAACTCTGTAAAAATGGCACTTTTGGTCACTGTGAGGGTATAAAAAGTGGTTATTCAACATGAGGCACGATCCAATTGACATTTTGAATAATTTTTGGTACAGTCCAAAAAATCAATTTTCGGATGAAAAACGATGACTCCGGACATGTCGAACGTTCCCAAAATGGTCTATAATGATGAAATTTTAACATTTAAACTTTTGACTCTAAATGACTGTTGGATGCGAATTATGACTTTTTCAACTAAAATAAGTGTGTTTAAAGTCATTTCTGTGCCTGAAACGTGTCAAAATTGAAACTTTTGAGTAAGGAAAACTCTGCAAAAAATGGCAATTTTGGTCACTGTGAGGATTTAAAAAGTGGTTATTCAACATGAGGCACGATCCAATTGACATTTTGAAGCATTTTTGGTACAGTCCAAAAAATCAATTTTCTGATGAAAAACGATGACTCCGGACATGTCGAACGTTCCCAAAATGGTCTATAATGATGAAATTTTAACATTTAATCTTTTGACTCTAAATGACTGTTGGATGTGAATTATGACTTTGTCAACTAAAATAAGTGTGTTTAAAGTCATTTCTGTGCCTGAAACGGGTCAAAATTGAAGCTTTTGAGTAAGCAAAACTCTGTAAAAATGGCACTTTTGGTCACTGTGAGGGTTTAAAAAGTGGTTATTCAACATGAGGCACGATCCAATTGACATTTTGAATCATTTTTGGTACAGTCCCAAAAATCAATTTTCGGATGAAAAACGATGACTCCGGACATGTCGAACGTTCCCAAAATGGTCTATAATGATGAAATTTTAACATTTAATCTTTTGACTCTAAATGACTGTTGGATGTGCATTATGACTTTTTCAACTAAAATAAGTGTGTTTAAAGTCATTTCTGTGCCTGAAACGGGTCAAAATTGAAGCTTTTGAGTAAGCAAAACTCTGTAAAAATGGCAATTTTGGTCACTGTGAGGGTTTAAAAAGTGGTTATTCAACATGAGGCACGATCCAATTGACATTTTGAATCATTTTTGGTACAGTCCAAAAAATCAATTTTCGGATGAAAAACGATGACTCCGGACATGTCGAACGTTCCCAAAATGGTCTATAATGATGAAATTTTAACATTTAATCTTTTGACTCTAAATGACTGTTGGATGTGAATTATGACTTTTTCAACTAAAATAAGTGTGTTTAAAGTCATTTCTGTGCCTGAAACGGGTCAAAATTGAAGCTTTTGAGTAAGCAAAACTCTGTAAAAATGGCACTTTTGGTCACTGTGAGGGTTTAAAAAGTGGTTATTCAACATGAGGCACGATCCAATTGACATTTTGAATCATTTTTGGTACAGTCCCAAAAATCAATTTTCGGATGAAAAACGATGACTCCGGACATGTCGAACGTTCCCAAAATGGTCTATAATGATGAAATTTTAACATTTAATCTATTGACTCTAAATGACTGTTGGATGTGAATTATGACTTTTTCAACTAAAATAAGTGTGTTTAAAGTCATTTCTGTGCCTGAAACGGGTCAAAATTGAAGCTTTTGAGTAAGCAAAACTCTGTAAAAATTGCACTTTTGGTCACTGTGAGGGTTTAAAAAGTGGTTATTCAACATGAGGCACGATCCAATTGACATTTTGAATCATTTTTGGTACAGTCCCAAAAATCAATTTTCGGATGAAAAACGATGACTCCGGACATGTCGAACGGTCCCAAAATGGTCTATAATGATGAAATTTTAACATTTAATCTTTTGACTCTAAATGACTGTTGGATGTGCATTATGACTTTTTCAACTAAAATAAGTGTGTTTAAAGTCATTTCTGTGCCTGAAACGGGTCAAAATTGAAACTTTTGAGTAAGCAAAACTCTGTAAAAATGGCACTTTTGGTCACTGTGAGGGTTTAAAAAGTGGTTATTCAACATGAGGCATGATCCAATTGACATTTTGAATCATTTTTGGTACAGTCCAAAAAATCGATTTTCGGATGAAAAATGATGACTCCGGACATGTCGAACGTTCCCAAAATGGTCTATAATGATGAAATTTTAACATTTAATCTTTTGACTCTAAATGACTGTTGGATGTGAATTATGACTTTTTCAACTAAAATAAGTGTGTTTAAAGTCATTTCTGTGCCTGAAACGGGTCAAAATTGAAGCTTTTGAGTAAGCAAAACTCTGTAAAAATGGCACTTTTGGTCACTGTGAGGGTTTAAAAAGTGGTTATTCAACATGAGGCACGATCCAATTGACATTTTGAATCATTTTTGGTACAGTCCCAAAAATCAATTTTCGGATGAAAAACGATGACTCCGGACATGTCGAACATTCCCAAAATGGTCTATAATGATGAAATTTTAACATTTAATCTTTTGACTCTAAATGACTGTTGGATGTGAATTATGACTTTTTCAACTAAAATAAGTGTGTTTAAAGTCATTTCTGTGCCTGAAACGGGTCAAAATTGAAGCTTTTGAGTAAGGAAAACTCTGTAAAAATGGCATTTTTGGTCAACGTGAGTGTTTAAAAAGTGGTTATTCAACATGAGGCACGATCCAATTGACATTTTGAAGCATTTTTGGTACAGTCCAAAAAATCAATTTTCGGATGAAAAACGATGACTCCGGACATGTCGAACGTTCCCAAAATGGTCTATAATGATGAAATTTTAACATTTAATCTTTTGACTCTAAATGACTGTTGGATGTGAATTATGACTTTTTCAACTAAAATAAGTGTGTTTAAAGTCATTTCTGTGCCTGAAACGGGTCAAAATTGAAGCTTTTGAGTAAGCAAAACTCTGTAAAAATGGCACTTTTGGTCACTGTGAGGGTTTAAAAAGTGGTTATTCAACATGAGGCACGATCCAATTGACATTTTGAATCATTTTTGGTACAGTCCCAAAAATCAATTTTCGGATGAAAAACGATGACTCCGGACATGTCGAACGTTCCCAAAATGGTCTATAATGATGAAATTTTAACATTTAATCTTTTGACTCTAAATGACTGTTGGATGTGAATTATGACTTTTTCAACTAAAATAAGTGTGTTTAAAGTCATTTCTGTGCCTGAAACGTGTCAAAATTGAAGCTTTTGAGTAAGGAAAACTATGTAAAAATGGCAATTTTGGTCACTGTGAGGGTTTAAAAAGTGGTTATTCAACATGAGGCACGATCCAATTGACATTTTGAATCATTTTTGGTACAGTCCTAAAAATCAATTTTCGGATGAAAAACGATGACTCCGGACATGCCGAACGTTCCCAAAATGGTCTATAATGATGAAATTTTAACATTTAATCTTTTGACTCTAAATGACTGTTGGATGTGAATTATGACTTTTTCAACTAAAATAAGTGTGTTTAAAGTCATTTCTGTGCCTGAAACGGGTCAAAATTGAAGATTTTGAGTAAGGAAAACTCTGTAAAAATGGCACTTTTGGTCACTGTGAGGGTTTAAAAAGTGGTTATTCAACATGAGGCACGATCCAATTGACATTTTGAATCATTTTTGGTACAGTCCAAAAAATCAATTTTCGGATGAAAAACGATGACTCCGGACATGTCGAACGTTCCCAAAATGGTCTATAATGATGAAATTTTAACATTTAAACTTTTGACTCTAAATGACTGTTGGATGCGAATTATGACTTTTTCAACTAAAATAAGTGTGTTTAAAGTCATTTCTGTGCCTGAAACGTGTCAAAATTGAAGCTTTTGAGTAAGGAAAACTCTGTAAAAATGGCAATTTTGGTCACTGTGAGGATTTAAAAAGTGGTTATTCAACATGAGGCACGATCCAATTGACATTTTGAAGCATTTTTGGTACAGTCCAAAAAATCAATTTTCTGATGAAAAACGATGACTCCGGACATGTCGAACGTTCCCAAAATGGTCTATAATGATGAAATTTTAACATTTAATCTTTTGACTCTAAATGACTGTTGGATGTGAATTATGACTTTGTCAACTAAAATAAGTGTGTTTAAAGTCATTTCTGTGCCTGAAACGGGTCAAAATTGAAGCTTTTGAGTAAGCAAAACTCTGTAAAAATGGCACTTTTGGTCACTGTGAGGGTTTAAAAAGTGGTTATTCAACATGAGGCACGATCCAATTGACATTTTGAATAATTTTTGGTACAGTCCCAAAAATCAATTTTCGGATGAAAAACGATGACTCCGGACATGCCGAACGTTCCCAAAATGGTCTATAATGATGAAATTTTAACATTTAATCTTTTGACTCTAAATGACTGTTGGATGTGCATTATGACTTTTTCAACTAAAATAAGTGTGTTTAAAGTCATTTCTGTGCCTGAAACGGGTCAAAATTGAAGCTTTTGAGTAAGCAAAACTCTGTAAAAATGGCAATTTTGGTCACTGTGAGGGTTTAAAAAGTGGTTATTCAACATGAGGCACGATACAATTGACATTTTGAATCATTTTTGGTACAGTCCAAAAAATCAATTTTCGGATGAAAAACGATGACTCCGGACATGTCGAACGTTCCCAAAATGGTCTATAATGATGAAATTTTAACATTTAATCTTTTGACTCTAAATGACTGTTGGATGTGAATTATGACTTTTTCAACTAAAATAAGTGTGTTTAAAGTCATTTCTGTGCCTGAAACGGGTCAAAATTGAAGCTTTTGAGTAAGCAAAACTCTGTAAAAATGGCACTTTTGGTCACTGTGAGGGTTTAAAAAGTGGTTATTCAACATGAGGCACGATCCAATTGACATTTTGAATCATTTTTGGTACAGTCCCAAAAATCAATTTTCGGATGAAAAACGATGACTCCGGACATGTCGAACGGTCCCAAAATGGTCTATAATGATGAAATTTTAACATTTAATCTTTTGACTCTAAATGACTGTTGAATGTGCATTATGACTTTTTCAACTAAAATAAGTGTGTTTAAAGTCATTTCTGTGCCTGAAACGGGTCAAAATTGAAACTTTTGAGTAAGCAAAACTCTGTAAAAATGGCACTTTTGGTCACTGTGAGGGTTTAAAAAGTGGTTATTCAACATGAGGCATGATCCAATTGACATTTTGAATCATTTTTGGTACAGTCCAAAAAATCGATTTTCGGATGAAAAACGATGACTCCGGACATGTCGAACGTTCCCAAAATGGTCTATAATGATGAAATTTTAACATTTAATCTTTTGACTCTAAATGACTGTTGGATGTGAATTATGACTTTTTCAACTAAAATAAGTGTGTTTAAAGTCATTTCTGTGCCTGAAACGGGTCAAAATTGAAGCTTTTGAGTAAGCAAAACTCTGTAAAAATGGCACTTTTGGTCACTGTGAGGGTTTAAAAAGTGGTTATTCAACATGAGGCACGATCCAATTGACATTTTGAATCATTTTTGGTACAGTCCCAAAAATCAATTTTCGGATGAAAAACGATGACTCCGGACATGTCGAACATTCCCAAAATGGTCTATAATGATGAAATTTTAACATTTAATCTTTTGACTCTAAATGACTGTTGGATGTGAATTATGACTTTTTCAACTAAAATAAGTGTGTTTAAAGTCATTTCTGTGCCTGAAACGGGTCAAAATTGAAGCTTTTGAGTAAGGAAAACTCTGTAAAAATGGCATTTTTGGTCAACGTGAGTGTTTAAAAAGTGGTTATTCAACATGAGGCACGATCCCATTGACATTTTGAAGCATTTTTGGTACAGTCCAAAAAATCAATTTTCGGATGAAAAACGATGACTCCGGACATGTCGAACGTTCCCAAAATGGTCTATAATGATGAAAATTTAACATTTAATCTTTTGACTCTAAATGACTGTTTGATGTGCATTATGACTTTTTCAACTAAAATAAGTGTGTTTAAAGTCATTTCTGTGCCTGAAACGGGTCAAAATTGAAGCTTTTGAGTAAGCAAAACTCTGTAAAAATGGCAATTTTGGTCACTGTGAGGGTTTAAAAAGTGGTTATTCAACATGAGGCACAATCCAATTGACATTTTGAATCATTTTTGGTACAGTCCAAAAAATCAATTTTCGGAGGTAAAACGATGACTCCGGACATGCCGAACGTTCCCAAAATGGTCTATAATGATGAAATTTTAACATTTAATCTTTTGACTCTAAATGACTGTTGGATGTGAATTATGACTTTTTCAACTAAAATAAGTGTGTTTAAAGTCATTTCTGTGCCTGAAACGGGTCAAAATTGAAGCTTTTGAGTAAGCAAAACTCTGTAAAAATGGCACTTTTGGTCACTGTGAGGGTTTAAAAAGTGGTTATTCAACATGAGGCACGATCCAATTGACATTTTGAATCATTTTTGGTACAGTCCCAAAAATCAATTTTCGGATGAAAAACGATGACTCCGGACATGTCGAACGTTCCCAAAATGGTCTATAATGATGAAATTTTAACATTTAATCTTTTGACTCTAAATGACTGTTGGATGTGAATTATGACTTTTTCAACTAAAATAAGTGTGTTTAAAGTCATTTCTGTGCCTGAAACGGGTCAAAATTGAAGCTTTTGAGTAAGCAAAACTCTGTAAAAATGGCACTTTTGGTCACTGTGAGGGTTTAAAAAGTGGTTATTCAACATGAGGCACGATCCAATTGACATTTTGAATCATTTTTGGTACAGTCCCAAAAATCAATTTTCGGATGAAAAACGATGACTCCGGACATGTCGAACGTTCCCAAAATGGTCTATAATGATGAAATTTTAACATTTAATCTTTTGACTCTAAATGACTGTTGGATGTGAATTATGACTTTTTCAACTAAAATGAGTGTGTTTAAAGTCATTTCTGTGCCTGAAACGGGTCAAAATTGAAGCTTTTGAGTAAGCAAAACTCTGTAAAAATGGCACTTTTGGTAACTGTGAGGGTTTAAAAAGTGGTTATTCAACATGAGGCACGATCCAATTGACATTTTGAATCATTTTTGGTACAGTCCCAAAAATCAATTTTCGGATGAAAAACGATGACTCCGGACATGTCGAACGTTCCCAAAATGGTCTATAATGATGAAATTTTAACATTTAATCTTTTGACTCTAAATGACTGTTTGATGTGCATTATGACTTTTTCAACTAAAATAAGTGTGTTTAAAGTCATTTCTATGCCTGAAACGGGTCAAAATTGAAGCTTTTGAGTAAGCAAAACTCTGTAAAAATGGCAATTTTGGTCACTGTGAGGGTTTAAAAAGTGGTTATTCAACATGAGGCACAATCCAATTGACATTTTGAATCATTTTTGGTACAGTCCAAAAAATCAATTTTCGGATGTAAAACGATGACTCCGGACATGCCGAACGTTCCCAAAATGGTCTATAATGATGAAATTTTAACATTTAATCTTTTGACTCTAAATGACTGTTGGATGTGAATTATGACTTTTTCAACTAAAATGAGTGTGTTTAAAGTCATTTCTGTGCCTGAAACGGGTCAAAATTGAAGCTTTTGAGTAAGCAAAACTCTGTAAAAATGGCACTTTTGGTCACTGTGAGGGTTTAAAAAGTGGTTATTCAACATGAGGCACGATCCAATTGACATTTTGAATCATTTTTGGTACAGTCCCAAAAATCAATTTTCGGATGAAAAACGATGACTCCGGACATGTCGAACGTTCCCAAAATGGTCTATAATGATGAAATTTTAACATTTAATCTATTGACTCTAAATGACTGTTGGATGTGAATTATGACTTTTTCAACTAAAATAAGTGTGTTTAAAGTCATTTCTGTGCCTGAAACGGGTCAAAATTGAAGCTTTTGAGTAAGCAAAACTCTGTAAAAATTGCACTTTTGGTCACTGTGAGGGTTTAAAAAGTAGTTATTCAACATGAGGCACGATCCAATTGACATTTTGAATCATTTTTGGTACAGTCCCAAAAATCAATTTTCGGATGAAAAACGATGACTCCGGACATGTCGAACGGTCCCAAAATGGTCTATAATGATGAAATTTTAACATTTAATCTTTTGACTCTAAATGACTGTTGGATGTGCATTATGACTTTTTCAACTAAAATAAGTGTGTTTAAAGTCATTTCTGTGCCTGAAACGGGTCAAAATTGAAACTTTTGAGTAAGCAAAACTCTGTAAAAATGGCACTTTTGGTCACTGTGAGGGTTTAAAAAGTGGTTATTCAACATGAGGCACGATCCAATTGACATTTTGAATAATTTTTGGTACAGTCCAAAAAATCAATTTTCGGATGAAAAACGATGACTCCGGACATGTCGAACGTTCCCAAAATGGTCTATAATGATGAAATTTTAACATTTAATCTTTTGACTCTAAATGACTGTTGAATGTGAATTATGACTTTTTCAACTAAAATAAGTGTGTTTAAAGTCATTTCGGTGCCTGAAACGGGTCAAAATTGATGCTTTTGAGTAAGGAAAACTCTGTAAAAATGGCAATTTTGGTCACTGTGAGGGTTTAAAAAGTGGTTATTCAACATGAGGCACGATCCAATTGACATTTTGAATCATTTTTGGTACAGTCCAAAAAATCAATTTTCGGATGAAAAACGATGACTCCGGACATGCCGAACGTTCCCAAAATGGTCTATAATGATGAAATTTTAACATTTAATCTTTTGACTCTAAATGACTGTTGGATGTGAATTATGACTTTTTCAACTAAAATAAGTGTGTTTAAAGTCATTTCTGTGCCTGAAACGGGTCAAAATTGAAGCTTTTGAGTAAGCAAAACTCTGTAAAAATGGCACTTTTGGTCACTGTGAGGGTTTAAAAAGTGGTTATTCAACATGAGGCACGATCCAATTGACATTTTGAATCATTTTTGGTACAGTCCAAAAAATCGATTTTCGGATGAAAAACGATGACTCCGGACATGTCGAACGTTCCCAAAATGGTCTATTATGATGAAATTTTAATATTTAATCTTTTGACTCTAAATGACTGTTGGATGTGAATTATGACTTTTTCAACTAAAATAAGTGTGTTTAAAGTCATTTCTGTGCCTGAAACGGGTCAAAATTGAAACTTTTGAGTAAGCAAAACTCTGTAAAAATGGCACTTTTGGTCACTGTGAGGGTTTAAAAAGTGGTTATTCAACATGAGGCACGATCCAATTGACATTTTGAATAATTTTTGGTACAGTCCAAAAAATCAATTTTCGGATGAAAAACGATGACTCCGGACATGTCGAACGTTCCCAAAATGGTCTATAATGATGAAATTTTAACATTTAATCTTTTGACTCTAAATGACTGTTGGATGCGAATTATGACTTTTTCAACTAAAATAAGTGTGTTTAAAGTCATTTCTGTGCCTGAAACGCGTCAAAATTGAAGCTTTTGAGTAAGGAAAACTATGTAAAAATGGCAATTTTGGTCACTGTGAGGGTTTAAAAAGTGGTTATTCAACATGAGGCACGATCCAATTGACATTTTGAATCATTTTTGGTACAGTCCAAAAAATCAATTTTCGGATGTAAAACGATGACTCCGGACATGCCGAACGTTCCCAAAATGGTCTATAATGATGAAATTTTAACATTTAATCTTTTGACTCTAAATGACTGTTGGATGTGAATTATGACTTTTTCAACTAAAATAAGTGTGTTTAAAGTCATTTCTGTGCCTGAAACGGGTCAAAATTGAAGCTTTTGAGTAAGCAAAACTCTGTAAAAATGGCACTTTTGGTCACTGCGAGGGTTTAAAAAGTGGTTATTCAACATGAGGCACGATCCAATTGACATTTTGAATCATTTTTGGTACAGTCCCAAAAATCAATTTTCGGATGAAAAACGATGACTCCGGACATGTCGAACGTTCCCAAAATGGTCTATAATGATGAAATTTTAACATTTAATCTTTTGACTCTAAATGACTGTTGGATGTGAATTATGACTTTTTCAACTAAAATGAGTGTGTTTAAAGTCATTTCTGTGCCTGAAACGGGTCAAAATTGAAGCTTTTGAGTAAGCAAAACTCTGTAAAAATGGCACTTTTGGTCACTGTGAGGGTTTAAAAAGTGGTTATTCAACATGAGGCACGATCCAATTGACATTTTGAATCATTTTTGGTACAGTCCCAAAAATCAATTTTCGGATGAAAAACGATGACTCCGGACATGTCGAACGTTCCCAAAATGGTCTATAATGATGAAATTTTAACATTTAATCTATTGACTCTAAATGACTGTTTGATGTGCATTATGACTTTTTCAACTAAAATGAGTGTGTTTAAAGTCATTTCTGTGCCTGAAACGGGTCAAAATTGAAGCTTTTGAGTAAGCAAAACTCTGTAAAAATGGCACTTTTGGTCACTGTGAGGGTTTAAAAAGTGGTTATTCAACATGAGGCACGATCCAATTGACATTTTGAATCATTTTTGGTACAGTCCCAAAAATCAATTTTCGGATGAAAAACGATGACTCCGGACATGTCGAACGTTCCCAAAATGGTCTATAATGATGAAATTTTAACATTTAATCTATTGACTCTAAATGACTGTTGGATGTGAATTATGACTTTTTCAACTAAAATAAGTGTGTTTAAAGTCATTTCTGTGCCTGAAACGGGTCAAAATTGAAGCTTTTGAGTAAGCAAAACTCTGTAAAAATTGCACTTTTGGTCACTGTGAGGGTTTAAAAAGTAGTTATTCAACATGAGGCACGATCCAATTGACATTTTGAATCATTTTTGGTACAGTCCCAAAAATCAATTTTCGGATGAAAAACGATGACTCCGGACATGTCGAACGGTCCCAAAATGGTCTATAATGATGAAATTTTAACATTTAATCTTTTGACTCTAAATGACTGTTGGATGTGCATTATGACTTTTTCAACTAAAATAAGTGTGTTTAAAGTCATTTCTGTGCCTGAAACGGGTCAAAATTGAAACTTTTGAGTAAGCAAAACTCTGTAAAAATTGCACTTTTGGTCACTGTGAGGGTTTAAAAAGTGGTTATTCAACATGAGGCACGATCCAATTGACATTTTGAATAATTTTTGGTACAGTCCAAAAAATCAATTTTCGGATGAAAAACGATGACTCCGGACATGTCGAACGTTCCCAAAATGGTCTATAATGATGAAATTTTAACATTTAATCTTTTGACTCTAAATGACTGTTGAATGTGAATTATGACTTTTTCAACTAAAATAAGTGTGTTTAAAGTCATTTCTGTGCCTGAAACGGGTCAAAATTGATGCTTTTGAGTAAGGAAAACTCTGTAAAAATGGCAATTTTGGTCACTGTGAGGGTTTAAAAAGTGGTTATTCAACATGAGGCACGATCCAATTGACATTTTGAATCATTTTTGGTACAGTCCAAAAAATCAATTTTCGGATGAAAAACGATGACTCCGGACATGCCGAACGTTCCCAAAATGGTCTATAATGATGAAATTTTAACATTTAATCTTTTGACTCTAAATGACTGTTGGATGTGAATTATGACTTTTTCAACTAAAATAAGTGTGTTTAAAGTCATTTCTGTGCCTGAAACGGGTCAAAATTGAAGCTTTTGAGTAAGCAAAACTCTGTAAAAATGGCACTTTTGGTCACTGTGAGGGTTTAAAAAGTGGTTATTCAACATGAGGCACGATCCAATTGACATTTTGAATCATTTTTGGTACAGTCCAAAAAATCGATTTTCGGATGAAAAACGATGACTCCGGACATGTCGAACGTTCCCAAAATGGTCTATTATGATGAAATTTTAATATTTAATCTTTTGACTCTAAATGACTGTTGGATGTGAATTATGACTTTTTCAACTAAAATAAGTGTGTTTAAAGTCATTTCTGTGCCTGAAACGGGTCAAAATTGAAACTTTTGAGTAAGCAAAACTCTGTAAAAATGGCACTTTTGGTCACTGTGAGGGTTTAAAAAGTGGTTATTCAACATGAGGCACGATCCAATTGACATTTTGAATAATTTTTGGTACAGTCCAAAAAATCAATTTTCGGATGAAAAACGATGACTCCGGACATGTCGAACGTTCCCAAAATGGTCTATAATGATGAAATTTTAACATTTAATCTTTTGACTCTAAATGACTGTTGGATGCGAATTATGACTTTTTCAACTAAAATAAGTGTGTTTAAAGTCATTTCTGTGCCTGAAACGCGTCAAAATTGAAGCTTTTGAGTAAGGAAAACTATGTAAAAATGGCAATTTTGGTCACTGTGAGGGTTTAAAAAGTGGTTATTCAACATGAGGCACGATCCAATTGACATTTTGAATCATTTTTGGTACAGTCCAAAAAATCAATTTTCGGATGAAAAACGATGACTCCGGACATGCCGAACGTTCCCAAAATGGTCTATAATGATGAAATTTTAACATTTAATCTTTTGACTCTAAATGACTGTTGGATGTGAATTATGACTTTTTCAACTAAAATAAGTGTGTTTAAAGTCATTTCTGTGCCTGAAACGGGTCAAAATTGAAGCTTTTGAGTAAGGAAAACTCTGTAAAAATGGCAATTTTGGTCAACGTGAGTGTTTAAAAAGTGGTTATTCAACATGAGGCACGATCCAATTGACATTTTGAAGCATTTTTGGTACAGTCCAAAAAATCAATTTTCGGATGAAAAACGATGACTCCGGACATGTCGAACGTTCCCAAAATGGTCTATAATGATGAAATTTTAACATTTAAACTTTTGACTCTAAATGACTGTTGGATGCGAATTATGACTTTTTCAACTAAAATAAGTGTGTTTAAAGTCATTTCTGTGCCTGAAACGTGTCAAAATTGAAGCTTTTGAGTAAGGAAAACTCTGTAAAAATGGCACTTTTGGTCACTGTGAGGGTTTAAAAAGTGGTTATTCAACATGAGGCACGATCCAATTGACATTTTGAATCATTTTTGGTACAGTCCAAAAAATCAATTTTCAGATGAAAAACGATGACTCCGGACATGTCGAACGTTCCCAAAATGGTCTATAATGATGAAATTTTAACATTTAAACTTTTGACTCTAAATGACTGTTGGATGCGAATTATGACTTTTTCAACTAAAATAAGTGTGTTTAAAGTCATTTCTGTGCCTGAAACCTGTCAAAATTGAAGCTTTTGAGTAAGGAAAACTCTGTAAAAATGGCAGTTTTGGTCACTGTGAGGGTTTAAAAAGTGGTTATTCAACATGAGGCACGATCCAATTGACATTTTGAATCATTTTTGGTACAGTCCCAAAAATTAATTTTCGGATGAAAAACGATGACTCCGGACATGTCGAACGTTCCCAAAATGGTCTATAATGATGAAATTTTAACATTTAATCTTTTGACTCTAAATGACTGTTGGATGTGAATTATGACTTTTTCAACTAAAATAAATGTGTTTAAAGTCATTTCTGTGCCTGAAACGGGTCAAAATTGAAGCTTTTGAGTAAGCAAAACTCTGTAAAAATGGCACTTTTGGTCACTGTGAGGGTTTAAAAAGTGGTTATTCAACATGAGGCACGATCCAATTGACATTTTGAATCATTTTTGGTACAGTCCCAAAAATCAATTTTCGGATGAAAAACGATGACTCCGGACATGTCGAACGTTCCCAAAATGGTCTATAATGATGAAATTTTAACATTTAATCTTTTGACTCTAAATGACTGTTGGATGTGCATTATGACTTTTTCAACTAAAATAAGTGTGTTTAAAGTCATTTCTGTGCCTGAAACGGGTCAAAATTGAAGCTTTTGAGTAAGCAAAACTCTGTAAAAATGGCAATTTTGGTCACTGTGAGGGTTTAAAAAGTGGTTATTCAACATGAGGCATGATCCAATTGACATTTTGAATCATTTTTGGTACAGTCCAAAAAATCGATTTTCGGATGAAAAACGATGACTCCGGACATGTCGAACGTTCCCAAAATGGTCTATAATGATGAAATTTTAACATTTAATCTTTTGACTCTAAATGACTGTTGGATGTAAATTATGACTTTTTCATCTAAAATAAGTGTGTTTAAAGTCATTTCTGTGACTGAAACGGGTCAAAATTGAAGCTTTTGAGTAAGCAAAACTCTGTAAAAATGGCCATTTTGGTCACTGTGAGGGTTTAAAAAGTGGTTATTCAACATGAGGCACGATCCAATTGACATTTTGAATCATTTTTGGTACAGTTCCAAAAATCAATTTTCGGATGAAAAACGATGACTCCGGACATGTCGAACGTTCCCAAAATGGTCTATAATGATGAAATTTTAACATTTAATCTTTTGACTCTAAATGACTGTTGGATGTGCATTATGACTTTTTCAACTAAAATAAGTGTGTTTAAAGTCATTTCTGTGCCTGAAACGGGTCAAAATTGAAGCTTTTGAGTAAGCAAAACTCTGTAAAAATGGCCATTTTTGTCACTGTGAGGGTTTAAAAAGTGGTTATTCAACATGAGGCACGATCCAATTGACATTTTGAATCATTTTTGGTACAGTCCAAAAAAATCAATTTTCGGATGAAAAACGATGACTCCGGACATGTCGAACGTTCCCAAAATGTTCTATAATGATGAAATTTTAACATTTAATCTTTTGACTCTAAATGACTGTTGGATGTGAATTATGACTTTTTCAACTAAAATAAGTGTGTTTAAAGTCATTTCTGTGCCTGAAACGGGTCAAAATTGAAGCTTTTGAGTAAGCAAAACTCTGTAAAAATGGCACTTTTGGTCACTGTGAGGGTTTAAAAAGTGGTTATTCAACATGAGGCACGATCCAATTGACATTTTGAATCATTTTTGGTACAGTCCAAAAAATCAATTTTCAGATGAAAAACGATGACTCCGGACATGTCGAACGTTCCCAAAATGGTCTATAATGATGAAATTTTAACATTTAAACTTTTGACTCTAAATGACTGTTGGATGCGAATTATGACTTTTTCAACTAAAATAAGTGTGTTTAAAGTCATTTCTGTGCCTGAAACCTGTCAAAATTGAAGCTTTTGAGTAAGCAAAACTCTGTAAAAATGGCACTTTTGGTCACTGTGAGGGTTTAAAAAGTGGTTATTCAACATGAGGCACGATCCAATTGACATTTTGAATCATTTTTGGTACAGTCCCAAAAATCAATTTTCGGATGAAAAACGATGACTCCGGACATGTCGAACGTTCCCAAAATGGTCTATAATGATGAAATTTTAACATTTAATCTTTTGACTCTAAATGACTGTTGGATGTGAATTATGACTTTTTCAACTAAAATAAATGTGTTTAAAGTCATTTCTGTGCCTGAAACGGGTCAAAATTGAAGCTTTTGAGTAAGCAAAACTCTGTAAAAATGGCACTTTTGGTCACTGTGAGGGTTTAAAAAGTGGTTATTCAACATGAGGCACGATCCAATTGACATTTTGAATCATTTTTGGTACAGTCCCAAAAATCAATTTTCGGATGAAAAACGATGACTCCGGACATGTCGAACGTTCCCAAAATGGTCTATAATGATGAAATTTTAACATTTAATCTTTTGACTCTAAATGACTGTTGGATGTGCATTAAGACTTTTTCAACTAAAATAAGTGTGTTTAAAGTCATTTCTGTGCCTGAAACGGGTCAAAATTGAAGCTTTTGAGTAAGCAAAACTCTGTAAAAATGGCAATTTTGGTCACTGTGAGGGTTTAAAAAGTGGTTATTCAACATGAGGCATGATCCAATTGACATTTTGAATCATTTTTGGTACAGTCCAAAAAATCGATTTTCGGATGAAAAACGATGACTCCGGACATGTCGAACGTTCCCAAAATGGTCTATAATGATGAAATTTTAACATTTAATCTTTTGACTCTAAATGACTGTTGGATGTGAATTATGACTTTTTCAACTAAAATAAGTGTGTTTAAAGTCATTTCTGTGACTGAAACGGGTCAAAATTGAAGCTTTTGAGTAAGCAAAACTCTGTAAAAATGGCCATTTTGGTCACTGTGAGGGTTTAAAAAGTGGTTATTCAACATGAGGCACGATCCAATTGACATTTTGAATCATTTTTGGTACAGTCCCAAAAATCAATTTTCGGATGAAAAACGATGACTCCGGACATGTCGAACGGTCCCAAAATGGTCTATAATGATGAAATTTTAACATTTAATCTTTTGACTCTAAATGACTGTTGGATGTGCATTATGACTTTTTCAACTAAAATAAGTGTGTTTAAAGTCATTTCTGTGCCTGAAACGGGTCAAAATTGAAACTTTTGAGTAAGCAAAACTCTGTAAAAATGGCACTTTTGGTCACTGTGAGGGTTTAAAAAGTGGTTATTCAACATAAAGGAATGATCCAATTGACATTTTGAATCATTTTTGGTACAGTCCAAAAAATCGATTTTCGGATGAAAAACGATGACTCCGGACATGTCGAACGTTCCCAAAATGGTCTATAATGATGAAATTTTAACATTTAATCTTTTGACTCTAAATGACTGTTGGATGTGAATTATGACTTTTTCAACTAAAATAAGTGTGTTTAAAGTCATTTCTGTGCCTGAAACGGGTCAAAATTGAAGCTTTTGAGTAAGCAAAACTCTGTAAAAATGGCACTTTTGGTCACTGTGAGGGTTTAAAAAGTGGTTATTCAACATGAGGCACGATCCAATTGACATTTTGAATCATTTTTGGTACAGTCCCAAAAATCAATTTTCGGATGAAAAACGATGACTCCGGACATGTCGAACGGTCCCAAAATGGTCTATAATGATGAAATTTTAACATTTAATCTTTTGACTCTAAATGACTGTTGGATGTGCATTATGACTTTTTCAACTAAAATAAGTGTGTTTAAAGTCATTTCTGTGCCTGAAACGGGTCAAAATTGAAACTTTTGAGTAAGCAAAACTCTGTAAAAATGGCACTTTTGGTCACTGTGAGGGTTTAAAAAGTGGTTATTCAACATGAGGCATAATCCAATTGACATTTTGAATCATTTTTGGTACAGTCCAAAAAATCGATTTTCGGATGAAAAACGATGACTCCGGACATGTCGAACGTTCCCAAAATGGTCTATAATGATGAAATTTTAACATTTAATCTTTTGACTCTAAATGACAGTTGGATGTGAATTATGACTTTTTCAACTAAAATAAGTGTGTTTAAAGTCATTTCTGTGCCTGAAACGGGTCAAAATTGAAGCTTTTGAGTAAGCAAAACTCTGTAAAAATGGCACTTTTGGTCACTGTGAGGGTTTAAAAAGTGGTTATTCAACATGAGGCACGATCCAATTGACATTTTGAATCATTTTTGGTACAGTCCAAAAAATCAATTTTCAGATGAAAAACGATGACTCCGGACATGTCGAACGTTCCCAAAATGGTCTATAATGATGAAATTTTAACATTTAAACTTTTGACTCTAAATGACTGTTGGATGCGAATTATGACTTTTTCAACTAAAATAAGTGTGTTTAAAGTCATTTCTGTGCCTGAAACCTGTCAAAATTGAAGCTTTTGAGTAAGGAAAACTCTGTAAAAATGGCAGTTTTGGTCACTGTGAGGGTTTAAAAAGTGGTTATTCAACATGAGGCACGATCCAATTGACATTTTGAATCATTTTTGGTACAGTCCCAAAAATTAATTTTCGGATGAAAAACGATGACTCCGGAAATGTCGAACGTTCCCAAAATGGTCTATAATGATGAAATTTTAACATTTAATCTTTTGACTCTAAATGACTGTTGGATGTGAATTATGACTTTTTCAACTAAAATAAATGTGTTTAAAGTCATTTCTGTGCCTGAAACGGGTCAAAATTGAAGCTTTTGAGTAAGCAAAACTCTGTAAAAATGGCACTTTTGGTCACTGTGAGGGTTTAAAAAGTGGTTATTCAACATGAGGCACGATCCAATTGACATTTTGAATCATTTTTGGTACAGTCCCAAAAATCAATTTTCGGATGAAAAACGATGACTCCGGACATGTCGAACGTTCCCAAAATGGTCTATAATGATGAAATTTCAACATTTAATCTTTTGACTCTAAATGACTGTTGGATGTGCATTATGACTTTTTCAACTAAAATAAGTGTGTTTAAAGTCATTTCTGTGCCTGAAACGGGTCAAAATTGAAGCTTTTGAGTAAGCAAAACTCTGTAAAAATGGCAATTTTGGTCACTGTGAGGGTTTAAAAAGTGGTTATTCAACATGAGGCATGATCCAATTGACATTTTGAATCATTTTTGGTACAGTCCAAAAAATCGATTTTCGGATGAAAAACGATGACTCCGGACATGTCGAACGTTCCCAAAATGGTCTATAATGATGAAATTTTAACATTTAATCTTTTGACTCTAAATGACTGTTGGATGTAAATTATGACTTTTTCAACTAAAATAAGTGTGTTTAAAGTCATTTCTGTGACTGAAACGGGTCAAAATTGAAGCTTTTGAGTAAGCAAAACTCTGTAAAAATGGCCATTTTGGTCACTGTGAGGGTTTAAAAAGTGGTTATTCAACATGAGGCACGATCCAATTGACATTTTGAATCATTTTTGGTACAGTCCCAAAAATCAATTTTCGGATGAAAAACGATGACTCCGGACATGTCGAACGTTCCCAAAATGGTCTATAATGATGAAATTTTAACATTTAATCTTTTGACTCTAAATGACTGTTGGATGTGCATTATGACTTTTTCAACTAAAATAAGTGTGTTTAAAGTCATTTCTGTGCCTGAAACGGATCAAAATTGAAGCTTTTGAGTAAGCAAAACTCTGTAAAAATGGCCATTTTTGTCACTGTGAGGGTTTAAAAAGTGGTTATTCAACATGAGGCACGATCCAATTGACATTTTGAATCATTTTTGGTACAGTCCAAAAAAATCAATTTTCGGATGAAAAACGATGACTCCGGACATGTCGAACGTTCCCAAAATGTTCTATAATGATGAAATTTTAACATTTAATCTTTTGACTCTAAATGACTGTTGGATGTGAATTATGACTTTTTCAACTAAAATAAGTGTGTTTAAAGTCATTTCTGTGCCTGAAACGGGTCAAAATTGAAGCTTTTGAGTAAGCAAAACTCTGTAAAAATGGCACTTTTGGTCACTGTGAGGGTTTAAAAAGTGGTTATTCAACATGAGGCACGATCCAATTGACATTTTGAATCATTTTTGGTACAGTCCAAAAAATCAATTTTCAGATGAAAAACGATGACTCCGGACATGTCGAACGTTCCCAAAATGGTCTATAATGATGAAATTTTAACATTTAAACTTTTGACTCTAAATGACTGTTGGATGCGAATTATGACTTTTTCAACTAAAATAAGTGTGTTTAAAGTCATTTCTGTGCCTGAAACCTGTCAAAATTGAAGCTTTTGAGTAAGCAAAACTCTGTAAAAATGGCACTTTTGGTCACTGTGAGGGTTTAAAAAGTGGTTATTCAACATGAGGCACGATCCAATTGACATTTTGAATCATTTTTGGTACAGTCCCAAAAATCAATTTTCGGATGAAAAACGATGACTCCGGACATGTCGAACGTTCCCAAAATGGTCTATAATGATGAAATTTTAACATTTAATCTTTTGACTCTAAATGACTGTTGGATGTGAATTATGACTTTTTCAACTAAAATAAATGTGTTTAAAGTCATTTCTGTGCCTGAAACGGGTCAAAATTGAAGCTTTTGAGTAAGCAAAACTCTGTAAAAATGGCACTTTTGGTCACTGTGAGGGTTTAAAAAGTGGTTATTCAACATGAGGCACGATCCAATTGACATTTTGAATCATTTTTGGTACAGTCCCAAAAATCAATTTTCGGATGAAAAACGATGACTCCGGACATGTCGAACGTTCCCAAAATGGTCTATAATGATGAAATTTTAACATTTAATCTTTTGACTCTAAATGACTGTTGGATGTGCATTAAGACTTTTTCAACTAAAATAAGTGTGTTTAAAGTCATTTCTGTGCCTGAAACGGGTCAAAATTGAAGCTTTTGAGTAAGCAAAACTCTGTAAAAATGGCAATTTTGGTCACTGTGAGGGTTTAAAAAGTGGTTATTCAACATGAGGCATGATCCAATTGACATTTTGAATCATTTTTGGTACAGTCCAAAAAATCGATTTTCGGATGAAAAACGATGACTCCGGACATGTCGAACGTTCCCAAAATGGTCTATAATGATGAAATTTTAACATTTAATCTTTTGACTCTAAATGACTGTTGGATGTGAATTATGACTTTTTCAACTAAAATAAGTGTGTTTAAAGTCATTTCTGTGACTGAAACGGGTCAAAATTGAAGCTTTTGAGTAAGCAAAACTCTGTAAAAATGGCCATTTTGGTCACTGTGAGGGTTTAAAAAGTGGTTATTCAACATGAGGCACGATCCAATTGACATTTTGAATCATTTTTGGTACAGTCCCAAAAATCAATTTTCGGATGAAAAACGATGACTCCGGACATGTTGAACGTTCCCAAAATGGTCTATAATGATGAAATTTTAACATTTAATCTTTTGACTCTAAATGACTGTTGGATGTGCATTATGACTTTTTCAACTAAAATAAGTGTGTTTAAAGTCATTTCTGTGCCTGAAACGGGTCAAAATTGAAGCTTTTGAGTAAGCAAAACTCTGTAAAAATGGCCATTTTTGTCACTGTGAGGGTTTAAAAAGTGGTTATTCAACATGAGGCACGATCCAATTGACATTTTGAATCATTTTTGGTACAGTCCAAAAAAATCAATTTTCGGATGAAAAACGATGACTCCGGACATGTCGAACGTTCCCAAAATGTTCTATAATGATGAAATTTTAACATTTAATCTTTTGACTCTAAATGACTGTTGGATGTGAATTATGACTTTTTCAACTAAAATAAGTGTGTTTAAAGTCATTTCTGTGCCTGAAACGGGTCAAAATTGAAGCTTTTGAGTAAGCAAAACTCTGTAAAAATGGCACTTTTGGTCACTGTGAGGGTTTAAAAAGTGGTTATTCAACATGAGGCACGATCCAATTGACATTTTGAATCATTTTTGGTACAGTCCAAAAAATCAATTTTCAGATGAAAAACGATGACTCCGGACATGTCGAACGTTCCCAAAATGGTCTATAATGATGAAATTTTAACATTTAAACTTTTGACTCTAAATGACTGTTGGATGCGAATTATGACTTTTTCAACTAAAATAAGTGTGTTTAAAGTCATTTCTGTGCCTGAAACCTGTCAAAATTGAAGCTTTTGAGTAAGCAAAACTCTGTAAAAATGGCACTTTTGGTCACTGTGAGGGTTTAAAAAGTGGTTATTCAACATGAGGCACGATCCAATTGACATTTTGAATCATTTTTGGTACAGTCCCAAAAATCAATTTTCGGATGAAAAACGATGACTCCGGACATGTCGAACGTTCCCAAAATGGTCTATAATGATGAAATTTTAACATTTAATCTTTTGACTCTAAATGACTGTTGGATGTGAATTATGACTTTTTCAACTAAAATAAATGTGTTTAAAGTCATTTCTGTGCCTGAAACGGGTCAAAATTGAAGCTTTTGAGTAAGCAAAACTCTGTAAAAATGGCACTTTTGGTCACTGTGAGGGTTTAAAAAGTGGTTATTCAACATGAGGCACGATCCAATTGACATTTTGAATCATTTTTGGTACAGTCCCAAAAATCAATTTTCGGATGAAAAACGATGACTCCGGACATGTCGAACGTTCCCAAAATGGTCTATAATGATGAAATTTTAACATTTAATCTTTTGACTCTAAATGACTGTTGGATGTGCATTAAGACTTTTTCAACTAAAATAAGTGTGTTTAAAGTCATTTCTGTGCCTGAAACGGGTCAAAATTGAAGCTTTTGAGTAAGCAAAACTCTGTAAAAATGGCAATTTTGGTCACTGTGAGGGTTTAAAAAGTGGTTATTCAACATGAGGCATGATCCAATTGACATTTTGAATCATTTTTGGTACAGTCCAAAAAATCGATTTTCGGATGAAAAACGATGACTCCGGACATGTCGAACGTTCCCAAAATGGTCTATAATGATGAAATTTTAACATTTAATCTTTTGACTCTAAATGACTGTTGGATGTGAATTATGACTTTTTCAACTAAAATAAGTGTGTTTAAAGTCATTTCTGTGACTGAAACGGGTCAAAATTGAAGCTTTTGAGTAAGCAAAACTCTGTAAAAATGGCCATTTTGGTCACTGTGAGGGTTTAAAAAGTGGTTATTCAACATGAGGCACGATCCAATTGACATTTTGAATCATTTTTGGTACAGTCCCAAAAATCAATTTTCGGATGAAAAACGATGACTCCGGACATGTCGAACGGTCCCAAAATGGTCTATAATGATGAAATTTTAACATTTAATCTTTTGACTCTAAATGACTGTTGGATGTGCATTATGACTTTTTCAACTAAAATAAGTGTGTTTAAAGTCATTTCTGTGCCTGAAACGGGTCAAAATTGAAACTTTTGAGTAAGCAAAACTCTGTAAAAATGGCACTTTTGGTCACTGTGAGGGTTTAAAAAGTGGTTATTCAACATAAAGGAATGATCCAATTGACATTTTGAATCATTTTTGGTACAGTCCAAAAAATCGATTTTCGGATGAAAAACGATGACTCCGGACATGTCGAACGTTCCCAAAATGGTCTATAATGATGAAATTTTAACATTTAATCTTTTGACTCTAAATGACTGTTGGATGTGAATTATGACTTTTTCAACTAAAATAAATGTGTTTAAAGTCATTTCTGTGCCTGAAACGGGTCAAAATTGAAGCTTTTGAGTAAGCAAAACTCTGTAAAAATGGCACTTTTGGTCACTGTGAGGGTTTAAAAAGTGGTTATTCAACATGAGGCACGATCCAATTGACATTTTGAATCATTTTTGGTACAGTCCCAAAAATCAATTTTCGGATGAAAAACGATGACTCCGGACATGTCGAACGTTCCCAAAATGGTCTATAATGATGAAATTTTAACATTTAATCTTTTGACTCTAAATGACTGTTGGATGTGCATTAAGACTTTTTCAACTAAAATAAGTGTGTTTAAAGTCATTTCTGTGCCTGAAACGGGTCAAAATTGAAGCTTTTGAGTAAGCAAAACTCTGTAAAAATGGCAATTTTGGTCACTGTGAGGGTTTAAAAAGTGGTTATTCAACATGAGGCATGATCCAATTGACATTTTGAATCATTTTTGGTACAGTCCAAAAAATCGATTTTCGGATGAAAAACGATGACTCCGGACATGTCGAACGTTCCCAAAATGGTCTATAATGATGAAATTTTAACATTTAATCTTTTGACTCTAAATGACTGTTGGATGTGAATTATGACTTTTTCAACTAAAATAAGTGTGTTTAAAGTCATTTCTGTGACTGAAACGGGTCAAAATTGAAGCTTTTGAGTAAGCAAAACTCTGTAAAAATGGCCATTTTGGTCACTGTGAGGGTTTAAAAAGTGGTTATTCAACATGAGGCACGATCCAATTGACATTTTGAATCATTTTTGGTACAGTCCCAAAAATCAATTTTCGGATGAAAAACGATGACTCCGGACATGTCGAACGGTCCCAAAATGGTCTATAATGATGAAATTTTAACATTTAATCTTTTGACTCTAAATGACTGTTGGATGTGCATTATGACTTTTTCAACTAAAATAAGTGTGTTTAAAGTCATTTCTGTGCCTGAAACGGGTCAAAATTGAAACTTTTGAGTAAGCAAAACTCTGTAAAAATGGCACTTTTGGTCACTGTGAGGGTTTAAAAAGTGGTTATTCAACATAAAGGAATGATCCAATTGACATTTTGAATCATTTTTGGTACAGTCCAAAAAATCGATTTTCGGATGAAAAACGATGACTCCGGACATGTCGAACGTTCCCAAAATGGTCTATAATGATGAAATTTTAACATTTAATCTTTTGACTCTAAATGACTGTTGGATGTGAATTATGACTTTTTCAACTAAAATAAGTGTGTTTAAAGTCATTTCTGTGCCTGAAACGGGTCAAAATTGAAGCTTTTGAGTAAGCAAAACTCTGTAAAAATGGCACTTTTGGTCACTGTGAGGGTTTAAAAAGTGGTTATTCAACATGAGGCACGATCCAATTGACATTTTGAATCATTTTTGGTACAGTCCCAAAAATCAATTTTCGGATGAAAAACGATGACTCCGGACATGTCGAACGGTCCCAAAATGGTCTATAATGATGAAATTTTAACATTTAATCTTTTGACTCTAAATGACTGTTGGATGTGCATTATGACTTTTTCAACTAAAATAAGTGTGTTTAAAGTCATTTCTGTGCCTGAAACGGGTCAAAATTGAAACTTTTGAGTAAGCAAAACTCTGTAAAAATGGCACTTTTGGTCACTGTGAGGGTTTAAAAAGTGGTTATTCAACATGAGGCATAATCCAATTGACATTTTGAATCATTTTTGGTACAGTCCAAAAAATCGATTTTCGGATGAAAAACGATGACTCCGGACATGTCGAACGTTCCCAAAATGGTCTATAATGATGAAATTTTAACATTTAATCTTTTGACTCTAAATGACAGTTGGATGTGAATTATGACTTTTTCAACTAAAATAAGTGTGTTTAAAGTCATTTCTGTGCCTGAAACGGGTCAAAATTGAAGCTTTTGAGTAAGCAAAACTCTGTAAAAATGGCACTTTTGGTCACTGTGAGGGTTTAAAAAGTGGTTATTCAACATGAGGCACGATCCAATTGACATTTTGAATCATTTTTGGTACAGTCCAAAAAATCAATTTTCAGATGAAAAACGATGACTCCGGACATGTCGAACGTTCCCAAAATGGTCTATAATGATGAAATTTTAACATTTAAACTTTTGACTCTAAATGACTGTTGGATGCGAATTATGACTTTTTCAACTAAAAGAAGTGTGTTTAAAGTCATTTCTGTGCCTGAAACCTGTCAAAATTGAAGCTTTTGAGTAAGGAAAACTCTGTAAAAATGGCAGTTTTGGTCACTGTGAGGGTTTAAAAAGTGGTTATTCAACATGAGGCACGATCCAATTGACATTTTGAATCATTTTTGGTACAGTCCCAAAAATTAATTTTCGGATGAAAAACGATGACTCCGGACATGTCGAACGTTCCCAAAATGGTCTATAATGATGAAATTTTAACATTTAATCTTTTGACTCTAAATGACTGTTGGATGTGAATTATGACTTTTTCAACTAAAATAAATGTGTTTAAAGTCATTTCTGTGCCTGAAACGGGTCAAAATTGAAGCTTTTGAGTAAGCAAAACTCTGTAAAAATGGCACTTTTGGTCACTGTGAGGGTTTAAAAAGTGGTTATTCAACATGAGGCACGATCCAATTGACATTTTGAATCATTTTTGGTACAGTCCCAAAAATCAATTTTCGGATGAAAAACGATGACTCCGGACATGTCGAACGTTCCTAAAATGGTCTATAATGATGAAATTTTAACATTTAATCTTTTGACTCTAAATGACTGTTGGATGTGCATTATGACTTTTTCAACTAAAATAAGTGTGTTTAAAGTCATTTCTGTGCCTGAAACGGGTCAAAATTGAAGCTTTTGAGTAAGCAAAACTCTGTAAAAATGGCAATTTTGGTCACTGTGAGGGTTTAAAAAGTGGTTATTCAACATGAGGCATGATCCAATTGACATTTTGAATCATTTTTGGTACAGTCCAAAAAATCGATTTTCGGATGAAAAACGATGACTCCGGACATGTCGAACGTTCCCAAAATGGTCTATAATGATGAAATTTTAACATTTAATCTTTTGACTCTAAATGACTGTTGGATGTAAATTATGACTTTTTCAACTAAAATAAGTGTGTTTAAAGTCATTTCTGTGACTGAAACGGGTCAAAATTGAAGCTTTTGAGTAAGCAAAACTCTGTAAAAATGGCCATTTTGGTCACTGTGAGGGTTTAAAAAGTGGTTATTCAACATGAGGCACGATCCAATTGACATTTTGAATCATTTTTGGTACAGTCCCAAAAATCAATTTTCGGATGAAAAACGATGACTCCGGACATGTCGAACGTTCCCAAAATGGTCTATAATGATGAAATTTTAACATTTAATCTTTTGACTCTAAATGACTGTTGGATGTGCATTATGACTTTTTCAACTAAAATAAGTGTGTTTAAAGTCATTTCTGTGCCTGAAACGGATCAAAATTGAAGCTTTTGAGTAAGCAAAACTCTGTAAAAATGGCCATTTTTGTCACTGTGAGGGTTTAAAAAGTGGTTATTCAACATGAGGCACGATCCAATTGACATTTTGAATCATTTTTGGTACAGTCCAAAAAAATCAATTTTCGGATGAAAAACGATGACTCCGGACATGTCGAACGTTCCCAAAATGTTCTATAATGATGAAATTTTAACATTTAATCTTTTGACTCTAAATGACTGTTGGATGTGAATTATGACTTTTTCAACTAAAATAAGTGTGTTTAAAGTCATTTCTGTGCCTGAAACGGGTCAAAATTGAAGCTTTTGAGTAAGCAAAACTCTGTAAAAATGGCACTTTTGGTCACTGTGAGGGTTTAAAAAGTGGTTATTCAACATGAGGCACGATCCAATTGACATTTTGAATCATTTTTGGTACAGTCCAAAAAATCAATTTTCAGATGAAAAACGATGACTCCGGACATGTCGAACGGTCCCAAAATGGTCTATAATGATGAAATTTTAACATTTAATCTTTTGACTCTAAATGACTGTTGGATGTGCATTATGACTTTTTCAACTAAAATAAGTGTGTTTAAAGTCATTTCTGTGCCTGAAACGGGTCAAAATTGAAACTTTTGAGTAAGCAAAACTCTGTAAAAATGGCACTTTTGGTCACTGTGAGGGTTTAAAAAGTGGTTATTCAACATAAAGGAATGATCCAATTGACATTTTGAATCATTTTTGGTACAGTCCAAAAAATCGATTTTCGGATGAAAAACGATGACTCCGGACATGTCGAACGTTCCCAAAATGGTCTATAATGATGAAATTTTAACATTTAATCTTTTGACTCTAAATGACTGTTGGATGTGAATTATGACTTTTTCAACTAAAATAAGTGTGTTTAAAGTCATTTCTGTGCCTGAAACGGGTCAAAATTGAAGCTTTTGAGTAAGCAAAACTCTGTAAAAATGGCACTTTTGGTCACTGTGAGGGTTTAAAAAGTGGTTATTCAACATGAGGCACGATCCAATTGACATTTTGAATCATTTTTGGTACAGTCCCAAAAATCAATTTTCGGATGAAAAACGATGACTCCGGACATGTCGAACGGTCCCAAAATGGTCTATAATGATGAAATTTTAACATTTAATCTTTTGACTCTAAATGACTGTTGGATGTGCATTATGACTTTTTCAACTAAAATAAGTGTGTTTAAAGTCATTTCTGTGCCTGAAACGGGTCAAAATTGAAACTTTTGAGTAAGCAAAACTCTGTAAAAATGGCACTTTTGGTCACTGTGAGGGTTTAAAAAGTGGTTATTCAACATGAGGCATAATCCAATTGACATTTTGAATCATTTTTGGTACAGTCCAAAAAATCGATTTTCGGATGAAAAACGATGACTCCGGACATGTCGAACGTTCCCAAAATGGTCTATAATGATGAAATTTTAACATTTAATCTTTTGACTCTAAATGACAGTTGGATGTGAATTATGACTTTTTCAACTAAAATAAGTGTGTTTAAAGTCATTTCTGTGCCTGAAACGGGTCAAAATTGAAGCTTTTGAGTAAGCAAAACTCTGTAAAAATGGCACTTTTGGTCACTGTGAGGGTTTAAAAAGTGGTTATTCAACATGAGGCACGATCCAATTGACATTTTGAATCATTTTTGGTACAGTCCCAAAAATCAATTTTCGGATGAAAAACGATGACTCCGGACATGTCGAACGTTCCCAAAATGGTCTATAATGATGAAATTTTAACATTTAATCTTTTGACTCTAAATGACTGTTGGATGTGCATTATGACTTTTTCAACTAAAATAAGTGTGTTTAAAGTCATTTCTGTGCCTGAAACGGGTCAAAATTGAAGCTTTTGAGTAAGCAAAACTCTGTAAAAATGGCAATTTTGGTCACTGTGAGGGTTTAAAAAGTGGTTATTCAACATGAGGCATGATCCAATTGACATTTTGAATCATTTTTGGTACAGTCCAAAAAATCGATTTTCGGATGAAAAACGATGACTCCGGACATGTCGAACGTTCCCAAAATGGTCTATAATGATGAAATTTTAACATTTAATCTTTTGACTCTAAATGACTGTTGGATGTAAATTATGACTTTTTCAACTAAAATAAGTGTGTTTAAAGTCATTTCTGTGACTGAAACGGGTCAAAATTGAAGCTTTTGAGTAAGCAAAACTCTGTAAAAATGGCCATTTTGGTCACTGTGAGGGTTTAAAAAGTGGTTATTCAACATGAGGCACGATCCAATTGACATTTTGAATCATTTTTGGTACAGTCCCAAAAATCAATTTTCGGATGAAAAACGATGACTCCGGACATGTCGAACGTTCCCAAAATGGTCTATAATGATGAAATTTTAACATTTAATCTTTTGACTCTAAATGACTGTTGGATGTGCATTATGACTTTTTCAACTAAAATAAGTGTGTTTAAAGTCATTTCTGTGCCTGAAACGGATCAAAATTGAAGCTTTTGAGTAAGCAAAACTCTGTAAAAATGGCCATTTTTGTCACTGTGAGGGTTTAAAAAGTGGTTATTCAACATGAGGCACGATCCAATTGACATTTTGAATCATTTTTGGTACAGTCCAAAAAAATCAATTTTCGGATGAAAAACGATGACTCCGGACATGTCGAACGTTCCCAAAATGTTCTATAATGATGAAATTTTAACATTTAATCTTTTGACTCTAAATGACTGTTGGATGTGAATTATGACTTTTTCAACTAAAATAAGTGTGTTTAAAGTCATTTCTGTGCCTGAAACGGGTCAAAATTGAAGCTTTTGAGTAAGCAAAACTCTGTAAAAATGGCACTTTTGGTCACTGTGAGGGTTTAAAAAGTGGTTATTCAACATGAGGCACGATCCAATTGACATTTTGAATCATTTTTGGTACAGTCCAAAAAATCAATTTTCAGATGAAAAACGATGACTCCGGACATGTCGAACGTTCCCAAAATGGTCTATAATGATGAAATTTTAACATTTAAACTTTTGACTCTAAATGACTGTTGGATGCGAATTATGACTTTTTCAACTAAAATAAGTGTGTTTAAAGTCATTTCTGTGCCTGAAACCTGTCAAAATTGAAGCTTTTGAGTAAGCAAAACTCTGTAAAAATGGCACTTTTGGTCACTGTGAGGGTTTAAAAAGTGGTTATTCAACATGAGGCACGATCCAATTGACATTTTGAATCATTTTTGGTACAGTCCCAAAAATCAATTTTCGGATGAAAAACGATGACTCCGGACATGTCGAACGTTCCCAAAATGGTCTATAATGATGAAATTTTAACATTTAATCTTTTGACTCTAAATGACTGTTGGATGTGAATTATGACTTTTTCAACTAAAATAAATGTGTTTAAAGTCATTTCTGTGCCTGAAACGGGTCAAAATTGAAGCTTTTGAGTAAGCAAAACTCTGTAAAAATGGCACTTTTGGTCACTGTGAGGGTTTAAAAAGTGGTTATTCAACATGAGGCACGATCCAATTGACATTTTGAATCATTTTTGGTACAGTCCCAAAAATCAATTTTCGGATGAAAAACGATGACTCCGGACATGTCGAACGTTCCCAAAATGGTCTATAATGATGAAATTTTAACATTTAATCTTTTGACTCTAAATGACTGTTGGATGTGCATTAAGACTTTTTCAACTAAAATAAGTGTGTTTAAAGTCATTTCTGTGCCTGAAACGGGTCAAAATTGAAGCTTTTGAGTAAGCAAAACTCTGTAAAAATGGCAATTTTGGTCACTGTGAGGGTTTAAAAAGTGGTTATTCAACATGAGGCATGATCCAATTGACATTTTGAATCATTTTTGGTACAGTCCAAAAAATCGATTTTCGGATGAAAAACGATGACTCCGGACATGTCGAACGTTCCCAAAATGGTCTATAATGATGAAATTTTAACATTTAATCTTTTGACTCTAAATGACTGTTGGATGTGAATTATGACTTTTTCAACTAAAATAAGTGTGTTTAAAGTCATTTCTGTGACTGAAACGGGTCAAAATTGAAGCTTTTGAGTAAGCAAAACTCTGTAAAAATGGCCATTTTGGTCACTGTGAGGGTTTAAAAAGTGGTTATTCAACATGAGGCACGATCCAATTGACATTTTGAATCATTTTTGGTACAGTCCCAAAAATCAATTTTCGGATGAAAAACGATGACTCCGGACATGTCGAACGGTCCCAAAATGGTCTATAATGATGAAATTTTAACATTTAATCTTTTGACTCTAAATGACTGTTGGATGTGCATTATGACTTTTTCAACTAAAATAAGTGTGTTTAAAGTCATTTCTGTGCCTGAAACGGGTCAAAATTGAAACTTTTGAGTAAGCAAAACTCTGTAAAAATGGCACTTTTGGTCACTGTGAGGGTTTAAAAAGTGGTTATTCAACATAAAGGAATGATCCAATTGACATTTTGAATCATTTTTGGTACAGTCCAAAAAATCGATTTTCGGATGAAAAACGATGACTCCGGACATGTCGAACGTTCCCAAAATGGTCTATAATGATGAAATTTTAACATTTAATCTTTTGACTCTAAATGACTGTTGGATGTGAATTATGACTTTTTCAACTAAAATAAGTGTGTTTAAAGTCATTTCTGTGCCTGAAACGGGTCAAAATTGAAGCTTTTGAGTAAGCAAAACTCTGTAAAAATGGCACTTTTGGTCACTGTGAGGGTTTAAAAAGTGGTTATTCAACATGAGGCACGATCCAATTGACATTTTGAATCATTTTTGGTACAGTCCCAAAAATCAATTTTCGGATGAAAAACGATGACTCCGGACATGTCGAACGGTCCCAAAATGGTCTATAATGATGAAATTTTAACATTTAATCTTTTGACTCTAAATGACTGTTGGATGTGCATTATGACTTTTTCAACTAAAATAAGTGTGTTTAAAGTCATTTCTGTGCCTGAAACGGGTCAAAATTGAAACTTTTGAGTAAGCAAAACTCTGTAAAAATGGCACTTTTGGTCACTGTGAGGGTTTAAAAAGTGGTTATTCAACATGAGGCATAATCCAATTGACATTTTGAATCATTTTTGGTACAGTCCAAAAAATCGATTTTCGGATGAAAAACGATGACTCCGGACATGTCGAACGTTCCCAAAATGGTCTATAATGATGAAATTTTAACATTTAATCTTTTGACTCTAAATGACAGTTGGATGTGAATTATGACTTTTTCAACTAAAATAAGTGTGTTTAAAGTCATTTCTGTGCCTGAAACGGGTCAAAATTGAAGCTTTTGAGTAAGCAAAACTCTGTAAAAATGGCACTTTTGGTCACTGTGAGGGTTTAAAAAGTGGTTATTCAACATGAGGCACGATCCAATTGACATTTTGAATCATTTTTGGTACAGTCCAAAAAATCAATTTTCAGATGAAAAACGATGACTCCGGACATGTCGAACGTTCCCAAAATGGTCTATAATGATGAAATTTTAACATTTAAACTTTTGACTCTAAATGACTGTTGGATGCGAATTATGACTTTTTCAACTAAAAGAAGTGTGTTTAAAGTCATTTCTGTGCCTGAAACCTGTCAAAATTGAAGCTTTTGAGTAAGGAAAACTCTGTAAAAATGGCAGTTTTGGTCACTGTGAGGGTTTAAAAAGTGGTTATTCAACATGAGGCACGATCCAATTGACATTTTGAATCATTTTTGGTACAGTCCCAAAAATTAATTTTCGGATGAAAAACGATGACTCCGGACATGTCGAACGTTCCCAAAATGGTCTATAATGATGAAATTTTAACATTTAATCTTTTGACTCTAAATGACTGTTGGATGTGAATTATGACTTTTTCAACTAAAATAAATGTGTTTAAAGTCATTTCTGTGCCTGAAACGGGTCAAAATTGAAGCTTTTGAGTAAGCAAAACTCTGTAAAAATGGCACTTTTGGTCACTGTGAGGGTTTAAAAAGTGGTTATTCAACATGAGGCACGATCCAATTGACATTTTGAATCATTTTTGGTACAGTCCCAAAAATCAATTTTCGGATGAAAAACGATGACTCCGGACATGTCGAACGTTCCCAAAATGGTCTATAATGATGAAATTTTAACATTTAATCTTTTGACTCTAAATGACTGTTGGATGTGCATTATGACTTTTTCAACTAAAATAAGTGTGTTTAAAGTCATTTCTGTGCCTGAAACGGGTCAAAATTGAAGCTTTTGAGTAAGCAAAACTCTGTAAAAATGGCAATTTTGGTCACTGTGAGGGTTTAAAAAGTGGTTATTCAACATGAGGCATGATCCAATTGACATTTTGAATCATTTTTGGTACAGTCCAAAAAATCGATTTTCGGATGAAAAACGATGACTCCGGACATGTCGAACGTTCCCAAAATGGTCTATAATGATGAAATTTTAACATTTAATCTTTTGACTCTAAATGACTGTTGGATGTAAATTATGACTTTTTCAACTAAAATAAGTGTGTTTAAAGTCATTTCTGTGACTGAAACGGGTCAAAATTGAAGCTTTTGAGTAAGCAAAACTCTGTAAAAATGGCCATTTTGGTCACTGTGAGGGTTTAAAAAGTGGTTATTCAACATGAGGCACGATCCAATTGACATTTTGAATCATTTTTGGTACAGTCCCAAAAATCAATTTTCGGATGAAAAACGATGACTCCGGACATGTCGAACGTTCCCAAAATGGTCTATAATGATGAAATTTTAACATTTAATCTTTTGACTCTAAATGACTGTTGGATGTGCATTATGACTTTTTCAACTAAAATAAGTGTGTTTAAAGTCATTTCTGTGCCTGAAACGGATCAAAATTGAAGCTTTTGAGTAAGCAAAACTCTGTAAAAATGGCCATTTTTGTCACTGTGAGGGTTTAAAAAGTGGTTATTCAACATGAGGCACGATCCAATTGACATTTTGAATCATTTTTGGTACAGTCCAAAAAAATCAATTTTCGGATGAAAAACGATGACTCCGGACATGTCGAACGTTCCCAAAATGTTCTATAATGATGAAATTTTAACATTTAATCTTTTGACTCTAAATGACTGTTGGATGTGAATTATGACTTTTTCAACTAAAATAAGTGTGTTTAAAGTCATTTCTGTGCCTGAAACGGGTCAAAATTGAAGCTTTTGAGTAAGCAAAACTCTGTAAAAATGGCACTTTTGGTCACTGTGAGGGTTAAAAAGTGGTTATTCAACATGAGGCACGATCCAATTGACATTTGAATCATTTTTGGTACAGTCCAAAAAATCAATTTTCAGATGAAAAACGATGACTCCGGACATGTCGAACGTTCCCAAAATGGTCTATAATGATGAAATTTTAACATTTAAACTTTTGACTCTAAATGACTGTTGGATGCGAATTATGACTTTTTCAACTAAAATAAGTGTGTTTAAAAGTCATTTCTGTGCCTGAAACCTGTCAAAATTGAAGCTTTTGAGTAAGCAAAACTCTGTAAAAATGGCACTTTTGGTCACTGTGAGGGTTTAAAAAGTGGTTATTCAACATGAGGCACGATCCAATTGACATTTTGAATCATTTTTGGTACAGTCCCAAAAATCAATTTTCGGATGAAAAACGATGACTCCGGACATGTCGAACGTTCCCAAAATGGTCTATAAATGATGAAATTTTAACATTTAATCTTTTGACTCTAAATGACTGTTGGATGTGAATTATGACTTTTTCAACTAAAATAAATGTGTTTAAAGTCATTTCTGTGCCTGAAACGGGTCAAAATTGAAGCTTTTGAGTAAGCAAAACTCTGTAAAAATGGCACTTTTGGTCACTGTGAGGGTTTAAAAAGTGGTTATTCAACATGAGGCACGATCCAATTGACATTTTGAATCATTTTTGGTACAGTCCCAAAAATCAATTTTCGGATGAAAAACGATGACTCCGGACATGTCGAACGTTCCCAAAATGGTCTATAATGATGAAATTTTAACATTTAATCTTTTGACTCTAAATGACTGTTGGATGTGCATTAAGACTTTTTCAACTAAAATAAGTGTGTTTAAAGTCATTTCTGTGCCTGAAACGGGTCAAAATTGAAGCTTTTGAGTAAGCAAAACTCTGTAAAAATGGCAATTTTGGTCACTGTGAGGGTTTAAAAAGTGGTTATTCAACATGAGGCATGATCCAATTGACATTTTGAATCATTTTTGGTACAGTCCAAAAAATCGATTTTCGGATGAAAAACGATGACTCCGGACATGTCGAACGTTCCCAAAATGGTCTATAATGATGAAATTTTAACATTTAATCTTTTGACTCTAAATGACTGTTGGATGTGAATTATGACTTTTTCAACTAAAATAAGTGTGTTTAAAGTCATTTCTGTGACTGAAACGGGTCAAAATTGAAGCTTTTGAGTAAGCAAAACTCTGTAAAAATGGCCATTTTGGTCACTGTGAGGGTTTAAAAAGTGGTTATTCAACATGAGGCACGATCCAATTGACATTTTGAATCATTTTTGGTACAGTCCCAAAAATCAATTTTCGGATGAAAAACGATGACTCCGGACATGTCGAACGGTCCCAAAATGGTCTATAATGATGAAATTTTAACATTTAATCTTTTGACTCTAAATGACTGTTGGATGTGCATTATGACTTTTTCAACTAAAATAAGTGTGTTTAAAGTCATTTCTGTGCCTGAAACGGGTCAAAATTGAAACTTTTGAGTAAGCAAAACTCTGTAAAAATGGCACTTTTGGTCACTGTGAGGGTTTAAAAAGTGGTTATTCAACATAAAGGAATGATCCAATTGACATTTTGAATCATTTTTGGTACAGTCCAAAAAATCGATTTTCGGATGAAAAACGATGACTCCGGACATGTCGAACGTTCCCAAAATGGTCTATAATGATGAAATTTTAACATTTAATCTTTTGACTCTAAATGACTGTTGGATGTGAATTATGACTTTTTCAACTAAAATAAGTGTGTTTAAAGTCATTTCTGTGCCTGAAACGGGTCAAAATTGAAGCTTTTGAGTAAGCAAAACTCTGTAAAAATGGCACTTTTGGTCACTGTGAGGGTTTAAAAAGTGGTTATTCAACATGAGGCACGATCCAATTGACATTTTGAATCATTTTTGGTACAGTCCCAAAAATCAATTTTCGGATGAAAAACGATGACTCCGGACATGTCGAACGGTCCCAAAATGGTCTATAATGATGAAATTTTAACATTTAATCTTTTGACTCTAAATGACTGTTGGATGTGCATTATGACTTTTTCAACTAAAATAAGTGTGTTTAAAGTCATTTCTGTGCCTGAAACGGGTCAAAATTGAAACTTTTGAGTAAGCAAAACTCTGTAAAAATGGCACTTTTGGTCACTGTGAGGGTTTAAAAAGTGGTTATTCAACATGAGGCATAATACAATTGACATTTTGAATCATTTTTGGTACAGTCCAAAAAATCGATTTTCGGATGAAAAACGATGACTCCGGACATGTCGAACGTTCCCAAAATGGTCTATAATGATGAAATTTTAACATTTAATCTTTTGACTCTAAATGACTGTTGGATGTGAATTATGACTTTTTCAACTAAAATAAGTGTGTTTAAAGTCATTTCTGTGCCTGAAACGGGTCAAAATTGAAGCTTTTGAGTAAGCAAAACTCTGTAAAAATGGCACTTTTGGTCACTGTGAGGGTTTAAAAAGTGGTTATTCAACATGAGGCACGATCCAATTGACATTTTGAATCATTTTTGGTACAGTCCCAAAAATCAATTTTCGGATGAAAAACGATGACTCCGGACATGTCGAACATTCCCAAAATGGTCTATAATGATGAAATTTTAACATTTAATCTTTTGACTCTAAATGACTGTTGGATGTGAATTATGACTTTTTCAACTAAAATAAGTGTGTTTAAAGTCATTTCTGTGCCTGAAACCTGTCAAAATTGAAGCTTTTGAGTAAGGAAAACTCTGTAAAAATGGCAGTTTTGGTCACTGTGAGGGTTTAAAAAGTGGTTATTCAACATGAGGCACGATCCAATTGACATTTTGAATCATTTTTGGTACAGTCCCAAAAATTAATTTTCGGATGAAAAACGATGACTCCGGACATGTCGAACGTTCCCAAAATGGTCTATAATGATGAAATTTTAACATTTAATCTTTTGACTCTAAATGACTGTTGGATGTGAATTATGACTTTTTCAACTAAAATAAATGTGTTTAAAGTCATTTCTGTGCCTGAAACGGGTCAAAATTGAAGCTTTTGAGTAAGCAAAACTCTGTAAAAATGGCACTTTTGGTCACTGTGAGGGTTTAAAAAGTGGTTATTCAACATGAGGCATAATCCAATTGACATTTTGAATCATTTTTGGTACAGTCCAAAAAATCGATTTTCGGATGAAAAACGATGACTCCGGACATGTCGAACGTTCCCAAAATGGTCTATAATGATGAAATTTTAACATTTAATCTTTTGACTCTAAATGACAGTTGGATGTGAATTATGACTTTTTCAACTAAAATAAGTGTGTTTAAAGTCATTTCTGTGCCTGAAACGGGTCAAAATTGAAGCTTTTGAGTAAGCAAAACTCTGTAAAAATGGCACTTTTGGTCACTGTGAGGGTTTAAAAAGTGGTTATTCAACATGAGGCACGATCCAATTGACATTTTGAATCATTTTTGGTACAGTCCAAAAAATCAATTTTCAGATGAAAAACGATGACTCCGGACATGTCGAACGTTCCCAAAATGGTCTATAATGATGAAATTTTAACATTTAAACTTTTGACTCTAAATGACTGTTGGATGCGAATTATGACTTTTTCAACTAAAATAAGTGTGTTTAAAGTCATTTCTGTGCCTGAAACCTGTCAAAATTGAAGCTTTTGAGTAAGGAAAACTCTGTAAAAATGGCAGTTTTGGTCACTGTGAGGGTTTAAAAAGTGGTTATTCAACATGAGGCACGATCCAATTGACATTTTGAATCATTTTTGGTACAGTCCCAAAAATTAATTTTCGGATGAAAAACGATGACTCCGGACATGTCGAACGTTCCCAAAATGGTCTATAATGATGAAATTTTAACATTTAATCTTTTGACTCTAAATGACTGTTGGATGTGAATTATGACTTTTTCAACTAAAATAAATGTGTTTAAAGTCATTTCTGTGCCTGAAACGGGTCAAAATTGAAGCTTTTGAGTAAGCAAAACTCTGTAAAAATGGCACTTTTGGTCACTGTGAGGGTTTAAAAAGTGGTTATTCAACATGAGGCACGATCCAATTGACATTTTGAATCATTTTTGGTACAGTCCCAAAAATCAATTTTCGGATGAAAAACGATGACTCCGGACATGTCGAACGTTCCCAAAATGGTCTATAATGATGAAATTTTAACATTTAATCTTTTGACTCTAAATGACTGTTGGATGTGCATTATGACTTTTTCAACTAAAATAAGTGTGTTTAAAGTCATTTCTGTGCCTGAAACGGGTCAAAATTGAAGCTTTTGAGTAAGCAAAACTCTGTAAAAATGGCAATTTTGGTCACTGTGAGGGTTTAAAAAGTGGTTATTCAACATGAGGCATGATCCAATTGACATTTTGAATCATTTTTGGTACAGTCCAAAAAATCGATTTTCGGATGAAAAACGATGACTCCGGACATGTCGAACGTTCCCAAAATGGTCTATAATGATGAAATTTTAACATTTAATCTTTTGACTCTAAATGACTGTTGGATGTAAATTATGACTTTTTCAACTAAAATAAGTGTGTTTAAAGTCATTTCTGTGACTGAAACGGGTCAAAATTGAAGCTTTTGAGTAAGCAAAACTCTGTAAAAATGGCCATTTTGGTCACTGTGAGGGTTTAAAAAGTGGTTATTCAACATGAGGCACGATCCAATTGACATTTTGAATCATTTTTGGTACAGTCCCAAAAATCAATTTTCGGATGAAAAACGATGACTCCGGACATGTCGAACGTTCCCAAAATGGTCTATAATGATGAAATTTTAACATTTAATCTTTTGACTCTAAATGACTGTTGGATGTGCATTATGACTTTTTCAACTAAAATAAGTGTGTTTAAAGTCATTTCTGTGCCTGAAACGGATCAAAATTGAAGCTTTTGAGTAAGCAAAACTCTGTAAAAATGGCCATTTTTGTCACTGTGAGGGTTTAAAAAGTGGTTATTCAACATGAGGCACGATCCAATTGACATTTTGAATCATTTTTGGTACAGTCCAAAAAAATCAATTTTCGGATGAAAAACGATGACTCCGGACATGTCGAACGTTCCCAAAATGTTCTATAATGATGAAATTTTAACATTTAATCTTTTGACTCTAAATGACTGTTGGATGTGAATTATGACTTTTTCAACTAAAATAAGTGTGTTTAAAGTCATTTCTGTGCCTGAAACGGGTCAAAATTGAAGCTTTTGAGTAAGCAAAACTCTGTAAAAATGGCACTTTTGGTCACTGTGAGGGTTTAAAAAGTGGTTATTCAACATGAGGCACGATCCAATTGACATTTTGAATCATTTTTGGTACAGTCCAAAAAATCAATTTTCAGATGAAAAACGATGACTCCGGACATGTCGAACGTTCCCAAAATGGTCTATAATGATGAAATTTTAACATTTAAACTTTTGACTCTAAATGACTGTTGGATGCGAATTATGACTTTTTCAACTAAAATAAGTGTGTTTAAAGTCATTTCTGTGCCTGAAACCTGTCAAAATTGAAGCTTTTGAGTAAGCAAAACTCTGTAAAAATGGCACTTTTGGTCACTGTGAGGGTTTAAAAAGTGGTTATTCAACATGAGGCACGATCCAATTGACATTTTGAATAATTTTTGGTACAGTCCCAAAAATCAATTTTCGGATGAAAAACGATGACTCCGGACATGTCGAACGTTCCCAAAATGGTCTATAATGATGAAATTTTAACATTTAATCTTTTGACTCTAAATGACTGTTGGATGTGAATTATGACTTTTTCAACTAAAATAAATGTGTTTAAAGTCATTTCTGTGCCTGAAACGGGTCAAAATTGAAGCTTTTGAGTAAGCAAAACTCTGTAAAAATGGCACTTTTGGTCACTGTGAGGGTTTAAAAAGTGGTTATTCAACATGAGGCACGATCCAATTGACATTTTGAATCATTTTTGGTACAGTCCCAAAAATCAATTTTCGGATGAAAAACGATGACTCCGGACATGTCGAACGTTCCCAAAATGGTCTATAATGATGAAATTTTAACATTTAATCTTTTGACTCTAAATGACTGTTGGATGTGCATTAAGACTTTTTCAACTAAAATAAGTGTGTTTAAAGTCATTTCTGTGCCTGAAACGGGTCAAAATTGAAGCTTTTGAGTAAGCAAAACTCTGTAAAAATGGCAATTTTGGTCACTGTGAGGGTTTAAAAAGTGGTTATTCAACATGAGGCATGATCCAATTGACATTTTGAATCATTTTTGGTACAGTCCAAAAAATCGATTTTCGGATGAAAAACGATGACTCCGGACATGTCGAACGTTCCCAAAATGGTCTATAATGATGAAATTTTAACATTTAATCTTTTGACTCTAAATGACTGTTGGATGTGAATTATGACTTTTTCAACTAAAATAAGTGTGTTTAAAGTCATTTCTGTGACTGAAACGGGTCAAAATTGAAGCTTTTGAGTAAGCAAAACTCTGTAAAAATGGCCATTTTGGTCACTGTGAGGGTTTAAAAAGTGGTTATTCAACATGAGGCACGATCCAATTGACATTTTGAATCATTTTTGGTACAGTCCCAAAAATCAATTTTCGGATGAAAAACGATGACTCCGGACATGTCGAACGGTCCCAAAATGGTCTATAATGATGAAATTTTAACATTTAATCTTTTGACTCTAAATGACTGTTGGATGTGCATTATGACTTTTTCAACTAAAATAAGTGTGTTTAAAGTCATTTCTGTGCCTGAAACGGGTCAAAATTGAAACTTTTGAGTAAGCAAAACTCTGTAAAAATGGCACTTTTGGTCACTGTGAGGGTTTAAAAAGTGGTTATTCAACATAAAGGAATGATCCAATTGACATTTTGAATCATTTTTGGTACAGTCCAAAAAATCGATTTTCGGATGAAAAACAATGACTCCGGACATGTCGAACGTTCCCAAAATGGTCTATAATGATGAAATTTAAACATTTAATCTTTTGACTCTAAATGACTGTTGGATGTGAATTATGACTTTTTCAACTAAAATAAGTGTGTTTAAAGTCATTTCTGTGCCTGAAACGGGTCAAAATTGAAGCTTTTGAGTAAGCAAAACTCTGTAAAAATGGCACTTTTGGTCACTGTGAGGGTTTAAAAAGTGGTTATTCAACATGAGGCACGATCCAATTGACATTTTGAATCATTTTTGGTACAGTCCCAAAAATCAATTTTCGGATGAAAAACGATGACTCCGGACATGTCGAACGGTCCCAAAATGGTCTATAATGATGAAATTTTAACATTTAATCTTTTGACTCTAAATGACTGTTGGATGTGCATTATGACTTTTTCAACTAAAATAAGTGTGTTTAAAGTCATTTCTGTGCCTGAAACGGGTCAAAATTGAAACTTTTGAGTAAGCAAAACTCTGTAAAAATGGCACTTTTGGTCACTGTGAGGGTTTAAAAAGTGGTTATTCAACATGAGGCATAATACAATTGACATTTTGAATCATTTTTGGTACAGTCCAAAAAATCGATTTTCGGATGAAAAACGATGACTCCGGACATGTCGAACGTTCCCAAAATGGTCTATAATGATGAAATTTTAACATTTAATCTTTTGACTCTAAATGACTGTTGGATGTGAATTATGACTTTTTCAACTAAAATAAGTGTGTTTAAAGTCATTTCTGTGCCTGAAACGGGTCAAAATTGAAGCTTTTGAGTAAGCAAAACTCTGTAAAAATGGCACTTTTGGTCACTGTGAGGGTTTAAAAAGTGGTTATTCAACATGAGGCACGATCCAATTGACATTTTGAATCATTTTTGGTACAGTCCCAAAAATCAATTTTCGGATGAAAAACGATGACTCCGGACATGTCGAACATTCCCAAAATGGTCTATAATGATGAAATTTTAACATTTAATCTTTTGACTCTAAATGACTGTTGGATGTGAATTATGACTTTTTCAACTAAAATAAGTGTGTTTAAAGTCATTTCTGTGCCTGAAACCTGTCAAAATTGAAGCTTTTGAGTAAGGAAAACTCTGTAAAAATGGCAGTTTTGGTCACTGTGAGGGTTTAAAAAGTGGTTATTCAACATGAGGCACGATCCAATTGACATTTTGAATCATTTTTGGTACAGTCCCAAAAATTAATTTTCGGATGAAAAACGATGACTCCGGACATGTCGAACGTTCCCAAAATGGTCTATAATGATGAAATTTTAACATTTAATCTTTTGACTCTAAATGACTGTTGGATGTGAATTATGACTTTTTCAACTAAAATAAATGTGTTTAAAGTCATTTCTGTGCCTGAAACGGGTCAAAATTGAAGCTTTTGAGTAAGCAAAACTCTGTAAAAATGGCACTTTTGGTCACTGTGAGGGTTTAAAAAGTGGTTATTCAACATGAGGCACGATCCAATTGACATTTTGAATCATTTTTGGTACAGTCCCAAAAATCAATTTTCGGATGAAAAACGATGACTCCGGACATGTCGAACGTTCCCAAAATGGTCTATAATGATGAAATTTTAACATTTAATCTTTTGACTCTAAATGACTGTTGGATGTGCATTATGACTTTTTCAACTAAAATAAGTGTGTTTAAAGTCATTTCTGTGCCTGAAACGGGTCAAAATTGAAGCTTTTGAGTAAGCAAAACTCTGTAAAAATGGCAATTTTGGTCACTGTGAGGGTTTAAAAAGTGGTTATTCAACATGAGGCATGATCCAATTGACATTTTGAATCATTTTTGGTACAGTCCAAAAAATCGATTTTCGGATGAAAAACGATGACTCCGGACATGTCGAACGTTCCCAAAATGGTCTATAATGATGAAATTTTAACATTTAATCTTTTGACTCTAAATGACTGTTGGATGTAAATTATGACTTTTTCAACTAAAATAAGTGTGTTTAAAGTCATTTCTGTGCCTGAAACGGGTCAAAATTGAAGCTTTTGAGTAAGCAAAACTCTGTAAAAATTGCACTTTTGGTCACTGTGAGGGTTTAAAAAGTGGTTATTCAACATGAGGCACGATCCAATTGACATTTTGAATCATTTTTGGTACAGTCCCAAAAATCAATTTTCGGATGAAAAACGATGACTCCGGACATGTCGAACGTTCCCAAAATGGTCTATAATGATGAAATTTTAACATTTAATCTTTTGACTCTAAATGACTGTTGGATGTGAATTATGACTTTTTCAACTAAAATAAATGTGTTTAAAGTCATTTCTGTGCCTGAAACGGGTCAAAATTGAAGCTTTTGAGTAAGCAAAACTCTGTAAAAATGGCACTTTTGGTCACTGTGAGGGTTTAAAAAGTGGTTATTCAACATGAGGCACGATCCAATTGACATTTTGAATCATTTTTGGTACAGTCCCAAAAATCAATTTTCGGATGAAAAACGATGACTCCGGACATGTCGAACGTTCCCAAAATGGTCTATAATGATGAAATTTTAACATTTAATCTTTTGACTCTAAATGACTGTTGGATGTGCATTAAGACTTTTTCAACTAAAATAAGTGTGTTTAAAGTCATTTCTGTGCCTGAAACGGGTCAAAATTGAAGCTTTTGAGTAAGCAAAACTCTGTAAAAATGGCAATTTTGGTCACTGTGAGGGTTTAAAAAGTGGTTATTCAACATGAGGCATGATCCAATTGACATTTTGAATCATTTTTGGTACAGTCCAAAAAATCGATTTTCGGATGAAAAACGATGACTCCGGACATGTCGAACGTTCCCAAAATGGTCTATAATGATGAAATTTTAACATTTAATCTTTTGACTCTAAATGACTGTTGGATGTGAATTATGACTTTTTCAACTAAAATAAGTGTGTTTAAAGTCATTTCTGTGACTGAAACGGGTCAAAATTGAAGCTTTTGAGTAAGCAAAACTCTGTAAAAATGGCCATTTTGGTCACTGTGAGGGTTTAAAAAGTGGTTATTCAACATGAGGCACGATCCAATTGACATTTTGAATCATTTTTGGTACAGTCCCAAAAATCAATTTTCGGATGAAAAACGATGACTCCGGACATGTCGAACGGTCCCAAAATGGTCTATAATGATGAAATTTTAACATTTAATCTTTTGACTCTAAATGACTGTTGGATGTGCATTATGACTTTTTCAACTAAAATAAGTGTGTTTAAAGTCATTTCTGTGCCTGAAACGGGTCAAAATTGAAACTTTTGAGTAAGCAAAACTCTGTAAAAATGGCACTTTTGGTCACTGTGAGGGTTTAAAAAGTGGTTATTCAACATAAAGGAATGATCCAATTGACATTTTGAATCATTTTTGGTACAGTCCAAAAAATCGATTTTCGGATGAAAAACAATGACTCCGGACATGTCGAACGTTCCCAAAATGGTCTATAATGATGAAATTTAAACATTTAATCTTTTGACTCTAAATGACTGTTGGATGTGAATTATGACTTTTTCAACTAAAATAAGTGTGTTTAAAGTCATTTCTGTGCCTGAAACGGGTCAAAATTGAAGCTTTTGAGTAAGCAAAACTCTGTAAAAATGGCACTTTTGGTCACTGTGAGGGTTTAAAAAGTGGTTATTCAACATGAGGCACGATCCAATTGACATTTTGAATCATTTTTGGTACAGTCCCAAAAATCAATTTTCGGATGAAAAACGATGACTCCGGACATGTCGAACGGTCCCAAAATGGTCTATAATGATGAAATTTTAACATTTAATCTTTTGACTCTAAATGACTGTTGGATGTGCATTATGACTTTTTCAACTAAAATAAGTGTGTTTAAAGTCATTTCTGTGCCTGAAACGGGTCAAAATTGAAACTTTTGAGTAAGCAAAACTCTGTAAAAATGGCACTTTTGGTCACTGTGAGGGTTTAAAAAGTGGTTATTCAACATGAGGCATAATACAATTGACATTTTGAATCATTTTTGGTACAGTCCAAAAAATCGATTTTCGGATGAAAAACGATGACTCCGGACATGTCGAACGTTCCCAAAATGGTCTATAATGATGAAATTTTAACATTTAATCTTTTGACTCTAAATGACTGTTGGATGTGAATTATGACTTTTTCAACTAAAATAAGTGTGTTTAAAGTCATTTCTGTGCCTGAAACGGGTCAAAATTGAAGCTTTTGAGTAAGCAAAACTCTGTAAAAATGGCACTTTTGGTCACTGTGAGGGTTTAAAAAGTGGTTATTCAACATGAGGCACGATCCAATTGACATTTTGAATCATTTTTGGTACAGTCCCAAAAATCAATTTTCGGATGAAAAACGATGACTCCGGACATGTCGAACATTCCCAAAATGGTCTATAATGATGAAATTTTAACATTTAATCTTTTGACTCTAAATGACTGTTGGATGTGAATTATGACTTTTTCAACTAAAATAAGTGTGTTTAAAGTCATTTCTGTGCCTGAAACCTGTCAAAATTGAAGCTTTTGAGTAAGGAAAACTCTGTAAAAATGGCAGTTTTGGTCACTGTGAGGGTTTAAAAAGTGGTTATTCAACATGAGGCACGATCCAATTGACATTTTGAATCATTTTTGGTACAGTCCCAAAAATTAATTTTCGGATGAAAAACGATGACTCCGGACATGTCGAACGTTCCCAAAATGGTCTATAATGATGAAATTTTAACATTTAATCTTTTGACTCTAAATGACTGTTGGATGTGAATTATGACTTTTTCAACTAAAATAAATGTGTTTAAAGTCATTTCTGTGCCTGAAACGGGTCAAAATTGAAGCTTTTGAGTAAGCAAAACTCTGTAAAAATGGCACTTTTGGTCACTGTGAGGGTTTAAAAAGTGGTTATTCAACATGAGGCACGATCCAATTGACATTTTGAATCATTTTTGGTACAGTCCCAAAAATCAATTTTCGGATGAAAAACGATGACTCCGGACATGTCGAACGTTCCCAAAATGGTCTATAATGATGAAATTTTAACATTTAATCTTTTGACTCTAAATGACTGTTGGATGTGCATTATGACTTTTTCAACTAAAATAAGTGTGTTTAAAGTCATTTCTGTGCCTGAAACGGGTCAAAATTGAAGCTTTTGAGTAAGCAAAACTCTGTAAAAATGGCAATTTTGGTCACTGTGAGGGTTTAAAAAGTGGTTATTCAACATGAGGCATGATCCAATTGACATTTTGAATCATTTTTGGTACAGTCCAAAAAATCGATTTTCGGATGAAAAACGATGACTCCGGACATGTCGAACGTTCCCAAAATGGTCTATAATGATGAAATTTTAACATTTAATCTTTTGACTCTAAATGACTGTTGGATGTAAATTATGACTTTTTCAACTAAAATAAGTGTGTTTAAAGTCATTTCTGTGCCTGAAACGGGTCAAAATTGAAGCTTTTGAGTAAGCAAAACTCTGTAAAAATTGCACTTTTGGTCACTGTGAGGGTTTAAAAAGTGGTTATTCAACATGAGGCACGATCCAATTGACATTTTGAATCATTTTTGGTACAGTCCCAAAAATCAATTTTCGGATGAAAAACGATGACTCCGGACATGTCGAACGTTCCCAAAATGGTCTATAATGATGAAATTTTAACATTTAATCTTTTGACTCTAAATGACTGTTGGATGTGCATTATGACTTTTTCAACTAAAATAAGTGTGTTTAAAGTCATTTCTGTGCCTGAAACGGATCAAAATTGAAGCTTTTGAGTAAGCAAAACTCTGTAAAAATGGCCATTTTTGTCACTGTGAGGGTTTAAAAAGTGGTTATTCAACATGAGGCACGATCCAATTGACATTTTGAATCATTTTTGGTACAGTCCAAAAAAATCAATTTTCGGATGAAAAACGATGACTCCGGACATGTCGAACGTTCCCAAAATGTTCTATAATGATGAAATTTTAACATTTAATCTTTTGACTCTAAATGACTGTTGGATGTGAATTATGACTTTTTCAACTAAAATAAGTGTGTTTAAAGTCATTTCTGTGCCTGAAACGGGTCAAAATTGAAGCTTTTGAGTAAGCAAAACTCTGTAAAAATGGCACTTTTGGTCACTGTGAGGGTTTAAAAAGTGGTTATTCAACATGAGGCACGATCCAATTGACATTTTGAATCATTTTTGGTACAGTCCAAAAAATCAATTTTCAGATGAAAAACGATGACTCCGGACATGTCGAACGTTCCCAAAATGGTCTATAATGATGAAATTTTAACATTTAAACTTTTGACTCTAAATGACTGTTGGATGCGAATTATGACTTTTTCAACTAAAATAAGTGTGTTTAAAGTCATTTCTGTGCCTGAAACCTGTCAAAATTGAAGCTTTTGAGTAAGCAAAACTCTGTAAAAATGGCACTTTTGGTCACTGTGAGGGTTTAAAAAGTGGTTATTTAACATGAGGCACGATCCAATTGACATTTTGAATCATTTTTGGTACAGTCCCAAAAATCAATTTTCGGATGAAAAACGATGACTCCGGACATGTCGAACGTTCCCAAAATGTTCTATAATGATGAAATTTTAACATTTAATCTTTTGACTCTAAATGACTGTTGGATGTGAATTATGACTTTTTCAACTAAAATAAGTGTGTTTAAAGTCATTTCTGTGCCTGAAACGGGTCAAAATTGAAGCTTTTGAGTAAGCAAAACTCTGTAAAAATGGCACTTTTGGTCACTGTGAGGGTTTAAAAAGTGGTTATTCAACATGAGGCACGATCCAATTGACATTTTGAATCATTTTTGGTACAGTCCAAAAAATCAATTTTCAGATGAAAAACGATGACTCCGGACATGTCGAACGTTCCCAAAATGGTCTATAATGATGAAATTTTAACATTTAAACTTTTGACTCTAAATGACTGTTGGATGCGAATTATGACTTTTTCAACTAAAATAAGTGTGTTTAAAGTCATTTCTGTGCCTGAAACCTGTCAAAATTGAAGCTTTTGAGTAAGCAAAACTCTGTAAAAATGGCACTTTTGGTCACTGTGAGGGTTTAAAAAGTGGTTATTCAACATGAGGCACGATCCAATTGACATTTTGAATAATTTTTGGTACAGTCCCAAAAATCAATTTTCGGATGAAAAACGATGACTCCGGACATGTCGAACGTTCCCAAAATGGTCTATAATGATGAAATTTTAACATTTAATCTTTTGACTCTAAATGACTGTTGGATGTGAATTATGACTTTTTCAACTAAAATAAATGTGTTTAAAGTCATTTCTGTGCCTGAAACGGGTCAAAATTGAAGCTTTTGAGTAAGCAAAACTCTGTAAAAATGGCACTTTTGGTCACTGTGAGGGTTTAAAAAGTGGTTATTCAACATGAGGCACGATCCAATTGACATTTTGAATCATTTTTGGTACAGTCCCAAAAATCAATTTTCGGATGAAAAACGATGACTCCGGACATGTCGAACGTTCCCAAAATGGTCTATAATGATGAAATTTTAACATTTAATCTTTTGACTCTAAATGACTGTTGGATGTGCATTAAGACTTTTTCAACTAAAATAAGTGTGTTTAAAGTCATTTCTGTGCCTGAAACGGGTCAAAATTGAAGCTTTTGAGTAAGCAAAACTCTGTAAAAATGGCAATTTTGGTCACTGTGAGGGTTTAAAAAGTGGTTATTCAACATGAGGCATGATCCAATTGACATTTTGAATCATTTTTGGTACAGTCCAAAAAATCGATTTTCGGATGAAAAACGATGACTCCGGACATGTCGAACGTTCCCAAAATGGTCTATAATGATGAAATTTTAACATTTAATCTTTTGACTCTAAATGACTGTTGGATGTGAATTATGACTTTTTCAACTAAAATAAGTGTGTTTAAAGTCATTTCTGTGACTGAAACGGGTCAAAATTGAAGCTTTTGAGTAAGCAAAACTCTGTAAAAATGGCCATTTTGGTCACTGTGAGGGTTTAAAAAGTGGTTATTCAACATGAGGCACGATCCAATTGACATTTTGAATCATTTTTGGTACAGTCCCAAAAATCAATTTTCGGATGAAAAACGATGACTCCGGACATGTCGAACGGTCCCAAAATGGTCTATAATGATGAAATTTTAACATTTAATCTTTTGACTCTAAATGACTGTTGGATGTGCATTATGACTTTTTCAACTAAAATAAGTGTGTTTAAAGTCATTTCTGTGCCTGAAACGGGTCAAAATTGAAACTTTTGAGTAAGCAAAACTCTGTAAAAATGGCACTTTTGGTCACTGTGAGGGTTTAAAAAGTGGTTATTCAACATAAAGGAATGATCCAATTGACATTTTGAATCATTTTTGGTACAGTCCAAAAAATCGATTTTCGGATGAAAAACGATGACTCCGGACATGTCGAACGTTCCCAAAATGGTCTATAATGATGAAATTTAAACATTTAATCTTTTGACTCTAAATGACTGTTGGATGTGAATTATGACTTTTTCAACTAAAATAAGTGTGTTTAAAGTCATTTCCGTGCCTGAAACGGGTCAAAATTGAAGCTTTTGAGTAAGCAAAACTCTGTAAAAATGGCACTTTTGGTCACTGTGAGGGTTTAAAAAGTGGTTATTCAACATGAGGCACGATCCAATTGACATTTTGAATCATTTTTGGTACAGTCCCAAAAATCAATTTTCGGATGAAAAACGATGACTCCGGACATGTCGAACGGTCCCAAAATGGTCTATAATGATGAAATTTTAACATTTAATCTTTTGACTCTAAATGACTGTTGGATGTGCATTATGACTTTTTCAACTAAAATAAGTGTGTTTAAAGTCATTTCTGTGCCTGAAACGGGTCAAAATTGAAACTTTTGAGTAAGCAAAACTCTGTAAAAATGGCACTTTTGGTCACTGTGAGGGTTTAAAAAGTGGTTATTCAACATGAGGCATAATACAATTGACATTTTGAATCATTTTTGGTACAGTCCAAAAAATCGATTTTCGGATGAAAAACGATGACTCCGGACATGTCGAACGTTCCCAAAATGGTCTATAATGATGAAATTTTAACATTTAATCTTTTGACTCTAAATGACTGTTGGATGTGAATTATGACTTTTTCAACTAAAATAAGTGTGTTTAAAGTCATTTCTGTGCCTGAAACGGGTCAAAATTGAAGCTTTTGAGTAAGCAAAACTCTGTAAAAATGGCACTTTTGGTCACTGTGAGGGTTTAAAAAGTGGTTATTCAACATGAGGCACGATCCAATTGACATTTTGAATCATTTTTGGTACAGTCCCAAAAATCAATTTTCGGATGAAAAACGATGACTCCGGACATGTCGAACATTCCCAAAATGGTCTATAATGATGAAATTTTAACATTTAATCTTTTGACTCTAAATGACTGTTGGATGTGAATTATGACTTTTTCAACTAAAATAAGTGTGTTTAAAGTCATTTCTGTGCCTGAAACCTGTCAAAATTGAAGCTTTTGAGTAAGGAAAACTCTGTAAAAATGGCAGTTTTGGTCACTGTGAGGGTTTAAAAAGTGGTTATTCAACATGAGGCACGATCCAATTGACATTTTGAATCATTTTTGGTACAGTCCCAAAAATTAATTTTCGGATGAAAAACGATGACTCCGGACATGTCGAACGTTCCCAAAATGGTCTATAATGATGAAATTTTAACATTTAATCTTTTGACTCTAAATGACTGTTGGATGTGAATTATGACTTTTTCAACTAAAATAAATGTGTTTAAAGTCATTTCTGTGCCTGAAACGGGTCAAAATTGAAGCTTTTGAGTAAGCAAAACTCTGTAAAAATGGCACTTTTGGTCACTGTGAGGGTTTAAAAAGTGGTTATTCAACATGAGGCACGATCCAATTGACATTTTGAATCATTTTTGGTACAGTCCCAAAAATCAATTTTCGGATGAAAAACGATGACTCCGGACATGTCGAACGTTCCCAAAATGGTCTATAATGATGAAATTTTAACATTTAATCTTTTGACTCTAAATGACTGTTGGATGTGCATTATGACTTTTTCAACTAAAATAAGTGTGTTTAAAGTCATTTCTGTGCCTGAAACGGGTCAAAATTGAAGCTTTTGAGTAAGCAAAACTCTGTAAAAATGGCAATTTTGGTCACTGTGAGGGTTTAAAAAGTGGTTATTCAACATGAGGCATGATCCAATTGACATTTTGAATCATTTTTGGTACAGTCCAAAAAATCGATTTTCGGATGAAAAACGATGACTCCGGACATGTCGAACGTTCCCAAAATGGTCTATAATGATGAAATTTTAACATTTAATCTTTTGACTCTAAATGACTGTTGGATGTAAATTATGACTTTTTCAACTAAAATAAGTGTGTTTAAAGTCATTTCTGTGCCTGAAACGGGTCAAAATTGAAGCTTTTGAGTAAGCAAAACTCTGTAAAAATTGCACTTTTGGTCACTGTGAGGGTTTAAAAAGTGGTTATTCAACATGAGGCACGATCCAATTGACATTTTGAATCATTTTTGGTACAGTCCCAAAAATCAATTTTCGGATGAAAAACGATGACTCCGGACATGTCGAACGTTCCCAAAATGGTCTATAATGATGAAATTTTAACATTTAATCTTTTGACTCTAAATGACTGTTGGATGTGCATTATGACTTTTTCAACTAAAATAAGTGTGTTTAAAGTCATTTCTGTGCCTGAAACGGATCAAAATTGAAGCTTTTGAGTAAGCAAAACTCTGTAAAAATGGCCATTTTTGTCACTGTGAGGGTTTAAAAAGTGGTTATTCAACATGAGGCACGATCCAATTGACATTTTGAATCATTTTTGGTACAGTCCAAAAAAATCAATTTTCGGATGAAAAACGATGACTCCGGACATGTCGAACGTTCCCAAAATGTTCTATAATGATGAAATTTTAACATTTAATCTTTTGACTCTAAATGACTGTTGGATGTGAATTATGACTTTTTCAACTAAAATAAGTGTGTTTAAAGTCATTTCTGTGCCTGAAACGGGTCAAAATTGAAGCTTTTGAGTAAGCAAAACTCTGTAAAAATGGCACTTTTGGTCACTGTGAGGGTTTAAAAAGTGGTTATTCAACATGAGGCACGATCCAATTGACATTTTGAATCATTTTTGGTACAGTCCAAAAAATCAATTTTCAGATGAAAAACGATGACTCCGGACATGTCGAACGTTCCCAAAATGGTCTATAATGATGAAATTTTAACATTTAAACTTTTGACTCTAAATGACTGTTGGATGCGAATTATGACTTTTTCAACTAAAATAAGTGTGTTTAAAGTCATTTCTGTGCCTGAAACCTGTCAAAATTGAAGCTTTTGAGTAAGCAAAACTCTGTAAAAATGGCACTTTTGGTCACTGTGAGGGTTTAATAAGTGGTTATTTAACATGAGGCACGATCCAATTGACATTTTGAATCATTTTTGGTACAGTCCCAAAAATCAATTTTCGGATGAAAAACGATGACTCCGGACATGTCGAACGTTCCCAAAATGGTCTATAATGATGAAATTTTAACATTTAATCTTTTGACTCTAAATGACTGTTGGATGTGAATTATGACTTTTTCAACTAAAATAAATGTGTTTAAAGTCATTTCTGTGCCTGAACCGGGTCAAAATTGAAGCTTTTGAGTAAGCAAAACTCTGTAAAAATGGCACTTTTGGTCACTGTGAGGGTTTAAAAAGTGGTTATTCAACATGAGGCACGATCCAATTGACATTTTGAATCATTTTTGGTACAGTCCCAAAAATCAATTTTCGGATGAAAAACGATGACTCCGGACATGTCGAACGTTCCCAAAATGGTCTATAATGATGAAATTTTAACATTTAATCTTTTGACTCTAAATGACTGTTGGATGTGCATTAAGACTTTTTCAACTAAAATAAGTGTGTTTAAAGTCATTTCTGTGCCTGAAACGGGTCAAAATTGAAGCTTTTGAGTAAGCAAAACTCTGTAAAAATGGCAATTTTGGTCACTGTGAGGGTTTAAAAAGTGGTTATTCAACATGAGGCATGATCCAATTGACATTTTGAATCATTTTTGGTACAGTCCAAAAAATCGATTTTCGGATGAAAAACGATGACTCCGGACATGTCGAACGTTCCCAAAATGGTCTATAATGATGAAATTTTAACATTTAATCTTTTGACTCTAAATGACTGTTGGATGTGAATTATGACTTTTTCAACTAAAATAAGTGTGTTTAAAGTCATTTCTGTGACTGAAACGGGTCAAAATTGAAGCTTTTGAGTAAGCAAAACTCTGTAAAAATGGTTATTTTGGTCACTGTGAGGGTTTAAAAAGTGGTTATTCAACATGAGGCACGATCCAATTGACATTTTGAATCATTTTTGGTACAGTCCCAAAAATCAATTTTCGGATGAAAAACGATGACTCCGGACATGTCGAACGGTCCCAAAATGGTCTATAATGATGAAATTTTAACATTTAATCTTTTGACTCTAAATGACTGTTGGATGTGCATTATGACTTTTTCAACTAAAATAAGTGTGTTTAAAGTCATTTCTGTGCCTGAAACGGGTCAAAATTGAAACTTTTGAGTAAGCAAAACTCTGTAAAAATGGCACTTTTGGTCACTGTGAGGGTTTAAAAAGTGGTTATTCAACATAAAGGAATGATCCAATTGACATTTTGAATCATTTTTGGTACAGTCCAAAAAATCGATTTTCGGATGAAAAACGATGACTCCGGACATGTCGAACGTTCCCAAAATGGTCTATAATGATGAAATTTTAACATTTAATCTTTTGACTCTAAATGACTGTTGGATGTGAATTATGACTTTTTCAACTAAAATAAGTGTGTTTAAAGTCATTTCTGTGCCTGAAACGGGTCAAAATTGAAGCTTTTGAGTAAGCAAAACTCTGTAAAAATGGCACTTTTGGTCACTGTGAGGGTTTAAAAAGTGGTTATTCAACATGAGGCACGATCCAATTGACATTTTGAATCATTTTTGGTACAGTCCCAAAAATCAATTTTCGGATGAAAAACGATGACTCCGGACATGTCGAACGGTCCCAAAATGGTCTATAATGATGAAATTTTAACATTTAATCTTTTGACTCTAAATGACTGTTGGATGTGCATTATGACTTTTTCAACTAAAATAAGTGTGTTTAAAGTCATTTCTGTGCCTGAAACGGGTCAAAATTGATACTTTTGAGTAAGCAAAACTCTGTAAAAATGGCACTTTTGGTCACTGTGAGGGTTTAAAAAGTGGTTATTCAACATGAGGCATAATCCAATTGACATTTTGAATCATTTTTGGTACAGTCCAAAAAATCGATTTTCGGATGAAAAACGATGACTCCGGACATGTCGAACGTTCCCAAAATGGTCTATAATGATGAAATTTTAACATTTAATCTTTTGACTCTAAATGACTGTTGGATGTGAATTATGACTTTTTCAACTAAAATAAGTGTGTTTAAAGTCATTTCTGTGCCTGAAACGGGTCAAAATTGAAGCTTTTGAGTAAGCAAAACTCTGTAAAAATGGCACTTTTGGTCACTGTGAGGGTTTAAAAAGTGGTTATTCAACATGAGGCACGATCCAATTGACATTTTGAATCATTTTTGGTACAGTCCCAAAAATCAATTTTCGGATGAAAAACGATGACTCCGGACATGTCGAACATTCCCAAAATGGTCTATAATGATGAAATTTTAACATTTAATCTTTTGACTCTAAATGACTGTTGGATGTGAATTATGACTTTTTCAACTAAAATAAGTGTGTTTAAAGTCATTTCTGTGCCTGAAACGGGTCAAAATTGAAGCTTTTGAGTAAGGAAAACTCTGTAAAAATGGCAATTTTGGTCAACGTGAGTGTTTAAAAAGTGGTTATTCAACATGAGGCACGATCCAATTGACATTTTGAAGCATTTTTAGTACAGTCCAAAAAATCAATTTTCGGATGAAAAACGATGACTCCGGACATGTCGAACGTTCCCAAAATGGTCTATAATGATGAAAATTTAACATTTAATCTTTTGACTCTAAATGACTGTTTGATGTGCATTATGACTTTTTCAACTAAAATAAGTGTGTTTAAAGTCATTTCTGTGCCTGAAACGGGTCAAAATTGAAGCTTTTGAGTAAGCAAAACTCTGTAAAAATGGCACTTTTGGTCACTGTGAGGGTTTAAAAAGTGGTTATTCAACATGAGGCACGATCCAATTGACATTTTGAATCATTTTTGGTACAGTCCAAAAAATCAATTTTCGGATGAAAAACGATGACTCCGGACATGCCGAACGTTCCCAAAATGGTCTATAATGATGAAATTTTAACATTTAATCTTTTGACTCTAAATGACTGTTGGATGTGAATTATGACTTTTTCAACTAAAATAAGTGTGTTTAAAGTCATTTCTGTGCCTGAAACGGGTCGAAATTGAAGCTTTTGAGTAAGCAAAACTCTGTAAAAATGGCACTTTTGGTCACTGTGAGGGTTTAAAAAGTGGTTATTCAACATGAGGCACGATCCAATTGACATTTTGAATCATTTTTGGTACAGTCCCAAAAATCAATTTTCGGATGAAAAACGATGACTCCGGACATGTCGAACGGTCCCAAAATGGTCTATAATGATGAAATTTTAACATTTAATCTTTTGACTCTAAATGACTGTTGGATGTGCATTATGACTTTTTCAACTAAAATAAGTGTGTTTAAAGTCATTTCTGTGCCTGAAACGGGTCAAAATTGAAACTTTTGAGTAAGCAAAACTCTGTAAAAATGGCACTTTTGGTCACTGTGAGGGTTTAAAAAGTGGTTATTCAACATGAGGCATGATCCAATTGACATTTTGAATCATTTTTGGTACAGTCCAAAAAATCGATTTTCGGATGAAAAACGATGACTCCGGACATGTCGAACGTTCCCAAAATGGTCTATAATGATGAAATTTTAACATTTAATCTTTTGACTCTAAATGACTGTTGGATGTGAATTATGACTTTTTCAACTAAAATAAGTGTGTTTAAAGTCATTTCTGTGCCTGAAACGGGTCAAAATTGAAGCTTTTGAGTAAGCAAAACTCTGTAAAAATGGCACTTTTGGTCACTGTGAGGGTTTAAAAAGTGGTTATTCAACATGAGGCACGATCCATTTGACATTTTGAATCATTTTTGGTACAGTCCCAAAAATCAATTTTCGGATGAAAAACGATGACTCCGGACATGTCGAACATTCCCAAAATGGTCTATAATGATGAAATTTTAACATTTAATCTTTTGACTCTAAATGACTGTTGGATGTGAATTATGACTTTTTCAACTAAAATAAGTGTGTTTAAAGTCATTTCTGTGCCTGAAACGGGTCAAAATTGAAGCTTTTGAGTAAGGAAAACTCTGTAAAAATGGCAATTTTGGTCAACGTGAGTGTTTAAAAAGTGGTTATTCAACATGAGGCACGATCCAATTGACATTTTGAAGCATTTTTAGTACAGTCCACAAAACTCAATTTTCGGATGAAAAATGATGACTCCGGACATGTCGAACGTTCCAAAAATGGTCTATAATGATGAAAATTTAACATTTAATCTTTTGACTCTAAATGACTGTTTGATGTGCATTATGACTTTTTCAACTAAAATAAGTGTGTTTAAAGTCATTTCTGTGCCTGAAACGGGTCAAAATTGAAGCTTTTGAGTAAGCAAAACTCTGTAAAAATGGCACTTTTGGTCACTGTGAGGGTTTAAAAAGTGGTTATTCAACATGAGGCACGATCCAATTGACATTTTGAATCATTTTTGGTACAGTCCAAAAAATCAATTTTCGGATGAAAAACGATGACTCCGGACATGCCGAACGTTCCCAAAATGGTCTATAATGATGAAATTTTAACATTTAATCTTTTGACTCTAAATGACTGTTGGATGTGAATTATGACTTTTTCAACTAAAATAAGTGTGTTTAAAGTCATTTCTGTGCCTGAAACGGGTCAAAATTGAAGCTTTTGAGTAAGCAAAACTCTGTAAAAATGGCACTTTTGGTCACTGTGAGGGTTTAAAAAGTGGCTATTCAACATGAGGCACGATCCAATTGACATTTTGAATCATTTTTGGTACAGTCCCAAAAATCAATTTTCGGATGAAAAACGATGACTCCGGACATGTCGAACGTTCCCAAAATAGTCTATAATGATGAAATTTTAACATTTAATCTTTTGACTCTAAATGACTGTTGGATGTGAATTATGACTTTTTCAACTAAAATAAGTGTGTTTAAAGTCATTTCTGTGCCTGAAACGGGTCAAAATTGAAGCTTTTGAGTAAGCAAAACTCTGTAAAAATGGCACTTTTGGTCACTGTGAGGGTTTAAAAAGTGGTTATTCAACATGAGGCACGATCCAATTGACATTTTGAATCATTTTTGGTACAGTCCCAAAAATCAATTTTCGGATGAAAAACGATGACTCCGGACATGTCGAACGTTCCCAAAATGGTCTATAATGATGAAATTTTAACATTTAATCTATTGACTCTAAATGACTGTTGGATGTGAATTATGACTTTTTCAACTAAAATAAGTGTGTTTAAAGTCATTTCTGTGCCTGAAACGGGTCAAAATTGAAGCTTTTGAGTAAGCAAAACTCTGTAAAAATTGCACTTTTGGTCACTGTGAGGGTTTAAAAAGTGGTTATTCAACATGAGGCACGATCCAATTGACATTTTGAATCATTTTTGGTACAGTCCCAAAAATCAATTTTCGGATGAAAAACGATGACTCCGGACATGTCGAACGTTCCCAAAATGGTCTATAATGATGAAAATTTAACATTTAATCTTTTGACTCTAAATGACTGTTTGATGTGCATTATGACTTTTTCAACTAAAATAAGTGTGTTTAAAGTCATTTCTATGCCTGAAACGGGTCAAAATTGAAGCTTTTGAGTAAGCAAAACTCTGTAAAAATGGCAATTTTGGTCACTGTGAGGGTTTAAAAAGTGGTTATTCAACATGAGGCACAATCCAATTGACATTTTGAATCATTTTTGGTACAGTCCAAAAAATCAATTTTCGGATGTAAAACGATGACTCCGGACATGTCGAACGTTCCCAAAATGGTCTATAATGATGAAATTTTAACATTTAATCTATTGACTCTAAATGACTGTTGGATGTGAATTATGACTTTTTCAACTAAAATAAGTGTGTTTAAAGTCATTTCTGTGCCTGAAACGGGTCAAAATTGAAGCTTTTGAGTAAGCAAAACTCTGTAAAAATTGCACTTTTGGTCACTGTGAGGGTTTAAAAAGTAGTTATTCAACATGAGGCACGATCCAATTGACATTTTGAATCATTTTTGGTACAGTCCCAAAAATCAATTTTCGGATGAAAAACGATGACTCCGGACATGTCGAACGGTCCCAAAATGGTCTATAATGATGAAATTTTAACATTTAATCTTTTGACTCTAAATGACTGTTGGATGTGCATTATGACTTCTTCAACTAAAATAAGTGTGTTTAAAGTCATTTCTGTGCCTGAAACGGGTCAAAATTGAAACTTTTGAGTAAGCAAAACTCTGTAAAAATGGCACTTTTGGTCACTGTGAGGGTTTAAAAAGTGGTTATTCAACATGAGGCACGATCCAATTGACATTTTGAATAATTTTTGGTACAGTCCAAAAAATCAATTTTCGGATGAAAAACGATGACTCCGGACATGTCGAACATTCCCAAAATGGTCTATAATGATGAAATGTTAACATTTAATCTTTTGACTCTAAATGACTGTTGAATGTGAATTATGACTTTTTCAACTAAAATAAGTGTGTTTAAAGTCATTTCTGTGCCTGAAACGGGTCAAAATTGATGCTTTTGAGTAAGGAAAACTCTGTAAAAATGGCAATTTTGGTCACTGTGAGGGTTTAAAAAGTGGTTATTCAACATGAGGCACGATCCAATTGACATTTTGAATCATTTTTGGTACAGTCCAAAAAATCAATTTTCGGATGAAAAACGATGACTCCGGACATGCCGAACGTTCCCAAAATGGTCTATAATGATGAAATTTTAACATTTAATCTTTTGATTCTAAATGACTGTTGGATGTGAATTATGACTTTTTCAACTAAAATAAGTGTGTTTAAAGTCATTTCTGTGCCTGAAACGGGTCAGAATTGAAGCTTTTGAGTAAGCAAAACTCTGTAAAAATGGCACTTTTGGTCACTGTGAGGGTTTAAAAAGTGGTTATTCAACATGAGGCACGATCCAATTGACATTTTGAATCATTTTTGGTACAGTCCAAAAAATTGATTTTCGGATGAAAATCGATGACTCCGGACATGTCGAACGTTCCCAAAATGGTCTATTATGATGACATTTTAATATTTAATCTTTTGACTCTAAATGACTGTTGGATGTGAATTATGACTTTTTCAACTAAAATAAGTGTGTTTAAAGTAATTTCTGTGCCTGAAACGGGTCAAAATTGAAACTTTTGAGTAAGCAAAACTCTGTAAAAATGGCACTTTTGGTCACTGTGAGGGTTTAAAAAGTGGTTATTCAACATGAGGCACGATCCAATTGACATTTTGAATAATTTTTGGTACAGTCCAAAAAATCAATTTTCGGATGAAAAACGATGACTCCGGACATGTCGAACGTTCCCAAAATGGTCTATAATGATGAAATTTTAACATTTAATCTTTTGACTCTAAATGACTGTTGGATGCGAATTATGACTTTTTCAACTAAAATAAGTGTGTTTAAAGTCATTTCTGTGCCTGAAACGCGTCAAAATTGAAGCTTTTGAGTAAGGAAAACTATGTAAAAATGGCAATTTTGGTCACTGTGAGGGTTTAAAAAGTGGTTATTCAACATGAGGCACGATCCAATTGACATTTTGAATCATTTTTGGTACAGTCCAAAAAATCAATTTTCGGATGAAAAACGATGACTCCGGACATGCCGAACGTTCCCAAAATGGTCTATAATGATGAAATTTTAACATTTAATCTTTTGACTCTAAATGACTGTTGGATGTGAATTATGACTTTTTCAACTAAAATAAGTGTGTTTAAAGTCATTTCTGTGCCTGAAACGGGTCAAAATTGAAGCTTTTGAGTAAGGAAAACTCTGTAAAAATGGCAATTTTGGTCAACGTGAGTGTTTAAAAAGTGGTTATTCAACATGAGGCACGATCCAATTGACATTTTGAATCATTTTTGGTACAGTCCAAAAAATCAATTTTCAGATGAAAAACGATGACTCCGGACATGTCGAACGTTCCCATATTGGTCTATAATGATGAAATTTTAACATTTAAACTTTTGACTCTAAATGACTGTTGGATGCGAATTATGACTTTTTCAACTAAAATAAGTGTGTTTAAAGTCATTTCTGTGCCTGAAACCTGTCAAAATTGAAGCTTTTGAGTAAGGAAAACTCTGTAAAAATGGCAGTTTTGGTCACTGTGAGGGTTTAAAAAGTCGTTATTCAACATGAGGCACGATCCAATTGACATTTTGAATCATTTTTGGTACAGTCCCAAAAATCAATTTTCGGATGAAAAACGATGACTCCGGACATGTCGAACGTTCCCAAAATGGTCTATAATGATGAAATTTTAACATTTAATCTTTTGACTCTAAATGACTGTTGGATGTGAATTATGACTTTTTCAACTAAAATAAATGTGTTTAAAGTCATTTCTGTGCCTGAAACGGGTCAAAATTTAAGCTTTTGAGTAAGCAAAACTCTGTAAAAATGGCACTTTTGGTCACTGTGAGGGTTTAAAAAGTGGTTATTCAACATGAGGCACGATCCAATTGACATTTTGAATCATTTTTGGTACAGTCCCAAAAATCAATTTTCGGATGAAAAACGATGACTCCGGACATGTCGAACGTTCCCAAAATGGTCTATAATGATGAAATTTTAACATTTAATCTTTTGACTCTAAATGACTGTTGGATGTGCATTATGACTTTTTCAACTAAAATAAGTGTGTTTAAAGTCATTTCTGTGCCTGAAACGGGTCAAAATTGAAGCTTTTGAGTAAGCAAAACTCTGTAAAAATGGCAATTTTGGTCACTGTGAGGGTTTAAAAAGTGGTTATTCAACATGAGGCATGATCCAATTGACATTTTGAATCATTTTTGGTACAGTCCAAAAAATCGATTTTCGGATGAAAAACGATGACTCCGGACATGTCGAACGTTCCCAAAATGTTCTATAATGATGAAATTTTAACATTTAATCTTTTGACTCTAAATGACTGTTGGATGCGAATTATGACTTTTTCAACTAAAATAAGTGTGTTTAAAGTCATTTCTGTGCCTGAAACCTGTCAAAATTGAAGCTTTTGAGTAAGGAAAACTCTGTAAAAATGGCAGTTTTGGTCACTGTGAGGGTTTAAAAAGTGGTTATTCAACATGAGGCACGATCCAATTGACATTTTGAATCATTTTGGGTACAGTCCCAAAAATTAATTTTCGGATGAAAAACGATGACTCCGGACATGTCGAACGTTCCCAAAATGGTCTATAATGATGAAATTTTAACATTTAATCTTTTGACTCTAAATGACTGTTGGATGTGAATTATGACTTTTTCAACTAAAATAAATGTGTTTAAAGTCATTTCTGTGCCTGAAACGGGTCAAAATTGAAGCTTTTGAGTAAGCAAAACTATGTAAAAATGGCACTTTTGGTCACTGTGAGGGTTTAAAAAGTGGTTATTCAACATGAGGCACGATCCAATTGACATTTTGAATCATTTTTGGTACAGTCCCAAAAATCAATTTTCGGATGAAAAACGATGACTCCGGACATGTCGAACGTTCCCAAAATGGTCTATAATGATGAAATTTTAACATTTAATCTTTTGACTCTAAATGACTGTTGGATGTGCATTATGACTTTTTCAACTAAAATAAGTGTGTTTAAAGTCATTTCTGTGCCTGAAACGGGTCAAAATTGAAGCTTTTGAGTAAGCAAAACTCTGTAAAAATGGCAATTTTGGTCACTGTGAGGGTTTAAAAAGTGGTTATTCAACATGAGGCATGATCCAATTGACATTTTGAATCATTTTTGGTACAGTCCAAAAAATCGATTTTCGGATGAAAAACGACATGTCGAACGTTCCCAAAATGGTCTATAATGATGAAATTTTAACATTTAATCTTTTGACTCTAAATGACTGTTGGATGTAAATTATGACTTTTTCAACTAAAATAAGTGTGTTTAAAGTCATTTCTGTGACTGAAACGGGTCAAAATTGAAGCTTTTGAGTAAGCAAAACTCTGTAAAAATGGCCATTTTGGTCACTGTGAGGGTTTAAAAAGTGGTTATTCAACATGAGGCACGATCCAATTGACATTTTGAATCATTTTTGGTACAGTCCCAAAAATCAATTTTCGGATGAAAAACGATGACTCCGGACATGTCGAACGTTCCCAAAATGGTCTATAATGATGAAATTTTAACATTTAATCTTTTGACTCTAAATGACTGTTGGATGTGCATTATGACTTTTTCAACTAAAATAAGTGTGTTTAAAGTCATTTCTGTGCCTGAAACGGATCAAAATTGAAGCTTTTGAGTAAGCAAAACTCTGTAAAAATGGCCATTTTTGTCACTGTGAGGGTTTAAAAAGTGGTTATTCAACATGAGGCACGATCCAATTGACATTTTGAATCATTTTTGGTACAGTCCAAAAAAATCAATTTTCGGATGAAAAACGATGACTCCGGACATGTCGAACGTTCCCAAAATGTTCTATAATGATGAAATTTTAACATTTAATCTTTTGACTCTAAATGACTGTTGGATGTGAATTATGACTTTTTCAACTAAAATAAGTGTGTTTAAAGTCATTTCTGTGCCTGAAACGGGTCAAAATTGAAGCTTTTGAGTAAGCAAAACTCTGTAAAAATGGCACTTTTGGTCACTGTGAGGGTTTAAAAAGCGGTTATTCAACATGAGGCACGATCCAATTGACATTTTGAATCATTTTTGGTACAGTCCAAAAAATCAATTTTCAGATGAAAAACGATGACTCCGGACATGTCGAACGTTCCCAAAATGGTCTATAATGATGAAATTTTAACATTTAAACTTTTGACTCTAAATGACTGTTGGATGCGAATTATGACTTTTTCAACTAAAATAAGTGTGTTTAAAGTCATTTCTGTGCCTGAAACCTGTCAAAATTGAAGCTTTTGAGTAAGCAAAACTCTGTAAAAATGGCACTTTTGGTCACTGTGAGGGTTTAAAAAGTGGTTATTCAACATGAGGCACGATCCAATTGACATTTTGAATCATTTTTGGTACAGTCCCAAAAATCAATTTTCGGATGAAAAACGATGACTCCGGACATGTCGAACGTTCCCAAAATGGTCTATAATGATGAAATTTTAACATTTAATCTTTTGACTCTAAATGACTGTTGGATGTGCATTAAGACTTTTTCAACTAAAATAAGTGTGTTTAAAGTCATTTCTGTGCCTGAAACGGGTCAAAATTGAAGCTTTTGAGTAAGCAAAACTCTGTAAAAATGGCAATTTTGGTCACTGTGAGGGTTTAAAAAGTGGTTATTCAACATGAGGCATGATCCAATTGACATTTTGAATCATTTTTGGTACAGTCCAAAAAATCGATTTTCGGATGAAAAACGATGACTCCGGACATGTCGAACGTTCCCAAAATGGTCTATAATGATGAAATTTTAACATTTAATCTTTTGACTCTAAATGACTGTTGGATGTGAATTATGACTTTTTCAACTAAAATAAGTGTGTTTAAAGTCATTTCTGTGACTGAAACGGGTCAAAATTGAAGCTTTTGAGTAAGCAAAACTCTGTAAAAATCACCATTTTGGTCACTGTGAGGGTTTAAAAAGTGGTTATTCAACATGAGGCACGATCCAATTGACATTTTGAATCATTTTTGGTACAGTCCCAAAAATCAATTTTCGGATGAAAAACGATGACTCCGGACATGTCGAACGGTCCCAAAATGGTCTATAATGATGAAATTTTAACATTTAATCTTTTGACTCTAAATGACTGTTGGATGTGCATTATGACTTTTTCAACTAAAATAAGTGTGTTTAAAGTCATTTCTGTGCCTGAAACGGGTCAAAATTGAAACTTTTGAGTAAGCAAAACTCTGTAAAAAAGGCACTTTTGGTCACTGTGAGGGTTTAAAAAGTGGTTATTCAACATAAAGGAATGATCCAATTGACATTTTGAATCATTTTTGGTACAGTCCAAAAAATCGATTTTCGGATGAAAAACGATGACTCCGGACATGTCGAACGTTCCCAAAATGGTCTATAATGATGAAATTTTAACATTTAATCTTTTGACTCTAAATGACTGTTGGATGTGAATTATGACTTTTTCAACTAAAATAAGTGTGTTTAAAGTCATTTCTGTGCCTGAAACGGGTCAAAATTGAAGCTTTTGAGTAAGCAAAACTCTGTAAAAATGGCACTTTTGGTCACTGTGAGGGTTTAAAAAGTGGTTATTCAACATGAGGCACGATCCAATTGACATTTTGAATCATTTTTGGTACAGTCCAAAAAATCGATTTTCGGATGAAAAACGATGACTCCGGACATGTCGAACGTTCCCAAAATGGTCTATAATGATGAAATTTTAACATTTAATCTTTTGACTCTAAATGACTGTTGGATGTGAATTATGACTTTTTCAACTAAAATAAGTGTGTTTAAAGTCATTTCTGTGCCTGAAACGGGTCAAAATTGAAGCTTTTGAGTAAGCAAAACTCTGTAAAAATGGCACTTTTGGTCACTGTGAGGGTTTAAAAAGTGGTTATTCAACATGAGGCATAATCCAATTGACATTTTGAATCATTTTTGGTACAGTCCAAAAAATCGATTTTCGGATGAAAAACGATGACTCCGGACATGTCGAACGTTCCCAAAATGGTCTATAATGATGAAATTTTAACATTTAATCTTTTGACTCTAAATGACTGTTGGATGTGAATTATGACTTTTTCAACTAAAATAAGTGTGTTTAAAGTCATTTCTGTGCCTGAAACGGGTCAAAATTGAAGCTTTTGAGTAAGCAAAACTCTGTAAAAATGGCACTTTTGGTCACTGTGAGGGTTTAAAAAGTGGTTATTCAACATGAGGCACGATCCAATTGACATTTTGAATCATTTTTGGTACAGTCCCAAAAATCAATTTTCGGATGAAAAACGATGACTCCGGACATGTCGAACATTCCCAAAATGGTCTATAATGATGAAATTTTAACATTTAATCTTTTGACTCTAAATGACTGTTGGATGTGAATTATGACTTTTTCAACTAAAATAAGTGTGTTTAAAGTCATTTCTGTGCCTGAAACGGGTCAAAATTGAAGCTTTTGAGTAAGGAAAACTCTGTAAAAATGGCAATTTTGGTCAACGTGAGTGTTTAAAAAGTGGTTATTCAACATGAGGCACGATCCAATTGACATTTTGAAGCATTTTTAGTACAGTCCAAAAAATCAATTTTCGGATGAAAAACGATGACTCCGGACATGTCGAACGTTCCCAAAATGGTCTATAATGATGAAAATTTAACATTTAATCTTTTGACTCTAAATGACTGTTTGATGTGCATTATGACTTTTTCAACTAAAATAAGTGTGTTTAAAGTCATTTCTGTGCCTGAAACGGGTCAAAATTGAAGCTTTTGAGTAAGCAAAACTCTGTAAAAATGGCACTTTTGGTCACTGTGAGGGTTTAAAAAGTGGTTATTCAACATGAGGCACGATCCAATTGACATTTTGAATCATTTTTGGTACAGTCCAAAAAATCAATTTTCGGATGAAAAACGATGACTCCGGACATGCCGAACGTTCCCAAAATGGTCTATAATGATGAAATTTTAACATTTAATCTTTTGACTCTAAATGACTGTTGGATGTGAATTATGACTTTTTCAACTAAAATAAGTGTGTTTAAAGTCATTTCTGTGCCTGAAACGGGTCGAAATTGAAGCTTTTGAGTAAGCAAAACTCTGTAAAAATGGCACTTTTGGTCACTGTGAGGGTTTAAAAAGTGGTTATTCAACATGAGGCACGATCCAATTGACATTTTGAATCATTTTTGGTACAGTCCCAAAAATCAATTTTCGGATGAAAAACGATGACTCCGGACATGTCGAACGGTCCCAAAATGGTCTATAATGATGAAATTTTAACATTTAATCTTTTGACTCTAAATGACTGTTGGATGTGCATTATGACTTTTTCAACTAAAATAAGTGTGTTTAAAGTCATTTCTGTGCCTGAAACGGGTCAAAATTGAAACTTTTGAGTAAGCAAAACTCTGTAAAAATGGCACTTTTGGTCACTGTGAGGGTTTAAAAAGTGGTTATTCAACATGAGGCATGATCCAATTGACATTTTGAATCATTTTTGGTACAGTCCAAAAAATCGATTTTCGGATGAAAAACGATGACTCCGGACATGTCGAACGTTCCCAAAATGGTCTATAATGATGAAATTTTAACATTTAATCTTTTGACTCTAAATGACTGTTGGATGTGAATTATGACTTTTTCAACTAAAATAAGTGTGTTTAAAGTCATTTCTGTGCCTGAAACGGGTCAAAATTGAAGCTTTTGAGTAAGCAAAACTCTGTAAAAATGGCACTTTTGGTCACTGTGAGGGTTTAAAAAGTGGTTATTCAACATGAGGCACGATCCATTTGACATTTTGAATCATTTTTGGTACAGTCCCAAAAATCAATTTTCGGATGAAAAACGATGACTCCGGACATGTCGAACATTCCCAAAATGGTCTATAATGATGAAATTTTAACATTTAATCTTTTGACTCTAAATGACTGTTGGATGTGAATTATGACTTTTTCAACTAAAATAAGTGTGTTTAAAGTCATTTCTGTGCCTGAAACGGGTCAAAATTGAAGCTTTTGAGTAAGGAAAACTCTGTAAAAATGGCAATTTTGGTCAACGTGAGTGTTTAAAAAGTGGTTCTTCAACATGAGGCACGATCCAATTGACATTTTGAAGCATTTTTAGTACAGTCCAAAAAATCAATTTTTGGATGAAAAACGATGACTCCGGACATGTCGAACGTTCCCAAAATGGTCTATAATGATGAAAATTTAACATTTAATCTTTTGACTCTAAATGACTGTTTGATGTGCATTATGACTTTTTCAACTAAAATAAGTGTGTTTAAAGTCATTTCTGTGCCTGAAACGGGTCAAAATTGAAGCTTTTGAGTAAGCAAAACTCTGTAAAAATGGCACTTTTGGTCACTGTGAGGGTTTAAAAAGTGGTTATTCAACATGAGGCACGATCCAATTGACATTTTGAATCATTTTTGGTACAGTCCAAAAAATCAATTTTCGGATGAAAAACGATGACTCCGGACATGCCGAACGTTCCCAAAATGGTCTATAATGATGAAATTTTAACATTTAATCTTTTGACTCTAAATGACTGTTGGATGTGAATTATGACTTTTTCAACTAAAATAAGTGTGTTTAAAGTCATTTCTGTGCCTGAAACGGGTCAAAATTGAAGCTTTTGAGTAAGCAAAACTCTGTAAAAATGGCACTTTTGGTCACTGTGAGGGTTTAAAAAGTGGTTATTCAACATGAGGCACGATCCAATTGACATTTTGAATCATTTTTGGTACAGTCCCAAAAATCAATTTTCGGATGAAAAACGATGACTCCGGACATGTCGAACGTTCCCAAAATGGTCTATAATGATGAAATTTTAACATTTAATCTATTGACTCTAAATGACTGTTGGATGTGAATTATGACTTTTTTAACTAAAATAAGTGTGTTTAAAGTCATTTCTGTGCCTGAAACGGGTCAAAATTGAAGCTTTTGAGTAAGCAAAACTCTGTAAAAATTGCACTTTTGGTCACTGTGAGGGTTTAAAAAGTGGTTATTCAACATGAGGCACGATCCAATTGACATTTTGAATCATTTTTGGTACAGTCCCAAAAATCAATTTTCGGATGAAAAACGATGACTCCGGACATGTCGAACGTTCCCAAAATGGTCTATAATGATGAAAATTTAACATTTAATCTTTTGACTCTAAATGACTGTTTGATGTGCATTATGACTTTTTCAACTAAAATAAGTGTGTTTAAAGTCATTTCTATGCCTGAAACGGGTCAAAATTGAAGCTTTTGAGTAAGCAAAACTCTGTAAAAATGGCAATTTTGGTTACTGTGAGGGTTTAAAAAGTGGTTATTCAACATGAGGCACAATCCAATTGACATTTTGAATCATTTTTGGTACAGTCCAAAAAATCAATTTTCGGATGTAAAACGATGACTCCGGACATGCCGAACGTTCCCAAAATGGTCTATAATGATGAAATTTTAACATTTAATCTTTTGACTCTAAATGACTGTTGGATGTGAATTATGACTTTTTCAACTAAAATGAGTGTGTTTAAAGTCATTTCTGTGCCTGAAACGGGTCAAAATTGAAGCTTTTGAGTAAGCAAAACTCTGTAAAAATGGCACTTTTGGTCACTGTGAGGGTTTAAAAAGTGGTTATTCAACATGAGGCACGATCCAATTGACATTTTGAATCATTTTTGGTACAGTCCCAAAAATCAATTTTCGGATGAAAAACGATGACTCCGGACATGTCGAACGTTCCCAAAATGGTCTATAATGATGAAATTTTAACATTTAATCTATTGACTCTAAATGACTGTTGGATGTGAATTATGACTTTTTCAACTAAAATAAGTGTGTTTAAAGTCATTTCTGTGCCTGAAACGGGTCAAAATTGAAGCTTTTGAGTAAGCAAAACTCTGTAAAAATTGCACTTTTGGTCACTGTGAGGGTTTAAAAAGTAGTTATTCAACATGAGGCACGATCCAATTGACATTTTGAATCATTTTTGGTACAGTCCCAAAAATCAATTTTCGGATGAAAAACGATGACTCCGGACATGTCGAACGGTCCCAAAATGGTCTATAATGATGAAATTTTAACATTTAATCTTTTGACTCTAAATGACTGTTGGATGTGCATTATGACTTCTTCAACAAAAATAAGTGTGTTTAAAGTCATTTCTGTGCCTGAAACGGGTCAAAATTGAAACTTTTGAGTAAGCAAAACTCTGTAAAAATGGCACTTTTGGTCACTGTGAGGGTTTAAAAAGTGGTTATTCAACATGAGGCACGATCCAATTGACATTTTGAATAATTTTTGGTACAGTCCAAAAAATCAATTTTCAGATGAAAAACGATGACTCCGGACATGTCGAACATTCCCAAAATGGTCTATAATGATGAAATGTTAACATTTAATCTTTTGACTCTAAATGACTGTTGAATGTGAATTATGACTTTTTCAACTAAAATAAGTGTGTTTAAAGTCATTTCTGTGCCTGAAACGGGTCAAAATTGATGCTTTTGAGTAAGGAAAACTCTGTAAAAATGGCAATTTTGGTCACTGTGAGGGTTTAAAAAGTGGTTATTCAACATGAGGCACGATCCAATTGACATTTTGAATCATTTTTGGTACAGTCCAAAAAATCAATTTTCGGATGAAAAACGATGACTCCGGACATGTCGAACATTCCCAAAATGGTCTATAATGATGAAATGTTAACATTTAATCTTTTGACTCTAAATGACTGTTGAATGTGAATTATGACTTTTTCAACTAAAATAAGTGTGTTTAAAGTCATTTCTGTGCCTGAAACGGGTCAAAATTGATGCTTTTGAGTAAGGAAAACTCTGTAAAAATGGCAATTTTGGTCACTGTGAGGGTTTAAAAAGTGGTTATTCAACATGAGGCACGATCCAATTGACATTTTGAATCATTTTTGGTACAGTCCAAAAAATCAATTTTCGGATGAAAAACGATGACTCCGGACATGCCGAACGTTCCCAAAATGGTCTATAATGATGAAATTTTAACATTTAATCTTTTGATTCTAAATGACTGTTGGATGTGAATTATGACTTTTTCAACTAAAATAAGTGTGTTTAAAGTCATTTCTGTGCCTGAAACGGGTCAGAATTGAAGCTTTTGAGTAAGCAAAACTCTGTAAAAATGGCACTTTTGGTCACTGTGAGGGTTTAAAAAGTGGTTATTCAACATGAGGCACGATCCAATTGACATTTTGAATCATTTTTGGTACAGTCCAAAAAATCGATTTTCGGATGAAAATCGATGACTCCGGACATGTCGAACGTTCCCAAAATGGTCTATTATGATGACATTTTAATATTTAATCTTTTGACTCTAAATGACTGTTGGATGTGAATTATGACTTTTTCAACTAAAATAAGTGTGTTTAAAGTAATTTCTGTGCCTGAAACGGGTCAAAATTGAAACTTTTGAGTAAGCAAAACTCTGTAAAAATGGCACTTTTGGTCACTGTGAGGGTTTAAAAAGTGGTTATTCAACATGAGGCACGATCCAATTGACATTTTGAATAATTTTTGGTACAGTCCAAAAAATCAATTTTCGGATGAAAAACGATGACTCCGGACATGTCGAACGTTCCCAAAATGGTCTATAATGATGAAATTTTAACATTTAATCTTTTGACTCTAAATGACTGTTGGATGCGAATTATGACTTTTTCAACTAAAATAAGTGTGTTTAAAGTCATTTCTGTGCCTGAAACGCGTCAAAATTGAAGCTTTTGAGTAAGGAAAACTATGTAAAAATGGCAATTTTGGTCACTGTGAGGGTTTAAAAAGTGGTTATTCAACATGAGGCACGATCCAATTGACATTTTGAATCATTTTTGGTACAGTCCAAAAAATCAATTTTCGGATGAAAAACGATGACTCCGGACATGCCGAACGTTCCCAAAATGGTCTATAATGATGAAATTTTAACATTTAATCTTTTGACTCTAAATGACTGTTGGATGTGAATTATGACTTTTTCAACTAAAATAAGTGTGTTTAAAGTCATTTCTGTGCCTGAAACGGGTCAAAATTGAAGCTTTTGAGTAAGGAAAACTCTGTAAAAATGGCAATTTTGGTCAACGTGAGTGTTTAAAAAGTGGTTATTCAACATGAGGCACGATCCAATTGACATTTTGAATCATTTTTGGTACAGTCCAAAAAATCAATTTTCAGATGAAAAACGATGACTCCGGACATGTCGAACGTTCCCATATTGGTCTATAATGATGAAATTTTAACATTTAAACTTTTGACTCTAAATGACTGTTGGATGCGAATTATGACTTTTTCAACTAAAATAAGTGTGTTTAAAGTCATTTCTGTGCCTGAAACCTGTCAAAATTGAAGCTTTTGAGTAAGGAAAACTCTGTAAAAATGGCAGTTTTGGTCACTGTGAGGGTTTAAAAAGTCGTTATTCAACATGAGGCACGATCCAATTGACATTTTGAATCATTTTTGGTACAGTCCCAAAAATCAATTTTCGGATGAAAAACGATGACTCCGGACATGTCGAACGTTCCCAAAATGGTCTATAATGATGAAATTTTAACATTCAATCTTTTGACTCTAAATGACTGTTGGATGTGAATTATGACTTTTTCAACTAAAATAAATGTGTTTAAAGTCATTTCTGTGCCTGAAACGGGTCAAAATTTAAGCTTTTGAGTAAGCAAAACTCTGTAAAAATGGCACTTTTGGTCACTGTGAGGGTTTAAAAAGTGGTTATTCAACATGAGGCACGATCCAATTGACATTTTGAATCATTTTTGGTACAGTCCCAAAAATCAATTTTCGGATGAAAAACGATGACTCCGGACATGTCGAACGTTCCCAAAATGGTCTATAATGATGAAATTTTAACATTTAATCTTTTGACTCTAAATGACTGTTGGATGTGCATTATGACTTTTTCAACTAAAATAAGTGTGTTTAAAGTCATTTCTGTGCCTGAAACGGGTCAAAATTGAAGCTTTTGAGTAAGCAAAACTCTGTAAAAATGGCAATTTTGGTCACTGTGAGGGTTTAAAAAGTGGTTATTCAACATGAGGCATGATCCAATTGACATTTTGAATCATTTTTGGTACAGTCCAAAAAATCGATTTTCGGATGAAAAACGATGACTCCGGACATGTCGAACGTTCCCAAAATGGTCTATAATGATGAAATTTTAACATTTAATCTTTTGACTCTAAATGACTGTTGGATGTAAATTATGACTTTTTCAACTAAAATAAGTGTGTTTAAAGTCATTTGTGTGACTGAAACGGGTCAAAATTGAAGCTTTTGAGTAAGCAAAACTCTGTAAAAATGGCCATTTTGGTCACTGTGAGGGTTTAAAAAGTGGTTATTCAACATGAGGCACGATCCAATTGACATTTTGAATCATTTTTGGTACAGTCCCAAAAATCAATTTTCGGATGAAAAACGATGACTCCGGACATGTCGAACGTTCCCAAAATGGTCTATAATGATGAAATTTTAACATTTAATCTTTTGACTCTAAATGACTGTTGGATGTGCATTATGACTTTTTCAACTAAAATAAATGTGTTTAAAGTCATTTCTGTGCCTGAAACGGGTCAAAATTGAAGCTTTTGAGTAAGCAAAACTCTGTAAAAATGGCCATTTTTGTCACTGTGAGGGTTTAAAAAGTGGTTATTCAACATGAGGCACGATCCAATTGACATTTTGAATCATTTTTGGTACAGTCCAAAAAAATCAATTTTCGGATGAAAAACGATGACTCCGGACATGTCGAACGTTCCCAAAATGTTCTATAATGATGAAATTTTAACATTTAATCTTTTGACTCTAAATGACTGTTGGATGCGAATTATGACTTTTTCAACTAAAATAAGTGTGTTTAAAGTCATTTCTGTGCCTGAAACCTGTCAAAATTGAAGCTTTTGAGTAAGGAAAACTCTGTAAAAATGGCAGTTTTGGTCACTGTGAGGGTTTAAAAAGTGGTTATTCAACATGAGGCACGATCCAATTGACATTTTGAATCATTTTGGGTACAGTCCCAAAAATTAATTTTCGGATGAAAAACGATGACTCCGGACATGTCGAACGTTCCCAAAATGGTCTATAATGATGAAATTTTAACATTTAATCTTTTGACTCTAAATGACTGTTGGATGTGAATTATGACTTTTTCAACTAAAATAAATGTGTTTAAAGTCATTTCTGTGCCTGAAACGGGTCAAAATTGAAGCTTTTGAGTAAGCAAAACTATGTAAAAATGGCACTTTTGGTCACTGTGAGGGTTTAAAAAGTGGTTATTCAACATGAGGCACGATCCAATTGACATTTTGAATCATTTTTGGTACAGTCCCAAAAATCAATTTTCGGATGAAAAACGATGACTCCGGACATGTCGAACGTTCCCAAAATGGTCTATAATGATGAAATTTTAACATTTAATCTTTTGACTCTAAATGACTGTTGGATGTGCATTATGACTTTTTCAACTAAAATAAGTGTGTTTAAAGTCATTTCTGTGCCTGAAACGGGTCAAAATTGAAGCTTTTGAGTAAGCAAAACTCTGTAAAAATGGCAATTTTGGTCACTGTGAGGGTTTAAAAAGTGGTTATTCAACATGAGGCATGATCCAATTGACATTTTGAATCATTTTTGGTACAGTCCAAAAAATCGATTTTCGGATGAAAAACGATGACTCCGGACATGTCGAACGTTCCCAAAATGGTCTATAATGATGAAATTTTAACATTTAATCTTTTGACTCTAAATGACTGTTGGATGTAAATTATGACTTTTTCAACTAAAATAAGTGTGTTTAAAGTCATTTCTGTGACTGAAACGGGTCAAAATTGAAGCTTTTGAGTAAGCAAAACTCTGTAAAAATGGCCATTTTGGTCACTGTGAGGGTTTAAAAAGTGGTTATTCAACATGAGGCACGATCCAATTGACATTTTGAATCATTTTTGGTACAGTCCCAAAAATCAATTTTCGGATGAAAAACGATGACTCCGGACATGTCGAACGTTCCCAAAATGGTCTATAATGATGAAATTTTAACATTTAATCTTTTGACTCTAAATGACTGTTGGATGTGAATTATGACTTTTTCAACTAAAATAAATGTGTTTAAAGTCATTTCTGTGCCTGAAACGGGTCAAAATTGAAGCTTTTGAGTAAGCAAAACTCTGTAAAAATGGCACTTTTGGTCACTGTGAGGGTTTAAAAAGTGGTTATTCAACATGAGGCATGATCCAATTGACATTTTGAATCATTTTTGGTACAGTCCCAAAAATCAATTTTCGGATGAAAAACAATGACTCCGGACATGTCGAACGTTCCCAAAATGGTCTATAATGATGAAATTTTAACATTTAATCTTTTGACTCTAAATGACTGTTGGATGTGCATTAAGACTTTTTCAACTAAAATAAGTGTGTTTAAAGTCATTTCTGTGCCTGAAACGGGTCAAAATTGAAGCTTTTGAGTAAGCAAAACTCTGTAAAAATGGCAATTTTGGTCACTGTGAGGGTTTAAAAAGTGGTTATTCAACATGAGGCATGATCCAATTGACATTTTGAATCATTTTTGGTACAGTCCAAAAAATCGATTTTCGGATGAAAAACGATGACTCCGGACATGTCGAACGTTCCCAAAATGGTCTATAATGATGAAATTTTAACATTTAATCTTTTGACTCTAAATGACTGTTGGATGTGAATTATGACTTTTTCAACTAAAATAAGTGTGTTTAAAGTCATTTCTGTGACTGAAACGGGTCAAAATTGAAGCTTTTGAGTAAGCAAAACTCTGTAAAAATGGCCATTTTGGTCACTGTGAGGGTTTAAAAAGTGGTTATTCAACATGAGGCACGATCCAATTGACATTTTGAATCATTTTTGGTACAGTCCCAAAAATCTATTTTCGGATGAAAAACGATGACTCCGGACATGTCGAACGGTCCCAAAATGGTCTATAATGATGAAATTTTAACATTTAATCTTTTGACTCTAAATGACTGTTGGATGTGCATTATGACTTTTTCAACTAAAATAAGTGTGTTTAAAGTCATTTCTGTGCCTGAAACGGGTCAAAATTGAAACTTTTGAGTAAGCAAAACTCTGTAAAAATGGCACTTTTGGTCACTGTGAGGGTTTAAAAAGTGGTTATTCAACATAAAGGAATGATCCAATTGACATTTTGAATCATTTTTGGTACAGTCCAAAAAATCGATTTTCGGATGAAAAACGATGACTCCGGACATGTCGAACGTTCCCAAAATGGTCTATAATGATGAAATTTTAACATTTAATCTTTTGACTCTAAATGACTGTTGGATGTGAATTATGACTTTTTCAACTAAAATAAGTGTGTTTAAAGTCATTTCTGTGCCTGAAACGGGTCAAAATTGAAGCTTTTGAGTAAGCAAAACTCTGTAAAAATGGCACTTTTGGTCACTGTGAGGGTTTAAAAAGTGGTTATTCAACATGAGGCACGATCCAATTGACATTTTGAATCATTTTTGGTACAGTCCAAAAAATCGATTTTCGGATGAAAAACGATGACTCCGGACATGTCGAACGTTCCCAAAATGGTCTATAATGATGAAATTTTAACATTTAATCTTTTGACTCTAAATGACTGTTGGATGTGAATTATGACTTTTTCAACTAAAATAAGTGTGTTTAAAGTCATTTCTGTGCCTGAAACGGGTCAAAATTGAAGCTTTTGAGTAAGCAAAACTCTGTAAAAATGGCACTTTTGGTCACTGTGAGGGTTTAAAAAGTGGTTATTCAACATGAGGCATAATCCAATTGACATTTTGAATCATTTTTGGTACAGTCCAAAAAATCGATTTTCGGATGAAAAACGATGACTCCGGACATGTCGAACGTTCCCAAAATGGTCTATAATGATGAAATTTTAACATTTAATCTTTTGACTCTAAATGACTGTTGGATGTGAATTATGACTTTTTCAACTAAAATAAGTGTGTTTAAAGTCATTTCTGTGCCTGAAACGGGTCAAAATTGAAGCTTTTGAGTAAGCAAAACTCTGTAAAAATGGCACTTTTGGTCACTGTGAGGGTTTAAAAAGTGGTTATTCAACATGAGGCACGATCCAATTGACATTTTGAATCATTTTTGGTACAGTCCCAAAAATCAATTTTCGGATGAAAAACGATGACTCCGGACATGTCGAACATTCCCAAAATGGTCTATAATGATGAAATTTTAACATTTAATCTTTTGACTCTAAATGACTGTTGGATGTGAATTATGACTTTTTCAACTAAAATAAGTGTGTTTAAAGTCATTTCTGTGCCTGAAACGGGTCAAAATTGAAGCTTTTGAGTAAGGAAAACTCTGTAAAAATGGCAATTTTGGTCAACGTGAGTGTTTAAAAAGTGGTTATTCAACATGAGGCACGATCCAATTGACATTTTGAAGCATTTTTAGTACAGTCCAAAAAATCAATTTTCGGATGAAAAACGATGACTCCGGACATGTCGAACGTTCCCAAAATGGTCTATAATGATGAAAATTTAACATTTAATCTTTTGACTCTAAATGACTGTTTGATGTGCATTATGACTTTTTCAACTAAAATAAGTGTGTTTAAAGTCATTTCTGTGCCTGAAACGGGTCAAAATTGAAGCTTTTGAGTAAGCAAAACTCTGTAAAAATGGCACTTTTGGTCACTGTGAGGGTTTAAAAAGTGGTTATTCAACATGAGGCACGATCCAATTGACATTTTGAATCATTTTTGGTACAGTCCAAAAAATCAATTTTCGGATGAAAAACGATGACTCCGGACATGCCGAACGTTCCCAAAATGGTCTATAATGATGAAATTTTAACATTTAATCTTTTGACTCTAAATGACTGTTGGATGTGAATTATGACTTTTTCAACTAAAATAAGTGTGTTTAAAGTCATTTCTGTGCCTGAAACGGGTCGAAATTGAAGCTTTTGAGTAAGCAAAACTCTGTAAAAATGGCACTTTTGGTCACTGTGAGGGTTTAAAAAGTGGTTATTCAACATGAGGCACGATCCAATTGACATTTTGAATCATTTTTGGTACAGTCCCAAAAATCAATTTTCGGATGAAAAACGATGACTCCGGACATGTCGAACGGTCCCAAAATGGTCTATAATGATGAAATTTTAACATTTAATCTTTTGACTCTAAATGACTGTTGGATGTGCATTATGACTTTTTCAACTAAAATAAGTGTGTTTAAAGTCATTTCTGTGCCTGAAACGGGTCAAAATTGAAACTTTTGAGTAAGCAAAACTCTGTAAAAATGGCACTTTTGGTCACTGTGAGGGTTTAAAAAGTGGTTATTCAACATGAGGCATGATCCAATTGACATTTTGAATCATTTTTGGTACAGTCCAAAAAATCGATTTTCGGATGAAAAACGATGACTCCGGACATGTCGAACGTTCCCAAAATGGTCTATAATGATGAAATTTTAACATTTAATCTTTTGACTCTAAATGACTGTTGGATGTGAATTATGACTTTTTCAACTAAAATAAGTGTGTTTAAAGTCATTTCTGTGCCTGAAACGGGTCAAAATTGAAGCTTTTGAGTAAGCAAAACTCTGTAAAAATGGCACTTTTGGTCACTGTGAGGGTTTAAAAAGTGGTTATTCAACATGAGGCACGATCCATTTGACATTTTGAATCATTTTTGGTACAGTCCCAAAAATCAATTTTCGGATGAAAAACGATGACTCCGGACATGTCGAACATTCCCAAAATGGTCTATAATGATGAAATTTTAACATTTAATCTTTTGACTCTAAATGACTGTTGGATGTGAATTATGACTTTTTCAACTAAAATAAGTGTGTTTAAAGTCATTTCTGTGCCTGAAACGGGTCAAAATTGAAGCTTTTGAGTAAGGAAAACTCTGTAAAAATGGCAATTTTGGTCAACGTGAGTGTTTAAAAAGTGGTTATTCAACATGAGGCACGATCCAATTGACATTTTGAAGCATTTTTAGTACAGTCCAAAAAATCAATTTTCGGATGAAAAACGATGACTCCGGACATGTCGAACGTTCCCAAAATGGTCTATAATGATGAAAATTTAACATTTAATCTTTTGACTCTAAATGACTGTTTGATGTGCATTATGACTTTTTCAACTAAAATAAGTGTGTTTAAAGTCATTTCTGTGCCTGAAACGGGTCAAAATTGAAGCTTTTGAGTAAGCAAAACTCTGTAAAAATGGCACTTTTGGTCACTGTGAGGGTTTAAAAAGTGGTTATTCAACATGAGGCACGATCCAATTGACATTTTGAATCATTTTTGGTACAGTCCAAAAAATCAATTTTCGGATGAAAAACGATGACTCCGGACATGTCGAACGTTCCCAAAATGGTCTATAATGATGAAATTTTAACATTTAATCTTTTGACTCTAAATGACTGTTGGATGTGCATTATGACTTTTTCAACTAAAATAAGTGTGTTTAAAGTCATTTCTGTGCCTGAAACGGGTCAAAATTGAAGCTTTTGAGTAAGCAAAACTCTGTAAAAATTGCACTTTTGGTCACTGTGAGGGTTTAAAAAGTGGTTATTCAACATAAAGGAATGATCCAATTGACATTTTGAATCATTTTTGGTACAGTCCAAAAAATCGATTTTCGGATGAAAAACGATGACTCCGGACATGTCGAACGTTCCCAAAATGGTCTATAATGATGAAATTTTAACATTTAATCTTTTGACTCTAAATGACTGTTGGATGTGAATTATGACTTTTTCAACTAAAATAAGTGTGTTTAAAGTCATTTCTGTGCCTGAAACGGGTCAAAATTGAAGCTTTTGAGTAAGCAAAACTCTGTAAAAATGGCACTTTTGGTCACTGTGAGGGTTTAAAAAGTGGTTATTCAACATGAGGCACGATCCAATTGACATTTTGAATCATTTTTGGTACAGTCCAAAAAATCGATTTTCGGATGAAAAACGATGACTCCGGACATGTCGAACGTTCCCAAAATGGTCTATAATGATGAAATTTTAACATTTAATCTTTTGACTCTAAATGACTGTTGGATGTGAATTATGACTTTTTCAACTAAAATAAGTGTGTTTAAAGTCATTTCTGTGCCTGAAACGGGTCAAAATTGAAGCTTTTGAGTAAGCAAAACTCTGTAAAAATGGCACTTTTGGTCACTGTGAGGGTTTAAAAAGTGGTTATTCAACATGAGGCATAATCCAATTGACATTTTGAATCATTTTTGGTACAGTCCAAAAAATCGATTTTCGGATGAAAAACGATGACTCCGGACATGTCGAACGTTCCCAAAATGGTCTATAATGATGAAATTTTAACATTTAATCTTTTGACTCTAAATGACTGTTGGATGTGAATTATGACTTTTTCAACTAAAATAAGTGTGTTTAAAGTCATTTCTGTGCCTGAAACGGGTCAAAATTGAAGCTTTTGAGTAAGCAAAACTCTGTAAAAATGGCACTTTTGGTCACTGTGAGGGTTTAAAAAGTGGTTATTCAACATGAGGCACGATCCAATTGACATTTTGAATCATTTTTGGTACAGTCCCAAAAATCAATTTTCGGATGAAAAACGATGACTCCGGACATGTCGAACATTCCCAAAATGGTCTATAATGATGAAATTTTAACATTTAATCTTTTGACTCTAAATGACTGTTGGATGTGAATTATGACTTTTTCAACTAAAATAAGTGTGTTTAAAGTCATTTCTGTGCCTGAAACGGGTCAAAATTGAAGCTTTTGAGTAAGGAAAACTCTGTAAAAATGGCAATTTTGGTCAACGTGAGTGTTTAAAAAGTGGTTATTCAACATGAGGCACGATCCAATTGACATTTTGAAGCATTTTTAGTACAGTCCAAAAAATCAATTTTCGGATGAAAAACGATGACTCCGGACATGTCGAACGTTCCCAAAATGGTCTATAATGATGAAAATTTAACATTTAATCTTTTGACTCTAAATGACTGTTTGATGTGCATTATGACTTTTTCAACTAAAATAAGTGTGTTTAAAGTCATTTCTGTGCCTGAAACGGGTCAAAATTGAAGCTTTTGAGTAAGCAAAACTCTGTAAAAATGGCACTTTTGGTCACTGTGAGGGTTTAAAAAGTGGTTATTCAACATGAGGCACGATCCAATTGACATTTTGAATCATTTTTGGTACAGTCCAAAAAATCAATTTTCGGATGAAAAACGATGACTCCGGACATGCCGAACGTTCCCAAAATGGTCTATAATGATGAAATTTTAACATTTAATCTTTTGACTCTAAATGACTGTTGGATGTGAATTATGACTTTTTCAACTAAAATAAGTGTGTTTAAAGTCATTTCTGTGCCTGAAACGGGTCGAAATTGAAGCTTTTGAGTAAGCAAAACTCTGTAAAAATGGCACTTTTGGTCACTGTGAGGGTTTAAAAAGTGGTTATTCAACATGAGGCACGATCCAATTGACATTTTGAATCATTTTTGGTACAGTCCCAAAAATCAATTTTCGGATGAAAAACGATGACTCCGGACATGTCGAACGGTCCCAAAATGGTCTATAATGATGAAATTTTAACATTTAATCTTTTGACTCTAAATGACTGTTGGATGTGCATTATGACTTTTTCAACTAAAATAAGTGTGTTTAAAGTCATTTCTGTGCCTGAAACGGGTCAAAATTGAAACTTTTGAGTAAGCAAAACTCTGTAAAAATGGCACTTTTGGTCACTGTGAGGGTTTAAAAAGTGGTTATTCAACATGAGGCATGATCCAATTGACATTTTGAATCATTTTTGGTACAGTCCAAAAAATCGATTTTCGGATGAAAAACGATGACTCCGGACATGTCGAACGTTCCCAAAATGGTCTATAATGATGAAATTTTAACATTTAATCTTTTGACTCTAAATGACTGTTGGATGTGAATTATGACTTTTTCAACTAAAATAAGTGTGTTTAAAGTCATTTCTGTGCCTGAAACGGGTCAAAATTGAAGCTTTTGAGTAAGCAAAACTCTGTAAAAATGGCACTTTTGGTCACTGTGAGGGTTTAAAAAGTGGTTATTCAACATGAGGCACGATCCATTTGACATTTTGAATCATTTTTGGTACAGTCCCAAAAATCAATTTTCGGATGAAAAACGATGACTCCGGACATGTCGAACATTCCCAAAATGGTCTATAATGATGAAATTTTAACATTTAATCTTTTGACTCTAAATGACTGTTGGATGTGAATTATGACTTTTTCAACTAAAATAAGTGTGTTTAAAGTCATTTCTGTGCCTGAAACGGGTCAAAATTGAAGCTTTTGAGTAAGGAAAACTCTGTAAAAATGGCAATTTTGGTCAACGTGAGTGTTTAAAAAGTGGTTATTCAACATGAGGCACGATCCAATTGACATTTTGAAGCATTTTTAGTACAGTCCAAAAAATCAATTTTCGGATGAAAAACGATGACTCCGGACATGTCGAACGTTCCCAAAATGGTCTATAATGATGAAAATTTAACATTTAATCTTTTGACTCTAAATGACTGTTTGATGTGCATTATGACTTTTTCAACTAAAATAAGTGTGTTTAAAGTCATTTCTGTGCCTGAAACGGGTCAAAATTGAAGCTTTTGAGTAAGCAAAACTCTGTAAAAATGGCACTTTTGGTCACTGTGAGGGTTTAAAAAGTGGTTATTCAACATGAGGCACGATCCAATTGACATTTTGAATCATTTTTGGTACAGTCCAAAAAATCAATTTTCGGATGAAAAACGATGACTCCGGACATGCCGAACGTTCCCAAAATGGTCTATAATGATGAAATTTTAACATTTAATCTTTTGACTCTAAATGACTGTTGGATGTGAATTATGACTTTTTCAACTAAAATAAGTGTGTTTAAAGTCATTTCTGTGCCTGAAACGGGTCAAAATTGAAGCTTTTGAGTAAGCAAAACTCTGTAAAAATGGCACTTTTGGTCACTGTGAGGGTTTAAAAAGTGGCTATTCAACATGAGGCACGATCCAATTGACATTTTGAATCATTTTTGGTACAGTCCCAAAAATCAATTTTCGGATGAAAAACGATGACTCCGGACATGTCGAACGTTCCCAAAATAGTCTATAATGATGAAATTTTAACATTTAATCTTTTGACTCTAAATGACTGTTGGATGTGAATTATGACTTTTTCAACTAAAATAAGTGTGTTTAAAGTCATTTCTGTGCCTGAAACGGGTCAAAATTGAAGCTTTTGAGTAAGCAAAACTCTGTAAAAATGGCACTTTTGGTCACTGTGAGGGTTTAAAAAGTGGTTATTCAACATGAGGCACGATCCAATTGACATTTTGAATCATTTTTGGTACAGTCCCAAAAATCAATTTTCGGATGAAAAACGATGACTCCGGACATGTCGAACGTTCCCAAAATGGTCTATAATGATGAAATTTTAACATTTAATCTATTGACTCTAAATGACTGTTGGATGTGAATTATGACTTTTTTAACTAAAATAAGTGTGTTTAAAGTCATTTCTGTGCCTGAAACGGGTCAAAATTGAAGCTTTTGAGTAAGCAAAACTCTGTAAAAATTGCACTTTTGGTCACTGTGAGGGTTTAAAAAGTGGTTATTCAACATGAGGCACGATCCAATTGACATTTTGAATCATTTTTGGTACAGTCCCAAAAATCAATTTTCGGATGAAAAACGATGACTCCGGACATGTCGAACGTTCCCAAAATGGTCTATAATGATGAAAATTTAACATTTAATCTTTTGACTCTAAATGACTGTTTGATGTGCATTATGACTTTTTCAACTAAAATAAGTGTGTTTAAAGTCATTTCTATGCCTGAAACGGGTCAAAATTGAAGCTTTTGAGTAAGCAAAACTCTGTAAAAATGGCAATTTTGGTCACTGTGAGGGTTTAAAAAGTGGTTATTCAACATGAGGCACAATCCAATTGACATTTTGAATCATTTTTGGTACAGTCCAAAAAATCAATTTTCGGATGTAAAACGATGACTCCGGACATGCCGAACGTTCCCAAAATGGTCTATAATGATGAAATTTTAACATTTAATCTTTTGACTCTAAATGACTGTTGGATGTGAATTATGACTTTTTCAACTAAAATGAGTGTGTTTAAAGTCATTTCTGTGCCTGAAACGGGTCAAAATTGAAGCTTTTGAGTAAGCAAAACTCTGTAAAAATGGCACTTTTGGTCACTGTGAGGGTTTAAAAAGTGGTTATTCAACATGAGGCACGATCCAATTGACATTTTGAATCATTTTTGGTACAGTCCCAAAAATCAATTTTCGGATGAAAAACGATGACTCCGGACATGTCGAACGTTCCCAAAATGGTCTATAATGATGAAATTTTAACATTTAATCTATTGACTCTAAATGACTGTTGGATGTGAATTATGACTTTTTCAACTAAAATAAGTGTGTTTAAAGTCATTTCTGTGCCTGAAACGGGTCAAAATTGAAGCTTTTGAGTAAGCAAAACTCTGTAAAAATTGCACTTTTGGTCACTGTGAGGGTTTAAAAAGTAGTTATTCAACATGAGGCACGATCCAATTGACATTTTGAATCATTTTTGGTACAGTCCCAAAAATCAATTTTCGGATGAAAAACGATGACTCCGGACATGTCGAACGGTCCCAAAATGGTCTATAATGATGAAATTTTAACATTTAATCTTTTGACTCTAAATGACTGTTGGATGTGCATTATGACTTCTTCAACTAAAATAAGTGTGTTTAAAGTCATTTCTGTGCCTGAAACGGGTCAAAATTGAAACTTTTGAGTAAGCAAAACTCTGTAAAAATGGCACTTTTGGTCACTGTGAGGGTTTAAAAAGTGGTTATTCAACATGAGGCACGATCCAATTGACATTTTGAATAATTTTTGGTACAGTCCAAAAAATCAATTTTCGGATGAAAAACGATGACTCCGGACATGTCGAACATTCCCAAAATGGTCTATAATGATGAAATGTTAACATTTAATCTTTTGACTCTAAATGACTGTTGAATGTGAATTATGACTTTTTCAACTAAAATAAGTGTGTTTAAAGTCATTTCTGTGCCTGAAACGGGTCAAAATTGATGCTTTTGAGTAAGGAAAACTCTGTAAAAATGGCAATTTTGGTCACTGTGAGGGTTTAAAAAGTGGTTATTCAACATGAGGCACGATCCAATAGACATTTTGAATCATTTTTGGTACAGTCCAAAAAATCAATTTTCGGATGAAAAACGATGACTCCGGACATGCCGAACGTTCCCAAAATGGTCTATAATGATGAAATTTTAACATTTAATCTTTTGACTCTAAATGACTGTTGGATGTGAATTATGACTTTTTCAACTAAAATAAGTGTGTTTAAAGTCATTTCTGTGCCTGAAACGGGTCAGAATTGAAGCTTTTGAGTAAGCAAAACTCTGTAAAAATGGCACTTTTGGTCACTGTGAGGGTTTAAAAAGTGGTTATTCAACATGAGGCACGATCCAATTGACATTTTGAATCATTTTTGGTACAGTCCAAAAAATCGATTTTCGGATGAAAATCGATGACTCCGGACATGTCGAACGTTCCCAAAATGGTCTATTATGATGACATTTTAATATTTAATCTTTTGACTCTAAATGACTGTTGGATGTGAATTATGACTTTTTCAACTAAAATAAGTGTGTTTAAAGTCATTTCTGTGCCTGAAACGGGTCAAAATTGAAACTTTTGAGTAAGCAAAACTCTGTAAAAATGGCACTTTTGGTCACTGTGAGGGTTTAAAAAGTGGTTATTCAACATGAGGCACGATCCAATTGACATTTTGAATAATTTTTGGTACAGTCCAAAAAATCAATTTTCGGATGAAAAACGATGACTCCGGACATGTCGAACGTTCCCAAAATGGTCTATAATGATGAAATTTTAACATTTAATCTTTTGACTCTAAATGACTGTTGGATGCGAATTATGACTTTTTCAACTAAAATAAGTGTGTTTAAAGTCATTTCTGTGCCTGAAACGCGTCAAAATTGAAGCTTTTGAGTAAGGAAAACTATGTAAAAATGGCAATTTTGGTCACTGTGAGGGTTTAAAAAGTGGTTATTCAACATGAGGCACGATCCAATTGACATTTTGAATCATTTTTGGTACAGTCCAAAAAATCAATTTTCGGATGAAAAACGATGACTCCGGACATGCCGAACGTTCCCAAAATGGTCTATAATGATGAAATTTTAACATTTAATCTTTTGACTCTAAATGACTGTTGGATGTGAATTATGACTTTTTCAACTAAAATAAGTGTGTTTAAAGTCATTTCTGTGCCTGAAACGGGTCAAAATTGAAGCTTTTGAGTAAGGAAAACTCTGTAAAAATGGCAATTTTGGTCAACGTGAGTGTTTAAAAAGTGGTTATTCAACATGAGGCACGATCCAATTGACATTTTGAATCATTTTTGGTACAGTCCAAAAAATCAATTTTCAGATGAAAAACGATGACTCCGGACATGTCGAACGTTCCCAAAATGGTCTATAATGATGAAATTTTAACATTTAAACTTTTGACTCTAAATGACTGTTGGATGCGAATTATGACTTTTTCAACTAAAATAAGTGTGTTTAAAGTCATTTCTGTGCCTGAAACCTGTCAAAATTGAAGCTTTTGAGTAAGGAAAACTCTGTAAAAATGGCAGTTTTGGTCACTGTGAGGGTTTAAAAAGTCGTTATTCAACATGAGGCACGATCCAATTGACATTTTGAATCATTTTTGGTACAGTCCCAAAAATCAATTTTCGGATGAAAAACGATGACTCCGGACATGTCGAACGTTCCCAAAATGGTCTATAATGATGAAATTTTAACATTTAATCTTTTGACTCTAAATGACTGTTGGATGTGAATTATGACTTTTTCAACTAAAATAAATGTGTTTAAAGTCATTTCTGTGCCTGAAACGGGTCAAAATTTAAGCTTTTGAGTAAGCAAAACTCTGTAAAAATGGCACTTTTGGTCACTGTGAGGGTTTAAAAAGTGGTTATTCAACATGAGGCACGATCCAATTGACATTTTGAATCATTTTTGGTACAGTCCCAAAAATCAATTTTCGGATGAAAAACGATGACTCCGGACATGTCGAACGTTCCCAAAATGGTCTATAATGATGAAATTTTAACATTTAATCTTTTGACTCTAAATGACTGTTGGATGTGCATTATGACTTTTTCAACTAAAATAAGTGTGTTTAAAGTCATTTCTGTGCCTGAAACGGGTCAAAATTGAAGCTTTTGAGTAAGCAAAACTCTGTAAAAATGGCAATTTTGGTCACTGTGAGGGTTTAAAAAGTGGTTATTCAACATGAGGCATGATCCAATTGACATTTTGAATCATTTTTGGTACAGTCCAAAAAATCGATTTTCGGATGAAAAACGATGACTCCGGACATGTCGAACGTTCCCAAAATGGTCTATAATGATGAAATTTTAACATTTAATCTTTTGACTCTAAATGACTGTTGGATGTAAATTATGACTTTTTCAACTAAAATAAGTGTGTTTAAAGTCATTTGTGTGACTGAAACGGGTCAAAATTGAAGCTTTTGAGTAAGCAAAACTCTGTAAAAATGGCCATTTTGGTCACTGTGAGGGTTTAAAAAGTGGTTATTCAACATGAGGCACGATCCAATTGACATTTTGAATCATTTTTGGTACAGTCCCAAAAATCAATTTTCGGATGAAAAACGATGACTCCGGACATGTCGAACGTTCCCAAAATGGTCTATAATGATGAAATTTTAACATTTAATCTTTTGACTCTAAATGACTGTTGGATGTGCATTATGACTTTTTCAACTAAAATAAGTGTGTTTAAAGTCATTTCTGTGCCTGAAACGGGTCAAAATTGAAGCTTTTGAGTAAGCAAAACTCTGTAAAAATGGCCATTTTTGTCACTGTGAGGGTTTAAAAAGTGGTTATTCAACATGAGGCACGATCCAATTGACATTTTGAATCATTTTTGGTACAGTCCAAAAAAATCAATTTTCGGATGAAAAACGATGACTCCGGACATGTCGAACGTTCCCAAAATGTTCTATAATGATGAAATTTTAACATTTAATCTTTTGACTCTAAATGACTGTTGGATGTGAATTATGACTTTTTCAACTAAAATAAGTGTGTTTAAAGTCATTTCTGTGCCTGAAACGGGTCAAAATTGAAGCTTTTGAGTAAGCAAAACTCTGTAAAAATGGCACTTTTGGTCACTGTGAGGGTTTAAAAAGTGGTTATTCAACATGAGGCACGATCCAATTGACATTTTGAATCATTTTTGGTACAGTCCAAAAAATCAATTTTCAGATGAAAAACGATGACTCCGGACATGTCGAACGTTCCCAAAATGGTCTATAATGATGAAATTTTAACATTTAAACTTTTGACTCTAAATGACTGTTGGATGTGAATTATGACTTTTTCAACTAAAATAAGTGTGTTTAAAGTCATTTCTGTGCCTGAAACGGGTCAAAATTGAAGCTTTTGAGTAAGGAAAACTCTGTAAAAATGGCAATTTTGGTCAACGTGAGTGTTTAAAAAGTGGTTATTCAACATGAGGCACGATCCAATTGACATTTTGAAGCATTTTTAGTACAGTCCAAAAAATCAATTTTCGGATGAAAAACGATGACTCCGGACATGTCGAACGTTCCCAAAATGGTCTATAATGATGAAAATTTAACATTTAATCTTTTGACTCTAAATGACTGTTTGATGTGCATTATGACTTTTTCAACTAAAATAAGTGTGTTTAAAGTCATTTCTGTGCCTGAAACGGGTCAAAATTGAAGCTTTTGAGTAAGCAAAACTCTGTAAAAATGGCACTTTTGGTCACTGTGAGGGTTTAAAAAGTGGTTATTCAACATGAGGCACGATCCAATTGACATTTTGAATCATTTTTGGTACAGTCCAAAAAATCAATTTTCGGATGAAAAACGATGACTCCGGACATGCCGAACGTTCCCAAAATGGTCTATAATGATGAAATTTTAACATTTAATCTTTTGACTCTAAATGACTGTTGGATGTGAATTATGACTTTTTCAACTAAAATAAGTGTGTTTAAAGTCATTTCTGTGCCTGAAACGGGTCAAAATTGAAGCTTTTGAGTAAGCAAAACTCTGTAAAAATGGCACTTTTGGTCACTGTGAGGGTTTAAAAAGTGGCTATTCAACATGAGGCACGATCCAATTGACATTTTGAATCATTTTTGGTACAGTCCCAAAAATCAATTTTCGGATGAAAAACGATGACTCCGGACATGTCGAACGTTCCCAAAATGGTCTATAATGATGAAATTTTAACATTTAATCTTTTGACTCTAAATGACTGTTGGATGTGAATTATGACTTTTTCAACTAAAATAAGTGTGTTTAAAGTCATTTCTGTGCCTGAAACGGGTCAAAATTGAAGCTTTTGAGGAAGCAAAACTCTGTAAAAATGGCACTTTTGGTCACTGTGAGGGTTTAAAAAGTGGTTATTCAACATGAGGCACGATCCAATTGACATTTTGAATCATTTTTGGTACAGTCCCAAAAATCAATTTTCGGATGAAAAACGATGACTCCGGACATGTCGAACGTTCCCAAAATAGTCTATAATGATGAAATTTTAACATTTAATCTTTTGACTCTAAATGACTGTTGGATGTGAATTATGACTTTTTCAACTAAAATAAGTGTGTTTAAAGTCATTTCTGTGCCTGAAACGGGTCAAAATTGAAGCTTTTGAGTAAGCAAAACTCTGTAAAAATTGCACTTTTGGTCACTGTGAGGGTTTAAAAAGTGGTTATTCAACATGAGGCACGATCCAATTGACATTTTGAATCATTTTTGGTACAGTCCCAAAAATCAATTTTCGGATGAAAAACGATGACTCCGGACATGTCGAACGGTCCCAAATGGTCTATAATGATGAAATTTTAACATTTAATCTTTTGACTCTAAATGACTGTTGGATGTGCATTATGACTTTTTCAACTAAAATAAGTGTGTTTAAAGTCATTTCTGTGCCTGAAACGGGTCAAAATTGAAACTTTTGAGTAAGCAAAACTTTGTAAAAATGGCACTTTTGGTCACTGTGAGGGTTTAAAAAGTGGTTATTCAACATGAGGCACGATCCAATTGACATTTTGAATAATTTTTGGTACAGTCCAAAAAATCGATTTTCGGATGAAAAACGATGACTCCGGACATGTCGAACGTTCCCAAAATGGTCTATTATGATGAAATTTTAATATTTAATCTTTTGACTCTAAATGACTGTTGGATGTGAATTATGACTTTTTCAACTAAAATAAGTGTGTTTAAAGTCATTTCTGTGCCTGGAACGGGTCAAAATTGAAACTTTTGAGTAAGCAAAACTCTGTAAAAATGGCACTTTTGGTCACTGTGAGGGTTTAAAAAGTGGTTATTCAACATGAGGCACGATCCAATTGACATTTTGAATCATTTTTGGTACAGTCCAAAAAATCAATTTTCAGATGAAAAACGATGACTCCGGACATGTCGAACGTTCCCAAAATGGTCTATAATGATGAAATTTTAACAATTAAACTTTTGACTCTAAATGACTGTTGGATGCGAATTATGACTTTTTCAACTAAAATAAGTGTGTTTAAAGTCATTTCTGTGCCTGAAACCTGTCAAAATTGAAGCTTTTGAGTAAGGAAAACTCTGTAAAAATGGCACTTTTGGTCACTGTGAGGGTTTAAAAAGTGGTTATTCAACATGAGGCACGATCCAATTGACATTTTGAATCATTTTTGGTACAGTCCCAAAAATCAATTTTCGGATGAAAAACGATTACTCCGGACATGTCGAACGTTCCCAAAATGGTCTATAATGATGAAATTTTAACATTTAATCTTTTGACTCTAAATGACTGTTGGATGTGCATTATGACTTTTTCAACTAAAATAAGTGTGTTTAAAGTCAGTTCTGTGCCTGAAACGGGTGAAAATTGAAGCTTTTGAGTAAGCAAAACTCTGTAAAAATGGCAATTTTGGTCACTGTGAGGGTTTAAAAAGTGGTTATTCAACATGAGGCATGATCCAATTGACATTTTGAATCATTTTTGGTACAGTCCAAAAAATCGATTTTCGGATGAAAAACGATGACTCCGGACATGTCGAACGTTCCCAAAATGGTCTATAATGATGAAATTTTAACATTTAATCTTTTGACTCTAAATGACTGTTGGATGTGAATTATGACTTTTTCAACTAAAATAAGTGTGTTTAAAGTCATTTCTGTGACTGAAACGGGTCAAAATTGAAGCTTTTGAGTAAGCAAAACTCTGTAAAAATGGCCATTTTTGTCACTGTGAGGGTTTAAAAAGTGGTTATTCAACATGAGGCACGATCCAATTGACATTTTGAATCATTTTTGGTACAGTCCAAAAAATCAATTTTCGGATGAAAAACGATGACTCCGGACATGTCGAACGTTCCCAAAATGTTCTATAATGATGCAATTTTAACATTTAATCTTTTGACTCTAAATGACTGTTGGATGTGAATTATGACTTTTTCAACTAAAATAAGTGTGTTTAAAGTCATTTCTGTGCCTGAAACGGGTCAAAATTGAAGCTTTTGAGTAAGCAAAACTCTGTAAAAATGGCACTTTTGGTCACTGTGAGGGTTTAAAAAGTGGTTATTCAACATGAGGCACGATCCAATTGACATTTTGAATCATTTTTGGTACAGTCCAAAAAATCAATTTTCGGATGAAAAACGATGACTCCGGACATGTCGAACGTTCCCAAAATGGTCTATAATGATGAAATTTTAACATTTAAACTTTTGACTCTAAATGACTGTTGGATGCGAATTATGACTTTTTCAACTAAAATAAGTGTGTTTAAAGTCATTTCTGTGCCTGAAACGTGTCAAAATTTGAGCTTTTGAGTAAGGAAAACTCTGTAAAAATGGCACTTTTGGTCACTGTGAGGGTTTAAAAAGTGGTTATTCAACATGAGGCACGATCCAATTGACATTTTGAATCATTTTTGGTACAGTCCAAAAAATCAATTTTCAGATGAAAAACGATGACTCCGGACATGTCGAACGTTCCCAAAATGGTCTATAATGATGAAATTTTAACATTTAAACTTTTGACTCTAAATGACTGTTGGATGCGAATTATGACTTTTTCAACTAAAATAAGTGTGTTTAAAGTCATTTCTGTGCCTGAAACAGGTCAAAATTGAAGCTTTTGAGTAAGCAAAACTCTGTAAAAATGGCACTTTTGGTCACTGTGAGGGTTTAAAAAGTGGTTATTCAACATGAGGCACGATCCAATTGACATTTTGAATCATTTTTGGTACAGTCCCAAAAATCAACTTTCGGAAGAAAAACGATGACTCCGGACATGTCGAACGTTCCCAAAATGGTCTATAATGATGAAATTTTAACATTTAATCTTTTGACTCTAAATAACTGTTGGATGTGAATTATGACTTTTTCAACTAAAATAAATGTGTTTAAAGTCATTTCTGTGCCTGAAACGGGTCAAAATTGAAGCTTTTGAGTAAGCAAAACTCTGTAAAAATGGCACTTTTGGTCACTGTGAGGGTTTAAAAAGTGGTTATTCAACATGAGGCACGATCCAATTGACATTTTGAATCATTTTTGGTACAGTCCCAAAAATCAATTTTCGGATGAAAAACGATGACTCCGGACATGTCGAACGTTCCCAAAATGGTCTATAATGATGAAATTTTAACATTTAATCTTTTGACTCTAAATGACTGTTGGATGTGCATTATGACTTTTTCAAATAAAATAAGTGTGTTTAAAGTCATTTCTGTGCCTGAAACGGGTCAAAATTGAAGCTTTTGAGTAAGCAAAACTCTGTAAAAATGGCAATTTTGGTCACTGTGAGGGTTTAAAAAGTGGTTATTCAACATGAGGCATGATCCAATTGACATTTTGAATCATTTTTGGTACAGTCCAAAAAATCGATTTTCGGATGAAAAACGATGACTCCGGACATGTCGAACGTTCCCAAAATGGTCTATAATGATGAAATTTTAACATTTAATCTTTTGACTCTAAATGACTGTTGGATGTGAATTATGACTTTTTCAACTAAAATAAGTGTGTTTAAAGTCATTTCTGTGACTGAAACGGGTCAAAATTGAAGCTTTTGAGTAAGCAAAACTCTGTAAAAATGGCCATTTTGGTCACTGTGAGGGTTTAAAAAGTGGTTATTCAACATGAGGCACGATCCAATTGACATTTTGAATCATTTTTGGTACAGTCCCAAAAATCAATTTTCGGATGAAAAACGATGACTCCGGACATGTCGAACGTTCCCAAAATGGTCTATAATGATGAAATTTTAACATTTAATCTTTTGACTCTAAATGACTGTTGGATGTGCATTATGACTTTTTCAACTAAAATAAGTGTGTTTAAAGTCATTTCTGTGCCTGAAACGGGTCAAAATTGAAGCTTTTGAGTAAGCAAAACTCTGTAAAAATGGCAATTTTGGTCACTGTGAGGGTTTAAAAAGTGGTTATTCAACATGAGGCATGATCCAATTGACATTTTGAATCATTTTTGGTACAGTCCAAAAAATCGATTTTCGGATGAAAAACGATGACTCCGGACATGTCGAACGTTCCCAAAATGGTCTGTAATGATGAAATTTTAACATTTAATCTTTTGACTCTAAATGACTGTTGGATGTGAATTATGACTTTTTCAACTAAAATAAGTGTGTTTAAAGTCATTTCTGTGCCTGAAACGGGTCAAAATTGAAGCTTTTGAGTAAGCAAAACTCTGTAAAAATGGCACTTTTGGTCACTGTGAGGGTTTAAAAAGTGGTTATTCAACATGAGGCACGATCCAATTGACATTTTGAATCATTTTTGGTACAGTCCCAAAAATCAATTTTCGGATGAAAAACGATGACTCCAGACATGTCGAACGTTCCCAAAATGGTCTATAATGATGAAATTTTAACATTTAATCTTTTGACTCTAAATGACTGTTGGATGTGAATTATGACTTTTTCAACTAAAATAAGTGTGTTTAAAGTCATTTCTGTGACTGAAACGGGTCAAAATTGAAGCTTTTGAGTAAGCAAAACTCTGTAAAAATGGCCATTTTTGTCACTGTGAGGGTTTAAAAAGTGGTTATTCAACATGAGGCACGATCCAATTGACATTTTGAATCATTTTTGGTACAGTCCAAAAAATCAATTTTTGGATAAAAAACGATGACTCCGGACATGTCGAACGTTCCCAAAATGGTCTATAATGATGAAATTTTAACATTTAATCTTTTGACTCCAAATGACTGTTGGATGTGCATTATGACTTTTTCAACTAAAATAAGTGTGTTTAAAGTCATTTCTGTGCCTGAAACGGGTCAAAATTGAAGCTTTTGAGTAAGCAAAACTCTGTAAAAATGGCAATTTTGGTCACTGTGAGGGTTTAAAAAGTTGTTATTCAACATGAGGCACGATCCAATTGACATTTTGAATAATTTTTGGTACAGTCCAAAAAATCAATTTTCGGATGAAAAACGATGACTCCGGACATGTCGAACGTTCCCAAAATGGTCTATAATGATGAAATTTTAACATTTAATCTTTTGACTCTAAATGACTGTTGGATGTGAATTATGACTTTTTCAACTAAAATAAATGTGTTTAAAGTCATTTCTGTGCCTGAAACGGGTCAAAATTGAAGCTTTTGAGTAAGCAAAACTCTGTAAAAATGGCACTTTTGGTCACTGTGAGGGTTTAAAAAGTGGTTATTCAACATGAGGCACGATCCAATTGACATTTTGAATCATTTTTGGTACAGTCCCAAAAATCAATTTTCGGATGAAAAACGATGACTCCGGACATGTCGAACGTTCCCAAAATGGTCTATAATGATGAAATTTTAACATTTAATCTTTTGACTCTAAATGACTGTTGGATGTGCATTATGACTTTTTCAACTAAAATAAGTGTTTTTAAAGTCATTTCTGTGCCTGAAACGGGTCAAAATTGAAGCTTTTGAGTAAGCAAAACTCTGTAAAAATGGCAATTTTGGTCACTGTGAGGGTTTAAAAAGTGGTTATTCAACATGAGGCATGATCCAATTGACATTTTGAATCATTTTTGGTACAGTCCAAAAAATCGATTTTCGGATGAAAAACGATGACTCCGGACATGTCGAACGTTCCCAAAATGGTCTATAATGATGAAATTTTAACATTTAATCTTTTGACTCTAAATGACTGTTGGATGTGAATTATGACTTTTTCAACTAAAATAAGTGTGTTTAAAGTCATTTCTGTGCCTGAAACGGGTCAAAATTGAAGCTTTTGAGTAAGCAAAACTCTGTAAAAATGGCACTTTTGGTCACTGTGAGGGTTTAAAAAGTGGTTATTCAACATGAGGCACGATCCAATTGACATTTTGAATCATTTTTGGTACAGTCCCAAAAATCAATTTTCGGATGAAAAACGATGACTCCGGACATGTCGAACGTTCCCAAAATGGTCTATAATGATGAAATTTTAACATTTAATCTATTGACTCTAAATGACTGTTGGATGTGAATTATGACTTTTTCAACTAAAATAAGTGTGTTTAAAGTCATTTCTGTGCCTGAAACGGGTCAAAATTGAAGCTTTTGAGTAAGCAAAACTCTGTAAAAATTGCACTTTTGGTCACTGTGAGGGTTTAAAAAGTGGTTATTCAACATGAGGCACGATCCAATTGACATTTTGAATCATTTTTGGTACAGTCCCAAAAATCAATTTTCGGATGAAAAACGATGACTCCGGACATGTCGAACGGTCCCAAATGGTCTATAATGATGAAATTTTAACATTTAATCTTTTGACTCTAAATGACTGTTGGATGTGAATTATGACTTTTTCAACTAAAATAAGTGTGTTTAAAGTCATTTCTGTGCCTGAAACGGGTCAAAATTGATGCTTTTGAGTAAGGAAAACTCTGTAAAAATGGCAATTTTGGTCACTGTGAGGGTTTAAAAAGTGGTTATTCAACATGAGGCACGATCCAATTGACATTTTGAATCATTTTTGGTACAGTCCAAAAAATCAATTTTCGGATGAAAAACGATGACTCCGGACATGCCGAACGTTCCCAAAATGGTCTATAATGATGAAATTTTAACATTTAATCTTTTGACTCTAAATGACTGTTGGATGTGAATTATGACTTTTTCAACTAAAATAAGTGTGTTTAAAGTCATTTCTGTGCCTGAAACAGGTCAAAATTGAAGCTTTTGAGTAAGCAAAACTCTGTAAAAATGGCACTTTTGGTCACTGTGAGGGTTTAAAAAGTGGTTATTCAACATGAGGCACGATCCAATTGACATTTTGAATCATTTTTGGTACAGTCCCAAAAATCAATTTTCGGATGAAAAACGATGACTCCGGACATGTCGAACGTTCCCAAAATGGTCTATAATGATGAAATTTTAACATTTAATCTTTTGACTCTAAATGACTGTTGGATGTGCATTATGACTTTTTCAACTAAAATAAGTGTGTTTAAAGTCAGTTCTGTGCCTGAAACGGGTGAAAATTGAAGCTTTTGAGTAAGCAAAACTCTGTAAAAATGGCAATTTTGGTCACTGTGAGGGTTTAAAAAGTGGTTATTCAACATGAGGCATGATCCAATTGACATTTTGAATCATTTTTGGTACAGTCCAAAAAAATCGATTTTCGGATGAAAAACGATGACTCCGGACATGTCGAACGTTCCCAAAATGGTCTATAATGATGAAATTTTAACATTTAATCTTTTGACTCTAAATGACTGTTGGATGTGAATTATGACTTTTTCAACTAAAATAAGTGTGTTTAAAGTCATTTCTGTGACTGAAACGGGTCAAAATTGAAGCTTTTGAGTAAGCAAAACTCTGTAAAAATGGCCATTTTTGTCACTGTGAGGGTTTAAAAAGTGGTTATTCAACATGAGGCACGATCCAATTGACATTTTGAATCATTTTTGGTACAGTCCAAAAAATCAATTTTCGGATGAAAAACGATGACTCCGGACATGTCGAACGTTCCCAAAATGTTCTATAATGATGCAATTTTAACATTTAATCTTTTGACTCTAAATGACTGTTGGATGTGAATTATGACTTTTTCAACTAAAATAAGTGTGTTTAAAGTCATTTCTGTGCCTGAAACGGGTCAAAATTGAAGCTTTTGAGTAAGCAAAACTCTGTAAAAATGGCACTTTTGGTCACTGTGAGGGTTTAAAAAGTGGTTATTCAACATGAGGCACGATCCAATTGACATTTTGAATCATTTTTGGTACAGTCCAAAAAATCAATTTTCGGATGAAAAACGATGACTCCGGACATGTCGAACGTTCCCAAAATGGTCTATAATGATGACATTTTAACATTTAAACTTTTGACTCTAAATGACTGTTGGATGCGAATTATGACTTTTTCAACTAAAATAAGTGTGTTTAAAGTCATTTCTGTGCCTGAAACGTGTCAAAATTTGAGCTTTTGAGTAAGGAAAACTCTGTAAAAATGGCACTTTTGGTCACTGTGAGGGTTTAAAAAGTGGTTATTCAACATGAGGCACGATCCAATTGACATTTTGAATCATTTTTGGTACAGTCCAAAAAATCAATTTTCAGATGAAAAACGATGACTCCGGACATGTCGAACGTTCCCAAAATGGTCTATAATGATGAAATTTTAACATTTAAACTTTTGACTCTAAATGACTGTTGGATGCGAATTATGACTTTTTCAACTAAAATAAGTGTGTTTAAAGTCATTTCTGTGCCTGAAACAGGTCAAAATTGAAGCTTTTGAGTAAGCAAAACTCTGTAAAAATGGCACTTTTGGTCACTGTGAGGGTTTAAAAAGTGGTTATTCAACATGAGGCACGATCCAATTGACATTTTGAATCATTTTTGGTACAGTCCCAAAAATCAATTTTCGGAAGAAAAACGATGACTCCGGACATGTCGAACGTTCCCAAAATGGTCTATAATGATGAAATTTTAACATTTAATCTTTTGACTCTAAATGACTGTTGGATGTGAATTATGACTTTTTCAACTAAAATAAATGTGTTTAAAGTCATTTCTGTGCCTGAAACGGGTCAAAATTGAAGCTTTTGAGTAAGCAAAACTCTGTAAAAATGGCAATTTTGGTCACTGTGAGGGTTTAAAAAGTGGTTATTCAACATGAGGCATGATCCAATTGACATTTTGAATCATTTTTGGTACAGTCCAAAAAAATCGATTTTCGGATGAAAAACGATGACTCCGGACATGTCGAACGTTCCCAAAATGGTCTATAATGATGAAATTTTAACATTTAATCTTTTGACTCTAAATGACTGTTGGATGTGAATTATGACTTTTTCAACTAAAATAAGTGTGTTTAAAGTCATTTCTGTGACTGAAACGGGTCAAAATTGAAGCTTTTGAGTAAGCAAAACTCTGTAAAAATGGCCATTTTTGTCACTGTGAGGGTTTAAAAAGTGGTTATTCAACATGAGGCACGATCCAATTGACATTTTGAATCATTTTTGGTACAGTCCAAAAAATCAATTTTCGGATGAAAAACGATGACTCCGGACATGTCGAACGTTCCCAAAATGTTCTATAATGATGCAATTTTAACATTTAATCTTTTGACTCTAAATGACTGTTGGATGTGAATTATGACTTTTTCAACTAAAATAAGTGTGTTTAAAGTCATTTCTGTGCCTGAAACGGGTCAAAATTGAAGCTTTTGAGTAAGCAAAACTCTGTAAAAATGGCACTTTTGGTCACTGTGAGGGTTTAAAAAGTGGTTATTCAACATGAGGCACGATCCAATTGACATTTTGAATCATTTTTGGTACAGTCCAAAAAATCAATTTTCGGATGAAAAACGATGACTCCGGACATGTCGAACGTTCCCAAAATGGTCTATAATGATGACATTTTAACATTTAAACTTTTGACTCTAAATGACTGTTGGATGCGAATTATGACTTTTTCAACTAAAATAAGTGTGTTTAAAGTCATTTCTGTGCCTGAAACGTGTCAAAATTTGAGCTTTTGAGTAAGGAAAACTCTGTAAAAATGGCACTTTTGGTCACTGTGAGGGTTTAAAAAGTGGTTATTCAACATGAGGCACGATCCAATTGACATTTTGAATCATTTTTGGTACAGTCCAAAAAATCAATTTTCAGATGAAAAACGATGACTCCGGACATGTCGAACGTTCCCAAAATGGTCTATAATGATGAAATTTTAACATTTAAACTTTTGACTCTAAATGACTGTTGGATGCGAATTATGACTTTTTCAACTAAAATAAGTGTGTTTAAAGTCATTTCTGTGCCTGAAACAGGTCAAAATTGAAGCTTTTGAGTAAGCAAAACTCTGTAAAAATGGCACTTTTGGTCACTGTGAGGGTTTAAAAAGTGGTTATTCAACATGAGGCACGATCCAATTGACATTTTGAATCATTTTTGGTACAGTCCCAAAAATCAACTTTCGGAAGAAAAACGATGACTCCGGACATGTCGAACGTTCCCAAAATGGTCTATAATGATGAAATTTTAACATTTAATCTTTTGACTCTAAATGACTGTTGGATGTGAATTATGACTTTTTCAACTAAAATAAATGTGTTTAAAGTCATTTCTGTGCCTGAAACGGGTCAAAATTGAAGCTTTTGAGTAAGCAAAACTCTGTAAAAATGGCACTTTTGGTCACTGTGAGGGTTTAAAAAGTGGTTATTCAACATGAGGCACGATCCAATTGACATTTTGAATCATTTTTGGTACAGTCCCAAAAATCAATTTTCGGATGAAAAACGATGACTCCGGACATGTCGAACGTTCCCAAAATGGTCTATAATGATGAAATTTTAACATTTAATCTTTTGACTCTAAATGACTGTTGGATGTGCATTATGACTTTTTCAACTAAAATAAGTGTGTTTAAAGTCATTTCTGTGCCTGAAACGGGTCAAAATTGAAGCTTTTGAGTAAGCAAAACTCTGTAAAAATGGCAATTTTGGTCACTGTGAGGGTTTAAAAAGTGGTTATTCAACATGAGGCATGATCCAATTGACATTTTGAATCATTTTTGGTACAGTCCAAAAAATCGATTTTCGGATGAAAAACGATGACTCCGGACATGTCGAACGTTCCCAAAATGGTCTATAATGATGAAATTTTAACATTTAATCTTTTGACTCTAAATGACTGTTGGATGTGAATTATGACTTTTTCAACTAAAATAAGTGTGTTTAAAGTCATTTCTGTGACTGAAACGGGTCAAAATTGAAGCTTTTGAGTAAGCAAAACTCTGTAAAAATGGCCATTTTGGTCACTGTGAGGGTTTAAAAAGTGGTTATTCAACATGAGGCACGATCCAATTGACATTTTGAATCATTTTTGGTACAGTCCCAAAAATCAATTTTCGGATGAAAAACGATGACTCCGGACATGTCGAACGTTCCCAAAATGGTCTATAATGATGAAATTTTAACATTTAATCTTTTGACTCTAAATGACTGTTGGATGTGCATTATGACTTTTTCAACTAAAATAAGTGTGTTTAAAGTCATTTCTGTGCCTGAAACGGGTCAAAATTGAAGCTTTTGAGTAAGCAAAACTCTGTAAAAATGGCAATTTTGGTCACTGTGAGGGTTTAAAAAGTGGTTATTCAACATGAGGCATGATCCAATTGACATTTTGAATCATTTTTGGTACAGTCCAAAAAATCGATTTTCGGATGAAAAACGATGACTCCGGACATGTCGAACGTTCCCAAAATGGTCTATAATGATGAAATTTTAACATTTAATCTTTTGACTCTAAATGACTGTTGGATGTGAATTATGACTTTTTCAACTAAAATAAGTGTGTTTAAAGTCATTTCTGTGCCTGAAACGGGTCAAAATTGAAGCTTTTGAGTAAGCAAAACTCTGTAAAAATGGCACTTTTGGTCACTGTGAGGGTTTAAAAAGTGGTTATTCAACATGAGGCACGATCCAATTGACATTTTGAATCATTTTTGGTACAGTCCCAAAAATCAATTTTCGGATGAAAAACGATGACTCCAGACATGTCGAACGTTCCCAAAATGGTCTATAATGATGAAATTTTAACATTTAATCTTTTGACTCTAAATGACTGTTGGATGTGAATTATGACTTTTTCAACTAAAATAAGTGTGTTTAAAGTCATTTCTGTGACTGAAACGGGTCAAAATTGAAGCTTTTGAGTAAGCAAAACTCTGTAAAAATGGCCATTTTTGTCACTGTGAGGGTTTAAAAAGTGGTTATTCAACATGAGGCACGATCCAATTGACATTTTGAATCATTTTTGGTACAGTCCAAAAAATCAATTTTTGGATAAAAAACGATGACTCCGGACATGTCGAACGTTCCCAAAATGGTCTATAATGATGAAATTTTAACATTTAATCTTTTGACTCCAAATGACTGTTGGATGTGCATTATGACTTTTTCAACTAAAATAAGTGTGTTTAAAGTCATTTCTGTGCCTGAAACGGGTCAAAATTGAAGCTTTTGAGTAAGCAAAACTCTGTAAAAATGGCAATTTTGGTCACTGTGAGGGTTTAAAAAGTTGTTATTCAACATGAGGCACGATCCAATTGACATTTTGAATAATTTTTGGTACAGTCCAAAAAATCAATTTTCGGATGAAAAACGATGACTCCGGACATGTCGAACGTTCCCAAAATGGTCTATAATGATGAAATTTTAACATTTAATCTTTTGACTCTAAATGACTGTTGGATGTGAATTATGACTTTTTCAACTAAAATAAATGTGTTTAAAGTCATTTCTGTGCCTGAAACGGGTCAAAATTGAAGCTTTTGAGTAAGCAAAACTCTGTAAAAATGGCACTTTTGGTCACTGTGAGGGTTTAAAAAGTGGTTATTCAACATGAGGCACGATCCAATTGACATTTTGAATCATTTTTGGTACAGTCCCAAAAATCAATTTTCGGATGAAAAACGATGACTCCGGACATGTCGAACGTTCCCAAAATGGTCTATAATGATGAAATTTTAACATTTAATCTTTTGACTCTAAATGACTGTTGGATGTGCATTATGACTTTTTCAACTAAAATAAGTGTGTTTAAAGTCATTTCTGTGCCTGAAACGGGTCAAAATTGAAGCTTTTGAGTAAGCAAAACTCTGTAAAAATGGCAATTTTGGTCACTGTGAGGGTTTAAAAAGTGGTTATTCAACATGAGGCATGATCCAATTGACATTTTGAATCATTTTTGGTACAGTCCAAAAAATCGATTTTCGGATGAAAAACGATGACTCCGGACATGTCGAACGTTCCCAAAATGGTCTATAATGATGAAATTTTAACATTTAATCTTTTGACTCTAAATGACTGTTGGATGTGAATTATGACTTTTTCAACTAAAATAAGTGTGTTTAAAGTCATTTCTGTGCCTGAAACGGGTCAAAATTGAAGCTTTTGAGTAAGCAAAACTCTGTAAAAATGGCACTTTTGGTCACTGTGAGGGTTTAAAAAGTGGTTATTCAACATGAGGCACGATCCAATTGACATTTTGAATCATTTTTGGTACAGTCCAAAAAATCAATTTTCGGATGAAAAACGATGACTCCGGACATGTCGAACGTTCCCAAAATGGTCTATAATGATGAAATTTTAACATTTAAACTTTTGACTCTAAATGACTGTTGGATGCGAATTATGACTTTTTCAACTAAAATAAGTGTGTTTAAAGTCATTTCTGTGCCTGAAACGTGTCAAAATTTGAGCTTTTGAGTAAGGAAAACTCTGTAAAAATGGCACTTTTGGTCACTGTGAGGGTTTAAAAAGTGGTTATTCAACATGAGGCACGATCTAATTGACATTTTGAATCATTTTTGGTACAGTCCAAAAAATCAATTTTCAGATGAAAAACGATGACTCCGGACATGTCGAACGTTCCCAAAATGGTCTATAATGATGAAATTTTAACATTTAAACTTTTGACTCTAAATGACTGTTGGATGCGAATTATGACTTTTTCAACTAAAATAAGTGTGTTTAAAGTCATTTCTGTGCCTGAAACAGGTCAAAATTGAAGCTTTTGAGTAAGCAAAACTCTGTAAAAATGGCACTTTTGGTCACTGTGAGGGTTTAAAAAGTGGTTATTCAACATGAGGCACGATCCAATTGACATTTTGAATCATTTTTGGTACAGTCCCAAAAATCAATTTTCGGATGAAAAACGATGACTCCGGACATGTTGAACGTTCCCAAAATGGTCTATAATGATGAAATTTTAACATTTAATCTTTTGACTCTAAATGACTGTTGGATGTGAATTATGACTTTTTCAACTAAAATAAATGTGTTTAAAGTCATTTCTGTGCCTGAAACGGGTCAAAATTGAAGCTTTTGAGTAAGCAAAACTCTGTAAAAATGGCACTTTTGGTCACTGTGAGGGTTTAAAAAGTGGTTATTCAACATGAGGCACGATCCAATTGACATTTTGAATCATTTTTGGTACAGTCCCAAAAATCAATTTTCGGATGAAAAACGATGACTCCGGACATGTCGAACGTTCCCAAAATGGTCTATAATGATGAAATTTTAACATTTAATCTTTTGACTCTAAATGACTGTTGGATGTGCATTATGACTTTTTCAACTAAAATAAGTGTGTTTAAAGTCATTTCTGTGCCTGAAACGGGTCAAAATTGAAGCTTTTGAGTAAGCAAAACTCTGTAAAAATGGCAATTTTGGTCACTGTGAGGGTTTAAAAAGTGGTTATTCAACATGAGGCATGATCCAATTGACATTTTGAATCATTTTTGGTACAGTCCAAAAAATCGATTTTCGGATGAAAAACGATGACTCCGGACATGTCGAACGTTCCCAAAATGGTCTATAATGATGAAATTTTAACATTTAATCTTTTGACTCTAAATGACTGTTGGATGTGAATTATGACTTTTTCAACTAAAATAAGTGTGTTTAAAGTCATTTCTGTGACTGAAACGGGTCAAAATTGAAGCTTTTGAGTAAGCAAAACTCTGTAAAAATGGCCATTTTGGTCACTGTGAGGGTTTAAAAAGTGGTTATTCAACATGAGGCACGATCCAATTGACATTTTGAATCATTTTTGGTACAGTCCCAAAAATCAATTTTCGGATGAAAAACGATGACTCCGGACATGTCGAACGTTCCCAAAATGGTCTATAATGATGAAATTTTAACATTTAATCTTTTGACTCTAAATGACTGTTGGATGTGCATTATGACTTTTTCAACTAAAATAAGTGTGTTTAAAGTCATTTCTGTGCCTGAAACGGGTCAAAATTGAAGCTTTTGAGTAAGCAAAACTCTGTAAAAATGGCAATTTTGGTCACTGTGAGGGTTTAAAAAGTGGTTATTCAACATGAGGCATGATCCAATTGACATTTTGAATCATTTTTGGTACAGTCCAAAAAATCAATTTTCGGATGAAAAACGATGACTCCGGACATGTCGAACGTTCCCAAAATGTTCTATAATGATGAAATTTTAACATTTAATCTTTTGACTCTAAATGACTGTTGGATGTGAATTATGACTTTTTCAACTAAAATAAGTGTGTTTAAAGTCATTTCTGTGCCTGAAACGGGTCAAAATTGAAGCTTTTGAGTAAGCAAAACTCTGTAAAAATGGCACTTTTGGTCACTGTGAGGGTTTAAAAAGTGGTTATTCAACATGAGGCACGATCCAATTGACATTTTGACTCATTTTTGGTACAGTCCCAGAAATCAATTTTCGGATGAAAAACGATGACTCCGGACATGTCGAACGTTCCCAAAATGGTCTATAATGATGAAATTTTAACATTTAATCTTTTGACTCTAAATGACTGTTGGATGTGAATTATGACTTTTTCAACTAAAATAAGTGTGTTTAAAGTCATTTCTGTGCCTGAAACGGGTCAAAATTGAAGCTTTTGAGTAAGCAAAACTCTGTAAAAATGGCACTTTTGGTCACTGTGAGGGTTTAAAAAGTGGTTATTCAACATGAGGCACGATCCAATTGACATTTTGAATCATTTTTGGTACAGTCCCAAAAATCAATTTTCGGATGAAAAACGATGACTCCGGACATGTCGAACGTTCCCAAAATGGTCTATAATGATGAAATTTTAACATTTAATCTTTTGACTCTAAATGACTGTTGGATGTGAATTATGACTTTTTCAACTAAAATAAGTGTGTTTAAAGTCATTTCTGTGACTGAAACGGGTCAAAATTGAAGCTTTTGAGTAAGCAAAACTCTGTAAAAATGGCCATTTTTGTCACTGTGAGGGTTTAAAAAGTGGTTATTCAACATGAGGCACGATCCAATTGACATTTTGAATCATTTTTGGTACAGTCCAAAAAATCAATTTTCGGATGAAAAACGATGACTCCGGACATGTCGAACGTTCCCAAAATGGTCTATAATGATGAAATTTTAACATTTAATCTTTTGACTCCAAATGACTGTTGGATGTGCATTATGACTTTTTCAACTAAAATAAGTGTGTTTAAAGTCATTTCTGTGCCTGAAACGGGTCAAAATTGAAGCTTTTGAGTAAGCAAAACTCTGTAAAAATGGCAATTTTGGTCACTGTGAGGGTTTAAAAAGTTGTTATTCAACATGAGGCACGATCCAATTGACATTTTGAATAATTTTTGGTACAGTCCAAAAAATCAATTTTCGGATGAAAAACGATGACTCCGGACATGTCGAACGTTCCCAAAATGGTCTATAATGATGAAATTTTAACATTTAATCTTTTGACTCTAAATGACTGTTGGATGTGAATTATGACTTTTTCAACTAAAATAAGTGTGTTTAAAGTCATTTCTGTGACTGAAACGGGTCAAAATTGAAGCTTTTGAGTAAGCAAAACTCTGTAAAAATGGCACTTTTGGTCACTGTGAGGGTTTAAAAAGTGGTTATTCAACATGAGGCACGATCCAATTGACATTTTGAATCATTTTTGGTACAGTCCCAAAAATCAATTTTCGGATGAAAAACGATGACTCCGGACATGTCGAACGTTCCCAAAATGGTCTATAATTATGAAATTTTAACATTTAATCTTTTGACTCTAAATGACTGTTGGATGTGAATTATGACTTTTTCAACTAAAATAAGTGTGTTTAAAGTCATTTCTGTGCCTGAAACGGGTCAAAATTGAAGCTTTTGAGTAAGCAAAACTCTGTAAAAATGGCACTTTTGGTCACTGTGAGGGTTTAAAAAGTGGTTATTCAACATGAGGCACGATCCAATTGACATTTTGAATCATTTTTGGTACAGTCCCAAAAATCAATTTTCGGATGAAAAACGATGACTCCGGACATGTCGAACGTTCCCAAAATGGTCTATAATGATGAAATTTTAACATTTAATCTTTTGACTCTAAATGACTGTTGGATGTGCATTATGACTTTTTCAACTTAAATAAGTGTGTTTAAAGTCATTTCTGTGCCTGAAACGGGTCAAAATTGAAGCTTTTGAGTAAGCAAAACTCTGTAAAAATGGCACTTTTGGTCACTGTGAGGGTTTAAAAAGTGGTTATTCAACATGAGGCACGATCCAATTGACATTTTGAATCATTTTTGGTACAGTCCCAAAAATCAATTTTCGGATGAAAAACGATGACTCCGGACATGTCGAACGTTCCCAAAATGGTCTATAATGATGAAATTTTAACATTTAATCTTTTGACTCTAAATGACTGTTGGATGTGAATTATGACTTTTTCAACTAAAATAAGTGTGTTTAAAGTCATTTCTGTGCCTGAAACGTGTCAAAATTGAAGCTTTTGAGTAAGCAAAACTCTGTAAAAATGGCACTTTTGGTCACTGTGAGGGTTTAAAAAGTGGTTATTCAACATGAGGCACGATCCAATTGACATTTTGAATCATTTTTGGTACAGTCCCAAAAATCAATTTTCGGATGAAAAACGATGACTCCGGACATGTCGAACGTTCCCAAAATGGTCTATAATGATGAAATTTTAACATTTAATCTTTTGACTCTAAATGACTGTTGGATGTGAATTATGACTTTTTCAACTAAAATAAGTGTGTTTAAAGTCATTTCTGTGCCTGAAACGGGTCAAAATTGAAGCTTTTGAGTAAGCAAAACTCTGTAAAAATGGCACTTTTGGTCACTGTGAGGGTTTAAAAAGTGGTTATTCAACATGAGGCACGATCCAATTGACATTTTGAATCAATTTTGGTACAGTCCAAAAAATCAATTTTCAGATGAAAAACGATGACTCCGGACATGCCGAACGTTCCCAAAATGGTCTATAATGATGACATTTTAACACTTATTCTTTTGACTCTAAATGACTGTTGGATGTGAATTATGACTTTTTCAACTAAAATAAGTGTGTTTAAAGTCATTTCTGTGCCTGGAACGGGTCAAAATTGAAGCTTTTGAGTAAGCAAAACTCTGTAAAAATGGCACTTTTGGTCACTGTGAGGGTTTAAAAAGTGGTTATTCAACATGAGGCACGATCCAATTGACATTTTGAATCATTTTTGGTACAGTCCAAAAAATCAATTTTCAGATGAAAAACGATGACTCCGGACATGTCGAACGTTCCCAAAATGGTCTATAATGATGAAATTTTAATATTTAATCTTTTGACTCTAAATGACTGTTGGATGTGAATTATGACTTTTTCAACTAAAATAAGTGTGTTTAAAGTCATTTCTGTGCCTGGAACGGGTCAAAATTGAAACTTTTGAGTAAGCAAAACTCTGTAAAAATGGCACTTTTGGTCACTGTGAGGGTTTAAAAAGTGGTTATTCAACATGAGGCACGATCCAATTGACATTTTGAATCATTTTTGGTACAGTCCAAAAAATCAATTTTCAGATGAAAAACGATGACTCCGGACATGTCGAACGTTCCCAAAATGGTCTATAATGATGAAATTTTAACAATTAAACTTTTGACTCTAAATGACTGTTGGATGCGAATTATGACTTTTTCAACTAAAATAAGTGTGTTTAAAGTCCTTTCTGTGCCTGAAACCTCTTCAAAATTGAAGCTTTTGAGTAAGGAAAACTCTGTAAAAATGGCACTTTTGGTCACTGTGAGGGTTTAAAAAGTGGTTATTCAACATGAGGCACGATCCAATTGACATTTTGAATCATTTTTGGTACAGTCCCAAAAATCAATTTTCGGATGAAAAACGATGACTCCGGACATGTCGAACGTTCCCAAAATGGTCTATAATGATGAAATTTTAACATTTAATCTTTTGACTCTAAATGACTGTTGGATGTGCATTATGACTTTTTCAACTAAAATAAGTGTGTTTAAAGTCAGTTCTGTGCCTGAAACGGGTGAAAATTGAAGCTTTTGAGTAAGCAAAACTCTGTAAAAATGGCAATTTTGGTCACTGTGAGGGTTTAAAAAGTGGTTATTCAACATGAGGCATGATCCAATTGACATTTTGAATCATTTTTGGTACAGTCCAAAAAATCGATTTTCGGATGAAAAACGATGACTCCGGACATGTCGAACGTTCCCAAAATGGTCTATAATGATGAAATTTTAACATTTAATCTTTTGACTCTAAATGACTGTTGGATGTGAATTATGACTTTTTCAACTAAAATAAGTGTGTTTAAAGTCATTTCTGTGACTGAAACGGGTCAAAATTGAAGCTTTTGAGTAAGCAAAACTCTGTAAAAATGGCCATTTTTGTCACTGTGAGGGTTTAAAAAGTGGTTATTCAACATGAGGCACGATCCAATTGACATTTTGAATCATTTTTGGTACAGTCCAAAAAATCAATTTTCGGATGAAAAACGATGACTCCGGACATGTCGAACGTTCCCAAAATGTTCTATAATGATGCAATTTTAACATTTAATCTTTTGACTCTAAATGACTGTTGGATGTGAATTATGACTTTTTCAACTAAAATAAGTGTGTTTAAAGTCATTTCTGTGCCTGAAACGGGTCAAAATTGAAGCTTTTGAGTAAGCAAAACTCTGTAAAAATGGCACTTTTGGTCACTGTGAGGGTTTAAAAAGTGGTTATTCAACATGAGGCACGATCCAATTGACATTTTGAATCATTTTTGGTACAGTCCAAAAAATCAATTTTCGGATGAAAAACGATGACTCCGGACATGTCGAACGTTCCCAAAATGGTCTATAATGATGAAATTTTAACATTTAAACTTTTGACTCTAAATGACTGTTGGATGCGAATTATGACTTTTTCAACTAAAATAAGTGTGTTTAAAGTCATTTCTGTGCCTGAAACGTGTCAAAATTTGAGCTTTTGAGTAAGGAAAACTCTGTAAAAATGGCACTTTTGGTCACTGTGAGGGTTTAAAAAGTGGTTATTCAACATGAGGCACGATCCAATTGACATTTTGAATCATTTTTGGTACAGTCCAAAAAATCAATTTTCAGATGAAAAACGATGACTCCGGACATGTCGAACGTTCCCAAAATGGTCTATAATGATGAAATTTTAACATTTAAACTTTTGACTCTAAATGACTGTTGGATGCGAATTATGACTTTTTCAACTAAAATAAGTGGGTTTAAAGTCATTTCTGTGCCTGAAACAGGTCAAAATTGAAGCTTTTGAGTAAGCAAAACTCTGTAAAAATGGCACTTTTGGTCACTGTGAGGGTTTAAAAAGTGGTTATTCAACATGAGGCACGATCCAATTGACATTTTGAATCATTTTTGGTACAGTCCCAAAAATCAACTTTCGGAAGAAAAACGATGACTCCGGACATGTCGAACGTTCCCAAAATGGTCTATAATGATGAAATTTTAACATTTAATCTTTTGACTCTAAATGACTGTTGGATGTGAATTATGACTTTTTCAACTAAAATAAATGTGTTTAAAGTCATTTCTGTGCCTGAAACGGGTCAAAATTGAAGCTTTTGAGTAAGCAAAACTCTGTAAAAATGGCACTTTTGGTCACTGTGAGGGTTTAAAAAGTGGTTATTCAACATGAGGCACGATCCAATTGACATTTTGAATCATTTTTGGTACAGTCCCAAAAATCAATTTTCGGATGAAAAACGATGACTCCGGACATGTCGAACGTTCCCAAAATGGTCTATAATGATGAAATTTTAACATTTAATCTTTTGACTCTAAATGACTGTTGGATGTGCATTATGACTTTTTCAACTAAAATAAGTGTGTTTAAAGTCATTTCTGTGCCTGAAACGGGTCAAAATTGAAGCTTTTGAGTAAGCAAAACTCTGTAAAAATGGCAATTTTGGTCACTGTGAGGGTTTAAAAAGTGGTTATTCAACATGAGGCATGATCCAATTGACATTTTGAATCATTTTTGGTACAGTCCAAAAAATCGATTTTCGGATGAAAAACGATGACTCCGGACATGTCGAACGTTCCCAAAATGGTCTATAATGATGAAATTTTAACATTTAATCTTTTGACTCTAAATGACTGTTGGATGTGAATTATGACTTTTTCAACTAAAATAAGTGTGTTTAAAGTCATTTCTGTGACTGAAACGGGTCAAAATTGAAGCTTTTGAGTAAGCAAAACTCTGTAAAAATGGCCATTTTGGTCACTGTGAGGGTTTAAAAAGTGGTTATTCAACATGAGGCACGATCCAATTGACATTTTGAATCATTTTTGGTACAGTCCCAAAAATCAATTTTCGGATGAAAAACGATGACTCCGGACATGTCGAACGTTCCCAAAATGGTCTATAATGATGAAATTTTAACATTTAATCTTTTGACTCTAAATGACTGTTGGATGTGCATTATGACTTTTTCAACTAAAATAAGTGTGTTTAAAGTCATTTCTGTGCCTGAAACGGGTCAAAATTGAAGCTTTTGAGTAAGCAAAACTCTGTAAAAATGGCAATTTTGGTCACTGTGAGGGTTTAAAAAGTGGTTATTCAACATGAGGCATGATCCAATTGACATTTTGAATCATTTTTGGTACAGTCCAAAAAATCGATTTTCGGATGAAAAACGATGACTCCGGACATGTCGAACGTTCCCAAAATGGTCTATAATGATGAAATTTTAACATTTAATCTTTTGACTCTAAATGACTGTTGGATGTGAATTATGACTTTTTCAACTAAAATAAGTGTGTTTAAAGTCATTTCTGTGCCTGAAACGGGTCAAAATTGAAGCTTTTGAGTAAGCAAAACTCTGTAAAAATGGCACTTTTGGTCACTGTGAGGGTTTAAAAAGTGGTTATTCAACATGAGGCACGATCCAATTGACATTTTGAATCATTTTTGGTACAGTCCCAAAAATCAATTTTCGGATGAAAAACGATGACTCCAGACATGTCGAACGTTCCCAAAATGGTCTATAATGATGAAATTTTAACATTTAATCTTTTGACTCTAAATGACTGTTGGATGTGAATTATGACTTTTTCAACTAAAATAAGTGTGTTTAAAGTCATTTCTGTGACTGAAACGGGTCAAAATTGAAGCTTTTGAGTAAGCAAAACTCTGTAAAAATGGCCATTTTTGTCACTGTGAGGGTTTAAAAAGTGGTTATTCAACATGAGGCACGATCCAATTGACATTTTGAATCATTTTTGGTACAGTCCAAAAAATCAATTTTTGGATAAAAAACGATGACTCCGGACATGTCGAACGTTCCCAAAATGGTCTATAATGATGAAATTTTAACATTTAATCTTTTGACTCCAAATGACTGTTGGATGTGCATTATGACTTTTTCAACTAAAATAAGTGTGTTTAAAGTCATTTCTGTGCCTGAAACGGGTCAAAATTGAAGCTTTTGAGTAAGCAAAACTCTGTAAAAATGGCAATTTGGTCACTGTGAGGGTTTAAAAAGTTGTTATTCAACATGAGGCACGATCCAATTGACATTTTGAATAATTTTTGGTACAGTCCAAAAAATCAATTTTCGGATGAAAAACGATGACTCCGGACATGTCGAACGTTCCCAAAATGGTCTATAATGATGAAATTTTAACATTTAATCTTTTGACTCTAAATGACTGTTGGATGTGAATTATGACTTTTTCAACTAAAATAAATGTGTTTAAAGTCATTTCTGTGCCTGAAACGGGTCAAAATTGAAGCTTTTGAGTAAGCAAAACTCTGTAAAAATGGCACTTTTGGTCACTGTGAGGGTTTAAAAAGTGGTTATTCAACATGAGGCACGATCCAATTGACATTTTGAATCATTTTTGGTACAGTCCCAAAAATCAATTTTCGGATGAAAAACGATGACTCCGGACATGTCGAACGTTCCCAAAATGGTCTATAATGATGAAATTTTAACATTTAATCTTTTGACTCTAAATGACTGTTGGATGTGCATTATGACTTTTTCAACTAAAATAAGTGTGTTTAAAGTCATTTCTGTGCCTGAAACGGGTCAAAATTGAAGCTTTTGAGTAAGCAAAACTCTGTAAAAATGGCAATTTTGGTCACTGTGAGGGTTTAAAAAGTGGTTATTCAACATGAGGCATGATCCAATTGACATTTTGAATCATTTTTGGTACAGTCCAAAAAATCGATTTTCGGATGAAAAACGATGACTCCGGACATGTCGAACGTTCCCAAAATGGTCTATAATGATGAAATTTTAACATTTAATCTTTTGACTCTAAATGACTGTTGGATGTGAATTATGACTTTTTCAACTAAAATAAGTGTGTTTAAAGTCATTTCTGTGCCTGAAACGGGTCAAAATTGAAGCTTTTGAGTAAGCAAAACTCTGTAAAAATGGCACTTTTGGTCACTGTGAGGGTTTAAAAAGTGGTTATTCAACATGAGGCACGATCCAATTGACATTTTGAATCATTTTTGGTACAGTCCCAAAAATCAATTTTCGGATGAAAAACGATGACTCCGGACATGTCGAACGTTCCCAAAATGGTCTATAATGATGAAATTTTAACATTTAATCTTTTGACTCTAAATGACTGTTGGATGTGCATTATGACTTTTTCAACTAAAATAAGTGTGTTTAAAGTCATTTCTGTGCCTGAAACGGGTCAAAATTGAAGCTTTTGAGTAAGCAAAACTCTGTAAAAATGGCAATTTTGGTCACTGTGAGGGTTTAAAAAGTGGTTATTCAACATGAGGCATGATCCAATTGACATTTTGAATCATTTTTGGTACAGTCCAAAAAATCGATTTTCGGATGAAAAACGATGACTCCGGACATGTCGAACGTTCCCAAAATGGTCTATAATGATGAAATTTTAACATTTAATCTTTTGACTCTAAATGACTGTTGGATGTGAATTATGACTTTTTCAACTAAAATAAGTGTGTTTAAAGTCATTTCTGTGACTGAAACGGGTCAAAATTGAAGCTTTTGAGTAAGCAAAACTCTGTAAAAATGGCCATTTTGGTCACTGTGAGGGTTTAAAAAGTGGTTATTCAACATGAGGCACGATCCAATTGACATTTTGAATCATTTTTGGTACAGTCCCAAAAATCAATTTTCGGATGAAAAACGATGACTCCGGACATGTCGAACGTTCCCAAAATGGTCTATAATGATGAAATTTTAACATTTAATCTTTTGACTCTAAATGACTGTTGGATGTGCATTATGACTTTTTCAACTAAAATAAGTGTGTTTAAAGTCATTTCTGTGCCTGAAACGGGTCAAAATTGAAGCTTTTGAGTAAGCAAAACTCTGTAAAAATGGCAATTTTGGTCACTGTGAGGGTTTAAAAAGTGGTTATTCAACATGAGGCATGATCCAATTGACATTTTGAATCATTTTTGGTACAGTCCAAAAAATCGATTTTCGGATGAAAAACGATGACTCCGGACATGTCGAACGTTCCCAAAATGGTCTATAATGATGAAATTTTAACATTTAATCTTTTGACTCTAAATGACTGTTGGATGTGAATTATGACTTTTTCAACTAAAATAAGTGTGTTTAAAGTCATTTCTGTGCCTGAAACGGGTCAAAATTGAAGCTTTTGAGTAAGCAAAACTCTGTAAAAATGGCACTTTTGGTCACTGTGAGGGTTTAAAAAGTGGTTATTCAACATGAGGCACGATCCAATTGACATTTTGAATCATTTTTGGTACAGTCCCAAAAATCAATTTTCGGATGAAAAACGATGACTCCAGACATGTCGAACGTTCCCAAAATGGTCTATAATGATGAAATTTTAACATTTAATCTTTTGACTCTAAATGACTGTTGGATGTGAATTATGACTTTTTCAACTAAAATAAGTGTGTTTAAAGTCATTTCTGTGACTGAAACGGGTCAAAATTGAAGCTTTTGAGTAAGCAAAACTCTGTAAAAATGGCCATTTTTGTCACTGTGAGGGTTTAAAAAGTGGTTATTCAACATGAGGCACGATCCAATTGACATTTTGAATCATTTTTGGTACAGTCCAAAAAATCAATTTTTGGATAAAAAACGATGACTCCGGACATGTCGAACGTTCCCAAAATGGTCTATAATGATGAAATTTTAACATTTAATCTTTTGACTCCAAATGACTGTTGGATGTGCATTATGACTTTTTCAACTAAAATAAGTGTGTTTAAAGTCATTTCTGTGCCTGAAACGGGTCAAAATTGAAGCTTTTGAGTAAGCAAAACTCTGTAAAAATGGCAATTTGGTCACTGTGAGGGTTTAAAAAGTTGTTATTCAACATGAGGCACGATCCAATTGACATTTTGAATAATTTTTGGTACAGTCCAAAAAATCAATTTTCGGATGAAAAACGATGACTCCGGACATGTCGAACGTTCCCAAAATGGTCTATAATGATGAAATTTTAACATTTAATCTTTTGACTCTAAATGACTGTTGGATGTGAATTATGACTTTTTCAACTAAAATAAATGTGTTTAAAGTCATTTCTGTGCCTGAAACGGGTCAAAATTGAAGCTTTTGAGTAAGCAAAACTCTGTAAAAATGGCACTTTTGGTCACTGTGAGGGTTTAAAAAGTGGTTATTCAACATGAGGCACGATCCAATTGACATTTTGAATCATTTTTGGTACAGTCCCAAAAATCAATTTTCGGATGAAAAACGATGACTCCGGACATGTCGAACGTTCCCAAAATGGTCTATAATGATGAAATTTTAACATTTAATCTTTTGACTCTAAATGACTGTTGGATGTGCATTATGACTTTTTCAACTAAAATAAGTGTGTTTAAAGTCATTTCTGTGCCTGAAACGGGTCAAAATTGAAGCTTTTGAGTAAGCAAAACTCTGTAAAAATGGCAATTTTGGTCACTGTGAGGGTTTAAAAAGTGGTTATTCAACATGAGGCATGATCCAATTGACATTTTGAATCATTTTTGGTACAGTCCAAAAAATCGATTTTCGGATGAAAAACGATGACTCCGGACATGTCGAACGTTCCCAAAATGGTCTATAATGATGAAATTTTAACATTTAATCTTTTGACTCTAAATGACTGTTGGATGTGAATTATGACTTTTTCAACTAAAATAAGTGTGTTTAAAGTCATTTCTGTGCCTGAAACGGGTCAAAATTGAAGCTTTTGAGTAAGCAAAACTCTGTAAAAATGGCACTTTTGGTCACTGTGAGGGTTTAAAAAGTGGTTATTCAACATGAGGCACGATCCAATTGACATTTTGAATCATTTTTGGTACAGTCCAAAAAATCAATTTTCGGATGAAAAACGATGACTCCGGACATGTCGAACGTTCCCAAAATGGTCTATAATGATGAAATTTTAACATTTAAACTTTTGACTCTAAATGACTGTTGGATGCGAATTATGACTTTTTCAACTAAAATAAGTGTGTTTAAAGTCATTTCTGTGCCTGAAACGTGTCAAAATTTGAGCTTTTGAGTAAGGAAAACTCTGTAAAAATGGCACTTTTGGTCACTGTGAGGGTTTAAAAAGTGGTTATTCAACATGAGGCACGATCTAATTGACATTTTGAATCATTTTTGGTACAGTCCAAAAAATCAATTTTCAGATGAAAAACGATGACTCCGGACATGTCGAACGTTCCCAAAATGGTCTATAATGATGAAATTTTAACATTTAAACTTTTGACTCTAAATGACTGTTGGATGCGAATTATGACTTTTTCAACTAAAATAAGTGTGTTTAAAGTCATTTCTGTGCCTGAAACAGGTCAAAATTGAAGCTTTTGAGTAAGCAAAACTCTGTAAAAATGGCACTTTTGGTCACTGTGAGGGTTTAAAAAGTGGTTATTCAACATGAGGCACGATCCAATTGACATTTTGAATCATTTTTGGTACAGTCCCAAAAATCAATTTTCGGATGAAAAACGATGACTCCGGACATGTTGAACGTTCCCAAAATGGTCTATAATGATGAAATTTTAACATTTAATCTTTTGACTCTAAATGACTGTTGGATGTGAATTATGACTTTTTCAACTAAAATAAATGTGTTTAAAGTCATTTCTGTGCCTGAAACGGGTCAAAATTGAAGCTTTTGAGTAAGCAAAACTCTGTAAAAATGGCACTTTTGGTCACTGTGAGGGTTTAAAAAGTGGTTATTCAACATGAGGCACGATCCAATTGACATTTTGAATCATTTTTGGTACAGTCCCAAAAATCAATTTTCGGATGAAAAACGATGACTCCGGACATGTCGAACGTTCCCAAAATGGTCTATAATGATGAAATTTTAACATTTAATCTTTTGACTCTAAATGACTGTTGGATGTGCATTATGACTTTTTCAACTAAAATAAGTGTGTTTAAAGTCATTTCTGTGCCTGAAACGGGTCAAAATTGAAGCTTTTGAGTAAGCAAAACTCTGTAAAAATGGCAATTTTGGTCACTGTGAGGGTTTAAAAAGTGGTTATTCAACATGAGGCATGATCCAATTGACATTTTGAATCATTTTTGGTACAGTCCAAAAAATCGATTTTCGGATGAAAAACGATGACTCCGGACATGTCGAACGTTCCCAAAATGGTCTATAATGATGAAATTTTAACATTTAATCTTTTGACTCTAAATGACTGTTGGATGTGAATTATGACTTTTTCAACTAAAATAAGTGTGTTTAAAGTCATTTCTGTGACTGAAACGGGTCAAAATTGAAGCTTTTGAGTAAGCAAAACTCTGTAAAAATGGCAATTTTGGTCACTGTGAGGGTTTAAAAAGTGGTTATTCAACATGAGGCATGATCCAATTGACATTTTGAATCATTTTTGGTACAGTCCAAAAAATCGATTTTCGGATGAAAAACGATGACTCCGGACATGTCGAACGTTCCCAAAATGGTCTATAATGATGAAATTTTAACATTTAATCTTTTGACTCTAAATGACTGTTGGATGTGAATTATGACTTTTTCAACTAAAATAAGTGTGTTTAAAGTCATTTCTGTGCCTGAAACGGGTCAAAATTGAAGCTTTTGAGTAAGCAAAACTCTGTAAAAATGGCACTTTTGGTCACTGTGAGGGTTTAAAAAGTGGTTATTCAACATGAGGCACGATCCAATTGACATTTTGAATCATTTTTGGTACAGTCCCAAAAATCAATTTTCGGATGAAAAACGATGACTCCAGACATGTCGAACGTTCCCAAAATGGTCTATAATGATGAAATTTTAACATTTAATCTTTTGACTCTAAATGACTGTTGGATGTGAATTATGACTTTTTCAACTAAAATAAGTGTGTTTAAAGTCATTTCTGTGACTGAAACGGGTCAAAATTGAAGCTTTTGAGTAAGCAAAACTCTGTAAAAATGGCCATTTTTGTCACTGTGAGGGTTTAAAAAGTGGTTATTCAACATGAGGCACGATCCAATTGACATTTTGAATCATTTTTGGTACAGTCCAAAAAATCAATTTTTGGATAAAAAACGATGACTCCGGACATGTCGAACGTTCCCAAAATGGTCTATAATGATGAAATTTTAACATTTAATCTTTTGACTCCAAATGACTGTTGGATGTGCATTATGACTTTTTCAACTAAAATAAGTGTGTTTAAAGTCATTTCTGTGCCTGAAACGGGTCAAAATTGAAGCTTTTGAGTAAGCAAAACTCTGTAAAAATGGCAATTTGGTCACTGTGAGGGTTTAAAAAGTTGTTATTCAACATGAGGCACGATCCAATTGACATTTTGAATAATTTTTGGTACAGTCCAAAAAATCTATTTTCGGATGAAAAACGATGACTCCGGACATGTCGAACGTTCCCAAAATGGTCTATAATGATGAAATTTTAACATTTAATCTTTTGACTCTAAATGACTGTTGGATGTGAATTATGACTTTTTCAACTAAAATAAATGTGTTTAAAGTCATTTCTGTGCCTGAAACGGGTCAAAATTGAAGCTTTTGAGTAAGCAAAACTCTGTAAAAATGGCACTTTTGGTCACTGTGAGGGTTTAAAAAGTGGTTATTCAACATGAGGCACGATCCAATTGACATTTTGAATCATTTTTGGTACAGTCCCAAAAATCAATTTTCGGATGAAAAACGATGACTCCGGACATGTCGAACGTTCCCAAAATGGTCTATAATGATGAAATTTTAACATTTAATCTTTTGACTCTAAATGACTGTTGGATGTGCATTATGACTTTTTCAACTAAAATAAGTGTGTTTAAAGTCATTTCTGTGCCTGAAACGGGTCAAAATTGAAGCTTTTGAGTAAGCAAAACTCTGTAAAAATGGCAATTTTGGTCACTGTGAGGGTTTAAAAAGTGGTTATTCAACATGAGGCATGATCCAATTGACATTTTGAATCATTTTTGGTACAGTCCAAAAAATCGATTTTCGGATGAAAAACGATGACTCCGGACATGTCGAACGTTCCCAAAATGGTCTATAATGATGAAATTTTAACATTTAATCTTTTGACTCTAAATGACTGTTGGATGTGAATTATGACTTTTTCAACTAAAATAAGTGTGTTTAAAGTCATTTCTGTGCCTGAAACGGGTCAAAATTGAAGCTTTTGAGTAAGCAAAACTCTGTAAAAATGGCACTTTTGGTCACTGTGAGGGTTTAAAAAGTGGTTATTCAACATGAGGCACGATCCAATTGACATTTTGAATCATTTTTGGTACAGTCCAAAAAATCAATTTTCGGATGAAAAACGATGACTCCGGACATGTCGAACGTTCCCAAAATGGTCTATAATGATGAAATTTTAACATTTAAACTTTTGACTCTAAATGACTGTTGGATGCGAATTATGACTTTTTCAACTAAAATAAGTGTGTTTAAAGTCATTTCTGTGCCTGAAACGTGTCAAAATTTGAGCTTTTGAGTAAGGAAAACTCTGTAAAAATGGCACTTTTGGTCACTGTGAGGGTTTAAAAAGTGGTTATTCAACATGAGGCACGATCTAATTGACATTTTGAATCATTTTTGGTACAGTCCAAAAAATCAATTTTCAGATGAAAAACGATGACTCCGGACATGTCGAACGTTCCCAAAATGGTCTATAATGATGAAATTTTAACATTTAAACTTTTGACTCTAAATGACTGTTGGATGCGAATTATGACTTTTTCAACTAAAATAAGTGTGTTTAAAGTCATTTCTGTGCCTGAAACAGGTCAAAATTGAAGCTTTTGAGTAAGCAAAACTCTGTAAAAATGGCACTTTTGGTCACTGTGAGGGTTTAAAAAGTGGTTATTCAACATGAGGCACGATCCAATTGACATTTTGAATCATTTTTGGTACAGTCCCAAAAATCAATTTTCGGATGAAAAACGATGACTCCGGACATGTTGAACGTTCCCAAAATGGTCTATAATGATGAAATTTTAACATTTAATCTTTTGACTCTAAATGACTGTTGGATGTGAATTATGACTTTTTCAACTAAAATAAATGTGTTTAAAGTCATTTCTGTGCCTGAAACGGGTCAAAATTGAAGCTTTTGAGTAAGCAAAACTCTGTAAAAATGGCACTTTTGGTCACTGTGAGGGTTTAAAAAGTGGTTATTCAACATGAGGCACGATCCAATTGACATTTTGAATCATTTTTGGTACAGTCCCAAAAATCAATTTTCGGATGAAAAACGATGACTCCGGACATGTCGAACGTTCCCAAAATGGTCTATAATGATGAAATTTTAACATTTAATCTTTTGACTCTAAATGACTGTTGGATGTGCATTATGACTTTTTCAACTAAAATAAGTGTGTTTAAAGTCATTTCTGTGCCTGAAACGGGTCAAAATTGAAGCTTTTGAGTAAGCAAAACTCTGTAAAAATGGCAATTTTGGTCACTGTGAGGGTTTAAAAAGTGGTTATTCAACATGAGGCATGATCCAATTGACATTTTGAATCATTTTTGGTACAGTCCAAAAAATCGATTTTCGGATGAAAAACGATGACTCCGGACATGTCGAACGTTCCCAAAATGGTCTATAATGATGAAATTTTAACATTTAATCTTTTGACTCTAAATGACTGTTGGATGTGAATTATGACTTTTTCAACTAAAATAAGTGTGTTTAAAGTCATTTCTGTGACTGAAACGGGTCAAAATTGAAGCTTTTGAGTAAGCAAAACTCTGTAAAAATGGCCATTTTGGTCACTGTGAGGGTTTAAAAAGTGGTTATTCAACATGAGGCACGATCCAATTGACATTTTGAATCATTTTTGGTACAGTCCCAAAAATCAATTTTCGGATGAAAAACGATGACTCCGGACATGTCGAACGTTCCCAAAATGGTCTATAATGATGAAATTTTAACATTTAATCTTTTGACTCTAAATGACTGTTGGATGTGCATTATGACTTTTTCAACTAAAATAAGTGTGTTTAAAGTCATTTCTGTGCCTGAAACGGGTCAAAATTGAAGCTTTTGAGTAAGCAAAACTCTGTAAAAATGGCAATTTTGGTCACTGTGAGGGTTTAAAAAGTGGTTATTCAACATGAGGCATGATCCAATTGACATTTTGAATCATTTTTGGTACAGTCCAAAAAATCAATTTTCGGATGAAAAACGATGACTCCGGACATGTCGAACGTTCCCAAAATGTTCTATAATGATGAAATTTTAACATTTAATCTTTTGACTCTAAATGACTGTTGGATGTGAATTATGACTTTTTCAACTAAAATAAGTGTGTTTAAAGTCATTTCTGTGCCTGAAACGGGTCAAAATTGAAGCTTTTGAGTAAGCAAAACTCTGTAAAAATGGCACTTTTGGTCACTGTGAGGGTTTAAAAAGTGGTTATTCAACATGAGGCACGATCCAATTGACATTTTGAATCATTTTTGGTACAGTCCCAGAAATCAATTTTCGGATGAAAAACGATGACTCCGGACATGTCGAACGTTCCCAAAATGGTCTATAATGATGACATTTTAACATTTAATCTTTTGACTCTAAATGACTGTTGGATGTGAATTATGACTTTTTCAACTAAAATAAGTGTGTTTAAAGTCATTTCTGTGCCTGAAACGGGTCAAAATTGAAGCTTTTGAGTAAGCAAAACTCTGTAAAAATGGCACTTTTGGTCACTGTGAGGGTTTAAAAAGTGGTTATTCAACATGAGGCACGATCCAATTGACATTTTGAATCATTTTTGGTACAGTCCCAAAAATCAATTTTCGGATGAAAAACGATGACTCCGGACATGTCGAACGTTCCCAAAATGGTCTATAATGATGAAATTTTAACATTTAATCTTTTGACTCTAAATGACTGTTGGATGTGAATTATGACTTTTTCAACTAAAATAAGTGTGTTTAAAGTCATTTCTGTGACTGAAACGGGTCAAAATTGAAGCTTTTGAGTAAGCAAAACTCTGTAAAAATGGCCATTTTTGTCACTGTGAGGGTTTAAAAAGTGGTTATTCAACATGAGGCACGATCCAATTGACATTTTGAATCATTTTTGGTACAGTCCAAAAAATCAATTTTCGGATGAAAAACGATGACTCCGGACATGTCGAACGTTCCCAAAATGGTCTATAATGATGAAATTTTAACATTTAATCTTTTGACTCCAAATGACTGTTGGATGTGCATTATGACTTTTTCAACTAAAATAAGTGTGTTTAAAGTCATTTCTGTGCCTGAAACGGGTCAAAATTGAAGCTTTTGAGTAAGCAAAACTCTGTAAAAATGGCAATTTTGGTCACTGTGAGGGTTTAAAAAGTTGTTATTCAACATGAGGCAAGATCCAATTGACATTTTGAATAATTTTTGGTACAGTCCAAAAAATCAATTTTCGGATGAAAAACGATGACTCCGGACATGTCGAACGTTCCCAAAATGGTCTATAATGATGAAATTTTAACATTTAATCTTTTGACTCTAAATGACTGTTGGATGTGAATTATGACTTTTTCAACTAAAATAAGTGTGTTTAAAGTCATTTCTGTGACTGAAACGGGTCAAAATTGAAGCTTTTGAGTAAGCAAAACTCTGTAAAAATGGCACTTTTGGTCACTGTGAGGGTTTAAAAAGTGGTTATTCAACATGAGGCACGATCCAATTGACATTTTGAATCATTTTTGGTACAGTCCCAAAAATCAATTTTCGGATGAAAAACGATGACTCCGGACATGTCGAACGTTCCCAAAATGGTCTATAATTATGAAATTTTAACATTTAATCTTTTGACTCTAAATGACTGTTGGATGTGAATTATGACTTTTTCAACTAAAATAAGTGTGTTTAAAGTCATTTCTGTGCCTGAAACGGGTCAAAATTGAAGCTTTTGAGTAAGCAAAACTCTGTAAAAATGGCACTTTTGGTCACTGTGAGGGTTTAAAAAGTGGTTATTCAACATGAGGCACGATCCAATTGACATTTTGAATCATTTTTGGTACAGTCCCAAAAATCAATTTTCGGATGAAAAACGATGACTCCGGACATGTCGAACGTTCCCAAAATGGTCTATAATGATGAAATTTTAACATTTAATCTTTTGACTCTAAATGACTGTTGGATGTGCATTATGACTTTTTCAACTTAAATAAGTGTGTTTAAAGTCATTTCTGTGCCTGAAACGGGTCAAAATTGAAGCTTTTGAGTAAGCAAAACTCTGTAAAAATGGCACTTTTGGTCACTGTGAGGGTTTAAAAAGTGGTTATTCAACATGAGGCACGATCCAATTGACATTTTGAATCATTTTTGGTACAGTCCAAAAAATCAATTTTCGGATGAAAAACGATGACTCCGGACATGCCGAACGTTCCCAAAATGGTCTATAATGATGAAATTTTAACACTTAATCTTTTGACTCTAAATGACTGTTGGATGTGAATTATGACTTTTTCAACTAAAATAAGTGTGTTTAAAGTCATTTCTGTGCCTGAAACGGGTCAAAATTGAACCTTTTGAGTAAGCAAAACTCTGTAAAAATGGCACTTTTGGTCACTGTGAGGGTTTAAAAAGTGGTTATTCAACATGAGGCACGATCCAATTGACATTTTGAATCATTTTTGGTACAGTCCAAAAAATCAATTTTCGGATGAAAAACGATGACTCCGGACATGTCGAACGTTCCCAAAATGGTCTATAATGATGAAATTTTAACATTTAATCTTTTGACTGTAAATGACTGTTGGATGTGAATTATGACTTTTTCAACTAAAATAAGTGTGTTTAAAGTCATTTCTGTGCCTGAAACGGGTCAAAATTGAAGCTTTTGAGTAAGCAAAACTCTGTAAAAATGGCACTTTTGGGCACTGTGAGGGTTTAAAAAGTGGTTATTCAACATGAGGCACGATCCAATTTACATTTTGAATCATTTTTGGTACAGTCCCAAAAATCAATTTTCGGATGAAAAACGATGACTCCGGACATGTCGACCGTTCCCAAAATGGTCTATAATGATGACATTTTAACATTTAATCTTTTGACTCTAAATGACTGTTGGATGTGAATTATGACTTTTTCAACTAAAATAAGTGTGTTTAAAGTCATTTCTGTGCCTGAAACGGGTCAAAATTGTAGCTTTTGAGTAAGCAAAACTCTGTAAAAATGGCACTTTTGGTCACTATGAGGGTTTAAAAAGTGGTTATTCAACATGAGGCATGATCCAATTGACATTTAGAATCATTTTTGGTACAGTCCCAAAAATCAATTTTCGGATGAAAAACGATGACTCCGGACATGTCGAACGTTCCCAAAATGGTCTATAATGATGAAATTTTAACATTTAATCTTTTGACTCTAAATGACTGTTGGATGTGAATTATGACTTTTTCAACTAAAATAAGTGTGTTTAAAGTCATTTCTGTGCCTGAAACGGGTCAAAATTGAAGCTTTTGAGTAAGCAAAACTCTGTAAAAATGGCACTTTTGGTCACTGTGAGGGTTTAAAAAGTGGTTATTCAACATGAGGCACGATCCAATTGACATTTTGAATCATTTTTGGTACAGTCCCAAAAATCAATTTTCGGATGAAAAACGATGACTCCGGACATGTCGAACGTTCCCAAAATGGTCAACAATGATGAAATTTTAACATTTAATCTTTTGACTCTAAATGACTGTTGGATGTGAATTATGACTTTTTCAACTAAAATAAGTGTGTTTAAAGTCATTTCTGTGCCTGAAACTGGTCAAAATTGAAGCTTTTGAGTAAGCAAAACTCTGTAAAAATGGCACTTTTGGTCACTGTGAGGGTTTAAAAGTGGTTATTCAACATGAGGCACGATCCAATTCACATTTTGAATCATTTTTGGTACAGTCCAAAAAATCAATTTTCGGATGAAAAACGATGACTCCGGACATGCCTAACGTTCCCAAAATGGTCTATAATGATGAAATTTTAACATTTAATCTTTTGACTCTAAATGACTGTTGGATGTGAATTATGACTTTTTCAACTAAAATAAGTGTGTTTAAAGTCATTTCTGTGCCTGAAACGGGTCAAAATTGAAGCTTTTGAGTATGAAAAACTCTGTAAAAATGGCACTTTTGGTCACTGTGAGGGTTTAAAATGTGGTTATTCAACATGAGGCACGATCCAATTGACATTTTGAATCAATTTTGGTACAGTCCAAAAAATCAATTTTCGTATGAAAAACGATGACTCCGGACATGTCGAACGTTCCCAAAATGGTCTATAATGATGAAATTTTAACACTTAATCTTTTGACTCTAAATGACTGTTGGATGTGAATTATGACTTTTTCAACTAAAATAAGTGTGTTTAAAGTCATTTCTGTGCCTGAAACGGGTCAAAATTGTAGCTTTTGAGTAAGCAAAACTCTGTAAAAATGGCACTTTTGGTCACTATGAGGGTTTAAAAAGTGGTTATTCAACATGAGGCATGATCCAATTGACATTTAGAATCATTTTTGGTACAGTCCCAAAAATCAATTTTCGGATGAAAAACGATGACTCCGGACATGTCGAACGTTCCCAAAATGGTCTATAATGATGAAATTTTAACATTTAATCTTTTGACTCTAAATGACTGTTGGATGTGAATTATGACTTTTTCAACTAAAATAAGTGTGTTTAAAGTCATTTCTGTGCCTGAAACGGGTCAAAATTGAAGCTTTTGAGTAAGCAAAACTCTGTAAAAATGGCACTTTTGGTCACTGTGAGGGTTTAAAAAGTGGTTATTCAACATGAGGCACGATCCAATTGACATTTTGAATCATTTTTGGTACAGTCCCAAAAATCAATTTTCGGATGAAAAACGATGACTCCGGACATGTCGAACGTTCCCAAAATGGTCAACAATGATGAAATTTTAACATTTAATCTTTTGACTCTAAATGACTGTTGGATGTGAATTATGACTTTTTCAACTAAAATAAGTGTGTTTAAAGTCATTTCTGTGCCTGAAACTGGTCAAAATTGAAGCTTTTGAGTAAGCAAAACTCTGTAAAAATGGCACTTTTGGTCACTGTGAGGGTTTAAAAGTGGTTATTCAACATGAGGCACGATCCAATTCACATTTTGAATCATTTTTGGTACAGTCCAAAAAATCAATTTTCGGATGAAAAACGATGACTCCGGACATGCCTAACGTTCCCAAAATGGTCTATAATGATGAAATTTTAACATTTAATCTTTTGACTCTAAATGACTGTTGGATGTGAATTATGACTTTTTCAACTAAAATAAGTGTGTTTAAAGTCATTTCTGTGCCTGAAACGGGTCAAAATTGAAGCTTTTGAGTATGAAAAACTCTGTAAAAATGGCACTTTTGGTCACTGTGAGGGTTTAAAATGTGGTTATTCAACATGAGGCACGATCCAATTGACATTTTGAATCAATTTTGGTACAGTCCAAAAAATCAATTTTCGTATGAAAAACGATGACTCCGGACATGTCGAACGTTCCCAAAATGGTCTATAATGATGAAATTTTAACACTTAATCTTTTGACTCTAAATGACTGTTGGATGTGAATTATGACTTTTTCAACTAAAATAAGTGTGTTTAAAGTCATTTCTGTGCCTGAAACGGGTCAAAATTGAAGCTTTTGAGTAAGCAAAACTCTGTAAAAATGGCACTTTTGGTCACTGTGAGGGTTTAAAAAGTGGTTATTCAACATGAGGCACGATCCAATTGACATTTTGAATCATTTTTGGTACAGTCCCAAAAATCAATTTTCGGATGAAAAACGATGACTCCAGACATGTCGACCGTTCCCAAAATGGTCTATAATGATGAAATTTTAACATTTAATCTTTTGACTCTAAATGACTGTTGGATGTGAATTATGACTTTTTCAACTAAAATAAGTGTGTTTAAAGTCATTTCTGTGCCTGAAACGGGTCAAAATTGAAGCTTTTGAGTAAGCAAAACTCTGTAAAAATGGCACTTTTGGTCACTGTGAGGGTTTAAAAAGTGGTTATTCAACATGAGGCACGATCCAATTGACATTTTGAATCATTTTTGGTACAGTCACAAAAATCAATTTTCGGATGAAAACCGATGACTCCGGACATGTCGAACGTTCCCAAAATGGTCAATAATGATGAAATTTTAACATTTAATCTTTTGACTCTAAATGACTGTTGGATGTGAATTATGACTTTTTCAACTAAAATAAGTGTATTTAAAGTCATTTCTGTGCCTGAAACGGGTCAAAATTGAAGCTTTTGAGTAAGCAAAACTCTGTAAAAATGGCACTTTTGGTCACTGTGAGGGTTTAAAAAGTGGTTATTCAACATGAGGCACGATCCAATTGACATTTTGAATCATTTTTGGTACAGTCCAAAAAATCAATTTTCGGATGAAAAACGATTACTCCGGACATGTCGAACGTTCCCAAAATGGTCTATAATGATGAAATTTTAACATTTAATCTTTTGACTCTAAATGACTGTTGGATGTGAATTATGACTTTTTCAACTAAAATAAGTGTGTTTAAAGTCATTTCTGTGCCTGAAACGGGTCAAAATTGAAGCTTTTGAGTAAGCAAAACTCTGTAAAAATGGCACTTTTGGTCACTGTGAGGGTTTAAAAAGTGGTTATTCAACATGAGGCACGATCCAATTGACATTTTGAATCATTTTTGGTACAGTCCCAAAAATCAATTTTCGGATGAAAAACGATGACTCCGGACATGTCGAACGTTCCCAAAATGGTCAATAATGATGAAATTTTAACATTTAATCTTTTGACTCTAAATGACTGTTGGATGTGAATTATGACTTTTTCAACTAAAATAAGTGTGTTTAAAGTCATTTCTGTGTCTGAAACGGGTCAAAAATGAAGCTTTTGAGTAAGCAAAACTCTGTAAAAATGGCACTTTTGGTCACTGTGAGGGTTTAAAAAGTGGTTATTCAACATGAGGCACGATCCAATTGACATTTTGAATCATTTTTGGTACAGTCCCAAAAATCAATTTTCGGATGAAAAACGATGACTCCGGACATGTCGAACGTTCCCAAAATGGTCTATAATGATGAAATTTTAACATTTAATCTTTTGACTCTAAATGACTGTTGGATGTGAATTATGACTTTTTCAACTAAAATAAGTGTGTTTAAAGTCATTTCTGTGACTGAAACGGGTCAAAATTGAAGCTTTTGAGTAAGCAAAACTCTGTAAAAATGGCCATTTTGGTCACTGTGAGGGTTTAAAAAGTGGTTATTCAACATGAGGCACGATCCAATTGACATTTTGAATCATTTTTGGTACAGTCCAAAAAATCAATTTTCGGATGAAAAACGATGACTCCGGACATGCCGAACGTTCCCAAAATGGTCTAAAATGATGAAATTTTAACACTTAATCTTTTGACTCTAAATGACTGTTGGATGTGAATTATGACTTTTTCAACTAAAATAAGTGTGTTTAAAGTCATTTCTGTGCCTGAAACGGGTCAAAATTGAACCTTTTGAGTAAGCAAAACTCTGTAAAAATGGCACTTTTGGTCACTGTGAGGGTTTAAAAAGTGGTTATTCAACATGAGGCACGATCCAATTGACATTTTGAATCATTTTTGGTACAGTCCAAAAAATCAATTTTCGGATGAAAAACGATGACTCCGGACATGTCGAACGTTCCCAAAATGGTCTATAATGATGAAATTTTAACATTTAATCTTTTGACTCTAAATGACTGTTGGATGTGAATTATGACTTTTTCAACTAAAATAAGTGTGTTTAAAGTCATTTCTGTGCCTGAAACGGGTCAAAATTGAAGCTTTTGAGTAAGCAAAACTCTGTAAAAATGGCACTTTTGGTCACTGTGAGGGTTTAAAAAGTGGTTATTCAACATGAGGCACGATCCAATTGACATTTTGAATAATTTTTGGTACAGTCCCAAAAATCAATTTTCGGATGAAAAACGATGACTCCGGACATGTCGAACGTTCCCAAAATGGTCAATAATGATGAAATTTTAACATTTAATCTTTTGACTCTAAATGACTGTTGGATGTGAATTATGACTTTTTCAACTAAAATAAGTGTGTTTAAAGTCATTTCTGTGTCTGAAACGGGTCAAAATTGAAGCTTTTGAGTAAGCAAAACTGTAAAAATGGCACTTTTGGTCACTGTGAGGGTTTAAAAAGTGGTTATTCAACATGAGGCACGATCCAATTGACATTTTGAATCATTTTTGGTACAGTCCCAAAAATCAATTTTCGGATGAAAAACGATGACTCCGGACATGTCGAACGTTCCCAAAATGGTCTATAATGATGAAATTTTAACATTTAATCTTTTGACTCTAAATGACTGTTGGATGTGAATTATGACTTTTTCAACTAAAATAAGTGTGTTTAAAGTCATTTCTGTGACTGAAACGGGTCAAAATTGAAGCTTTTGAGTAAGCAAAACTCTGTAAAAATGGCCATTTTGGTCACTGTGAGGGTTTAAAAAGTGGTTATTCAACATGAGGCACGATCCAATTGACATTTTGAATCATTTTTGGTACAGTCCAAAAAATCAATTTTCGGATGAAAAACGATGACTCCGGACATGCCGAACGTTCCCAAAATGGTCTATAATGATGAAATTTTAACACTTAATCTTTTGACTCTAAATGACTGTTGGATGTGAATTATGACTTTTTCAACTAAAATAAGTGTGTTTAAAGTCATTTCTGTGCCTGAAACGGGTCAAAATTGAACCTTTTGAGTAAGCAAAACTCTGTAAAAATGGCACTTTTGGTCACTGTGAGGGTTTAAAAAGTGGTTATTCAACATGAGGCACGATCCAATTGACATTTTGAATCATTTTTGGTACAGTCCAAAAAATCAATTTTCGGATGAAAAACGATGACTCCGGACATGTCGAACGTTCCCAAAATGGTCTATAATGATGAAATTTTAACATTTAATCTTTTGACTGTAAATGACTGTTGGATGTGAATTATGACTTTTTCAACTAAAATAAGTGTGTTTAAAGTCATTTCTGTGCCTGAAACGGGTCAAAATTGAAGCTTTTGAGTAAGCAAAACTCTGTAAAAATGGCACTTTTGGGCACTGTGAGGGTTTAAAAAGTGGTTATTCAACATGAGGCACGATCCAATTGACATTTTGAATCATTTTTGGTACAGTCCCAAAAATCAATTTTCGGATGAAAAACGATGACTCCGGACATGTCGACCGTTCCCAAAATGGTCTATAATGATGACATTTTAACATTTAATCTTTTGACTCTAAATGACTGTTGGATGTGAATTATGACTTTTTCAACTAAAATAAGTGTGTTTAAAGTCATTTCTGTGCCTGAAACGGGTCAAAATTGTAGCTTTTGAGTAAGCAAAACTCTGTAAAAATGGCACTTTTGGTCACTAGGAGGGTTTAAAAAGTGGTTATTCAACATGAGGCATGATCCAATTGACATTTAGAATCATTTTTGGTACAGTCCCAAAAATCAATTTTCGGATGAAAAACGATGACTCCGGACATGTCGAACGTTCCCAAAATGGTCTATAATGATGAAATTTTAACATTTAATCTTTTGACTCTAAATGACTGTTGGATGTGAATTATGACTTTTTCAACTAAAATAAGTGTGTTTAAAGTCATTTCTGTGCCTGAAACGGGTCAAAATTGAAGCTTTTGAGTAAGCAAAACTCTGTAAAAATGGCACTTTTGGTCACTGTGAGGGTTTAAAAAGTGGTTATTCAACATGAGGCACGATCCAATTGACATTTTGAATCATTTTTGGTACAGTCACAAAAATCAATTTTCGGATGAAAAACGATGACTCCGGACATGTCGAACGTTCCCAAAATGGTCAATAATGATGAAATTTTAACATTTAATCTTTTGACTCTAAATGACTGTTGGATGTGAATTATGACTTTTTCAACTAAAATAAGTGTATTTAAAGTCATTTCTGTGCCTGAAACGGGTCAAAATTGAAGCTTTTGAGTAAGCAAAACTCTGTAAAAATGGCACTTTTGGTCACTGTGAGGGTTTAAAAAGTGGTTATTCAACATGAGGCACGATCCAATTGACATTTTGAATCATTTTTGGTACAGTCCAAAAAATCAATTTTCGGATGAAAAACGATTACTCCGGACATGTCGAACGTTCCCAAAATGGTCTATAATGATGAAATTTTAACATTTAATCTTTTGACTCTAAATGACTGTTGGATGTGAATTATGACTTTTTCAACTAAAATAAGTGTGTTTAAAGTCATTTCTGTGCCTGAAACGGGTCAAAATTGAAGCTTTTGAGTAAGCAAAACTCTGTAAAAATGGCACTTTTGGTCACTGTGAGGGTTTAAAAAGTGGTTATTCAACATGAGGCACGATCCAATTGACATTTTGAATCATTTTTGGTACAGTCCCAAAAATCAATTTTCGGATGAAAAACGATGACTCCGGACATGTCGAACGTTCCCAAAATGGTCAATAATGATGAAATTTTAACATTTAATCTTTTGACTCTAAATGACTGTTGGATGTGAATTATGACTTTTTCAACTAAAATAAGTGTGTTTAGTCATTTCTGTGTCTGAAACGGGTCAAAAATGAAGCTTTTGAGTAAGCAAAACTCTGTAAAAATGGCACTTTTGGTCACTGTGAGGGTTTAAAAAGTGGTTATTCAACATGAGGCACGATCCAATTGACATTTTGAATCATTTTTGGTACAGTCCCAAAAATCAATTTTCGGATGAAAAACGATGACTCCGGACATGTCGAACGTTCCCAAAATGGTCTATAATGATGAAATTTTAACATTTAATCTTTTGACTCTAAATGACTGTTGGATGTGAATTATGACTTTTTCAACTAAAATAAGTGTGTTTAAAGTCATTTCTGTGACTGAAACGGGTCAAAATTGAAGCTTTTGAGTAAGCAAAACTCTGTAAAAATGGCCATTTTGGTCACTGTGAGGGTTTAAAAAGTGGTTATTCAACATGAGGCACGATCCAATTGACATTTTGAATCATTTTTGGTACAGTCCAAAAAATCAATTTTCGGATGAAAAACGATGACTCCGGACATGCCGAACGTTCCCAAAATGGTCTATAATGATGAAATTTTAACACTTAATCTTTTGACTCTAAATGACTGTTGGATGTGAATTATGACTTTTTCAACTAAAATAAGTGTGTTTAAAGTCATTTCTGTGCCTGAAACGGGTCAAAATTGAACCTTTTGAGTAAGCAAAACTCTGTAAAAATGGCACTTTTGGTCACTGTGAGGGTTTAAAAAGTGGTTATTCAACATGAGGCACGATCCAATTGACATTTTGAATCATTTTTGGTACAGTCCAAAAAATCAATTTTCGGATGAAAAACGATGACTCCGGACATGTCGAACGTTCCCAAAATGGTCTATAATGATGAAATTTTAACATTTAATCTTTTGACTCTAAATGACTGTTGGATGTGAATTATGACTTTTTCAACTAAAATAAGTGTGTTTAAAGTCATTTCTGTGCCTGAAACGGGTCAAAATTGAAGCTTTTGAGTAAGCAAAACTCTGTAAAAATGGCACTTTTGGTCACTGTGAGGGTTTAAAAAGTGGTTATTCAACATGAGGCACGATCCAATTGACATTTTGAATAATTTTTGGTACAGTCCCAAAAATCAATTTTCGGATGAAAAACGATGACTCCGGACATGTCGAACGTTCCCAAAATGGTCAATAATGATGAAATTTTAACATTTAATCTTTTGACTCTAAATGACTGTTGGATGTGAATTATGACTTTTTCAACTAAAATAAGTGTGTTTAAAGTCATTTCTGTGTCTGAAACGGGTCAAAATTGAAGCTTTTGAGTAAGCAAAACTCTGTAAAAATGGCACTTTTGGTCACTGTGAGGGTTTAAAAAGTGGTTATTCAACATGAGGCACGATCCAATTGACATTTTGAATCATTTTTGGTACAGTCCCAAAAATCAATTTTCGGATGAAAAACGATGACTCCGGACATGTCGAACGTTCCCAAAATGGTCTATAATGATGAAATTTTAACATTTAATCTTTTGACTCTAAATGACTGTTGGATGTGAATTATGACTTTTTCAACTAAAATAAGTGTGTTTAAAGTCATTTCTGTGACTGAAACGGGTCAAAATTGAAGCTTTTGAGTAAGCAAAACTCTGTAAAAATGGCCATTTTGGTCACTGTGAGGGTTTAAAAAGTGGTTATTCAACATGAGGCACGATCCAATTGACATTTTGAATCATTTTTGGTACAGTCCAAAAAATCAATTTTCGGATGAAAAACGATGACTCCGGACATGCCGAACGTTCCCAAAATGGTCTATAATGATGAAATTTTAACACTTAATCTTTTGACTCTAAATGACTGTTGGATGTGAATTATGACTTTTTCAACTAAAATAAGTGTGTTTAAAGTCATTTCTGTGCCTGAAACGGGTCAAAATTGAACCTTTTGAGTAAGCAAAACTCTGTAAAAATGGCACTTTTGGTCACTGTGAGGGTTTAAAAAGTGGTTATTCAACATGAGGCACGATCCAATTGACATTTTGAATCATTTTTGGTACAGTCCAAAAAATCAATTTTCGGATGAAAAACGATGACTCCGGACATGTCGAACGTTCCCAAAATGGTCTATAATGATGAAATTTTAACATTTAATCTTTTGACTGTAAATGACTGTTGGATGTGAATTATGACTTTTTCAACTAAAATAAGTGTGTTTAAAGTCATTTCTGTGCCTGAAACGGGTCAAAATTGAAGCTTTTGAGTAAGCAAAACTCTGTAAAAATGGCACTTTTGGGCACTGTGAGGGTTTAAAAAGTGGTTATTCAACATGAGGCACGATCCAATTGACATTTTGAATCATTTTTGGTACAGTCCCAAAAATCAATTTTCGGATGAAAAACGATGACTCCGGACATGTCGACCGTTCCCAAAATGGTCTATAATGATGACATTTTAACATTTAATCTTTTGACTCTAAATGACTGTTGGATGTGAATTATGACTTTTTCAACTAAAATAAGTGTGTTTAAAGTCATTTCTGTGCCTGAAACGGGTCAAAATTGTAGCTTTTGAGTAAGCAAAACTCTGTAAAAATGGCACTTTTGGTCACTATGAGGGTTTAAAAAGTGGTTATTCAACATGAGGCATGATCCAATTGACATTTAGAATCATTTTTGGTACAGTCCCAAAAATCAATTTTCGGATGAAAAACGATGACTCCGGACATGTCGAACGTTCCCAAAATGGTCTATAATGATGAAATTTTAACATTTAATCTTTTGACTCTAAATGACTGTTGGATGTGAATTATGACTTTTTCAACTAAAATAAGTGTGTTTAAAGTCATTTCTGTGCCTGAAACGGGTCAAAATTGAAGCTTTTGAGTAAGCAAAACTCTGTAAAAATGGCACTTTTGGTCACTGTGAGGGTTTAAAAAGTGGTTATTCAACATGAGGCACGATCCAATTGACATTTTGAATCATTTTTGGTACAGTCCCAAAAATCAATTTTCGGATGAAAAACGATGACTCCGGACATGTCGAACGTTCCCAAAATGGTCAACAATGATGAAATTTTAACATTTAATCTTTTGACTCTAAATGACTGTTGGATGTGAATTATGACTTTTTCAACTAAAATAAGTGTGTTTAAAGTCATTTCTGTGCCTGAAACTGGTCAAAATTGAAGCTTTTGAGTAAGCAAAACTCTGTAAAAATGGCACTTTTGGTCACTGTGAGGGTTTAAAAAGTGGTTATTCAACATGAGGCATGATCCAATTGACATTTTGAATCATTTTTTGTACAGTCCAAAAAATCGATTTTCGGATGAAAAACGATGACTCCGGACATGTCGAACGTTCCCAAAATCATCTATAATGATGAAATTTTAACATTTAATCTTTTGACTCTAAATGACTGTTGGATGTGAATTATGACTTTTTCAACTAAAATAAGTGTGTTTAAAGTCATTTCTGTGACTGAAACGGGTCAAAATTGAAGCTTTTGAGTAAGCAAAACTCTGTAAAAATGGCCATTTTGGTCACTGTGAGGGTTTAAAAGTGGTTATTCAACATGAGGCACGATCCAATTCACATTTTGAATCATTTTTGGTACAGTCCAAAAAATCAATTTTCGGATGAAAAACGATGACTCCGGACATGCCTAACGTTCCCAAAATGGTCTATAATGATGAAATTTTAACATTTAATCTTTTGACTCTAAATGACTGTTGGATGTGAATTATGACTTTTTCAACTAAAATAAGTGTGTTTAAAGTCATTTCTGTGCCTGAAACGGGTCAAAATTGAAGCTTTTGAGTATGCAAAACTCTGTAAAAATGGCACTTTTGGTCACTGTGAGGGTTTAAAATGTGGTTATTCAACATGAGGCACGATCCAATTGACATTTTGAATCAATTTTGGTACAGTCCAAAAAATCAATTTTCGTATGAAAAACGATGACTCCGGACATGTCGAACGTTCCCAAAATGGTCTATAATGATGAAATTTTAACACTTAATCTTTTGACTCTAAATGACTGTTGGATGTGAATTATGACTTTTTCAACTAAAATAAGTGTGTTTAAAGTCATTTCTGTGTCTGAAACGGGTCAAAATTGAAGCTTTTGAGTAAGCAAAACTCTGTAAAAATGGCACTTTTGGTCACTGTGAGGGTTTAAAAAGTGGTTATTCAACATGAGGCACGATCCAATTGACATTTTGAATCATTTTTGGTACAGTCCCAAAAATCAATTTTCGGATGAAAAACGATGACTCCGGACATGTCGAACGTTCCCAAAATGGTCTATAATGATGAAATTTTAACATTTAATCTTTTGACTCTAAATGACTGTTGGATGTGAATTATGACTTTTTCAACTAAAATAAGTGTGTTTAAAGTCATTTCTGTGACTGAAACGGGTCAAAATTGAAGCTTTTGAGTAAGCAAAACTCTGTAAAAATGGCCATTTTGGTCACTGTGAGGGTTTAAAAAGTGGTTATTCAACATGAGGCACGATCCAATTGACATTTTGAATCATTTTTGGTACAGTCCAAAAAATCAATTTTCGGATGAAAAACGATGACTCCGGACATGCCGAACGTTCCCAAAATGGTCTATAATGATGAAATTTTAACACTTAATCTTTTGACTCTAAATGACTGTTGGATGTGAATTATGACTTTTTCAACTAAAATAAGTGTGTTTAAAGTCATTTCTGTGCCTGAAACGGGTCAAAATTGAACCTTTTGAGTAAGCAAAACTCTGTAAAAATGGCACTTTTGGTCACTGTGAGGGTTTAAAAAGTGGTTATTCAACATGAGGCACGATCCAATTGACATTTTGAATCATTTTTGGTACAGTCCAAAAAATCAATTTTCGGATGAAAAACGATGACTCCGGACATGTCGAACGTTCCCAAAATGGTCTATAATGATGAAATTTTAACATTTAATCTTTTGACTGTAAATGACTGTTGGATGTGAATTATGACTTTTTCAACTAAAATAAGTGTGTTTAAAGTCATTTCTGTGCCTGAAACGGGTCAAAATTGAAGCTTTTGAGTAAGCAAAACTCTGTAAAAATGGCACTTTTGGGCACTGTGAGGGTTTAAAAAGTGGTTATTCAACATGAGGCACGATCCAATTGACATTTTGAATCATTTTTGGTACAGTCCCAAAAATCAATTTTCGGATGAAAAACGATGACTCCGGACATGTCGACCGTTCCCAAAATGGTCTATAATGATGACATTTTAACATTTAATCTTTTGACTCTAAATGACTGTTGGATGTGAATTATGACTTTTTCAACTAAAATAAGTGTGTTTAAAGTCATTTCTGTGCCTGAAACGGGTCAAAATTGTAGCTTTTGAGTAAGCAAAACTCTGTAAAAATGGCACTTTTGGTCACTATGAGGGTTTAAAAAGTGGTTATTCAACATGAGGCATGATCCAATTGACATTTAGAATCATTTTTGGTACAGTCCCAAAAATCAATTTTCGGATGAAAAACGATGACTCCGGACATGTCGAACGTTCCCAAAATGGTCTATAATGATGAAATTTTAACATTTAATCTTTTGACTCTAAATGACTGTTGGATGTGAATTATGACTTTTTCAACTAAAATAAGTGTGTTTAAAGTCATTTCTGTGCCTGAAACGGGTCAAAATTGAAGCTTTTGAGTAAGCAAAACTCTGTAAAAATGGCACTTTTGGTCACTGTGAGGGTTTAAAAAGTGGTTATTCAACATGAGGCACGATCCAATTGACATTTTGAATCATTTTTGGTACAGTCCCAAAAATCAATTTTCGGATGAAAAACGATGACTCCGGACATGTCGAACGTTCCCAAAATGGTCAACAATGATGAAATTTTAACATTTAATCTTTTGACTCTAAATGACTGTTGGATGTGAATTATGACTTTTTCAACTAAAATAAGTGTGTTTAAAGTCATTTCTGTGCCTGAAACTGGTCAAAATTGAAGCTTTTGAGTAAGCAAAACTCTGTAAAAATGGCACTTTTGGTCACTGTGAGGGTTTAAAAAGTGGTTATTCAACATGAGGCATGATCCAATTGACATTTTGAATAATTTTTGGTACAGTCCCAAAAATCAATTTTCGGATGAAAAACGATGACTCCGGACATGTCGAACGTTCCCAAAATGGTCAATAATGATGAAATTTTAACATTTAATCTTTTGACTCTAAATGACTGTTGGATGTGAATTATGACTTTTTCAACTAAAATAAGTGTGTTTAAAGTCATTTCTGTGTCTGAAACGGGTCAAAATTGAAGCTTTTGAGTAAGCAAAACTCTGTAAAAATGGCACTTTTGGTCACTGTGAGGGTTTAAAAAGTGGTTATTCAACATGAGGCACGATCCAATTGACATTTTGAATCATTTTTGGTACAGTCCCAAAAATCAATTTTCGGATGAAAAACGATGACTCCGGACATGTCGAACGTTCCCAAAATGGTCTATAATGATGAAATTTTAACATTTAATCTTTTGACTCTAAATGACTGTTGGATGTGAATTATGACTTTTTCAACTAAAATAAGTGTGTTTAAAGTCATTTCTGTGACTGAAACGGGTCAAAATTGAAGCTTTTGAGTAAGCAAAACTCTGTAAAAATGGCCATTTTGGTCACTGTGAGGGTTTAAAAAGTGGTTATTCAACATGAGGCACGATCCAATTGACATTTTGAATCATTTTTGGTACAGTCCAAAAAATCAATTTTCGGATGAAAAACGATGACTCCGGACATGCCGAACGTTCCCAAAATGGTCTATAATGATGAAATTTTAACACTTAATCTTTTGACTCTAAATGACTGTTGGATGTGAATTATGACTTTTTCAACTAAAATAAGTGTGTTTAAAGTCATTTCTGTGCCTGAAACGGGTCAAAATTGAACCTTTTGAGTAAGCAAAACTCTGTAAAAATGGCACTTTTGGTCACTGTGAGGGTTTAAAAAGTGGTTATTCAACATGAGGCACGATCCAATTGACATTTTGAATCATTTTTGGTACAGTCCAAAAAATCAATTTTCGGATGAAAAACGATGACTCCGGACATGTCGAACGTTCCCAAAATGGTCTATAATGATGAAATTTTAACATTTAATCTTTTGACTGTAAATGACTGTTGGATGTGAATTATGACTTTTTCAACTAAAATAAGTGTGTTTAAAGTCATTTCTGTGCCTGAAACGGGTCAAAATTGAAGCTTTTGAGTAAGCAAAACTCTGTAAAAATGGCACTTTTGGGCACTGTGAGGGTTTAAAAAGTGGTTATTCAACATGAGGCACGATCCAATTGACATTTTGAATCATTTTTGGTACAGTCCCAAAAATCAATTTTCGGATGAAAAACGATGACTCCGGACATGTCGACCGTTCCCAAAATGGTCTATAATGATGACATTTTAACATTTAATCTTTTGACTCTAAATGACTGTTGGATGTGAATTATGACTTTTTCAACTAAAATAAGTGTGTTTAAAGTCATTTCTGTGCCTGAAACGGGTCAAAATTGTAGCTTTTGAGTAAGCAAAACTCTGTAAAAATGGCACTTTTGGTCACTATGAGGGTTTAAAAAGTGGTTATTCAACATGAGGCATGATCCAATTGACATTTAGAATCATTTTTGGTACAGTCCCAAAAATCAATTTTCGGATGAAAAACGATGACTCCGGACATGTCGAACGTTCCCAAAATGGTCTATAATGATGAAATTTTAACATTTAATCTTTTGACTCTAAATGACTGTTGGATGTGAATTATGACTTTTTCAACTAAAATAAGTGTGTTTAAAGTCATTTCTGTGCCTGAAACGGGTCAAAATTGAAGCTTTTGAGTAAGCAAAACTCTGTAAAAATGGCACTTTTGGTCACTGTGAGGGTTTAAAAAGTGGTTATTCAACATGAGGCACGATCCAATTGACATTTTGAATCATTTTTGGTACAGTCCCAAAAATCAATTTTCGGATGAAAAACGATGACTCCGGACATGTCGAACGTTCCCAAAATGGTCAACAATGATGAAATTTTAACATTTAATCTTTTGACTCTAAATGACTGTTGGATGTGAATTATGACTTTTTCAACTAAAATAAGTGTGTTTAAAGTCATTTCTGTGCCTGAAACTGGTCAAAATTGAAGCTTTTGAGTAAGCAAAACTCTGTAAAAATGGCACTTTTGGTCACTGTGAGGGTTTAAAAAGTGGTTATTCAACATGAGGCATGATCCAATTGACATTTTGAATCATTTTTTGTACAGTCCAAAAAATCGATTTTCGGATGAAAAACGATGACTCCGGACATGTCGAACGTTCCCAAAATCATCTATAATGATGAAATTTTAACATTTAATCTTTTGACTCTAAATGACTGTTGGATGTGAATTATGACTTTTTCAACTAAAATAAGTGTGTTTAAAGTCATTTCTGTGACTGAAACGGGTCAAAATTGAAGCTTTTGAGTAAGCAAAACTCTGTAAAAATGGCCATTTTGGTCACTGTGAGGGTTTAAAAGTGGTTATTCAACATGAGGCACGATCCAATTCACATTTTGAATCATTTTTGGTACAGTCCAAAAAATCAATTTTCGGATGAAAAACGATGACTCCGGACATGCCTAACGTTCCCAAAATGGTCTATAATGATGAAATTTTAACATTTAATCTTTTGACTCTAAATGACTGTTGGATGTGAATTATGACTTTTTCAACTAAAATAAGTGTGTTTAAAGTCATTTCTGTGCCTGAAACGGGTCAAAATTGAAGCTTTTGAGTATGCAAAACTCTGTAAAAATGGCACTTTTGGTCACTGTGAGGGTTTAAAATGTGGTTATTCAACATGAGGCACGATCCAATTGACATTTTGAATCAATTTTGGTACAGTCCAAAAAATCAATTTTCGTATGAAAAACGATGACTCCGGACATGTCGAACGTTCCCAAAATGGTCTATAATGATGAAATTTTAACACTTAATCTTTTGACTCTAAATGACTGTTGGATGTGAATTATGACTTTTTCAACTAAAATAAGTGTGTTTAAAGTCATTTCTGTGTCTGAAACGGGTCAAAATTGAAGCTTTTGAGTAAGCAAAACTCTGTAAAAATGGCACTTTTGGTCACTGTGAGGGTTTAAAAAGTGGTTATTCAACATGAGGCACGATCCAATTGACATTTTGAATCATTTTTGGTACAGTCCCAAAAATCAATTTTCGGATGAAAAACGATGACTCCGGACATGTCGAACGTTCCCAAAATGGTCTATAATGATGAAATTTTAACATTTAATCTTTTGACTCTAAATGACTGTTGGATGTGAATTATGACTTTTTCAACTAAAATAAGTGTGTTTAAAGTCATTTCTGTGACTGAAACGGGTAAAAATTGAAGCTTTTGAGTAAGCAAAACTCTGTAAAAATGGCCATTTTGGTCACTGTGAGGGTTTAAAAAGTGGTTATTCAACATGAGGCACGATCCAATTGACATTTTGAATCATTTTTGGTACAGTCCAAAAAATCAATTTTCGGATGAAAAACGATGACTCCGGACATGCCGAACGTTCCCAAAATGGTCTATAATGATGAAATTTTAACACTTAATCTTTTGACTCTAAATGACTGTTGGATGTGAATTATGACTTTTTCAACTAAAATAAGTGTGTTTAAAGTCATTTCTGTGCCTGAAACGGGTCAAAATTGAACCTTTTGAGTAAGCAAAACTCTGTAAAAATGGCACTTTTGGTCACTGTGAGGGTTTAAAAAGTGGTTATTCAACATGAGGCACGATCCAATTGACATTTTGAATCATTTTTGGTACAGTCCAAAAAATCAATTTTCGGATGAAAAACGATGACTCCGGACATGTCGAACGTTCCCAAAATGGTCTATAATGATGAAATTTTAACATTTAATCTTTTGACTGTAAATGACTGTTGGATGTGAATTATGACTTTTTCAACTAAAATAAGTGTGTTTAAAGTCATTTCTGTGCCTGAAACGGGTCAAAATTGAAGCTTTTGAGTAAGCAAAACTCTGTAAAAATGGCACTTTTGGGCACTGTGAGGGTTTAAAAAGTGGTTATTCAACATGAGGCACGATCCAATTGACATTTTGAATCATTTTTGGTACAGTCCCAAAAATCAATTTTCGGATGAAAAACGATGACTCCGGACATGTCGACCGTTCCCAAAATGGTCTATAATGATGACATTTTAACATTTAATCTTTTGACTCTAAATGACTGTTGGATGTGAATTATGACTTTTTCAACTAAAATAAGTGTGTTTAAAGTCATTTCTGTGCCTGAAACGGGTCAAAATTGTAGCTTTTGAGTAAGCAAAACTCTGTAAAAATGGCACTTTTGGTCACTATGAGGGTTTAAAAAGTGGTTATTCAACATGAGGCATGATCCAATTGACATTTAGAATCATTTTTGGTACAGTCCCAAAAATCAATTTTCGGATGAAAAACGATGACTCCGGACATGTCGAACGTTCCCAAAATGGTCTATAATGATGAAATTTTAACATTTAATCTTTTGACTCTAAATGACTGTTGGATGTGAATTATGACTTTTTCAACTAAAATAAGTGTGTTTAAAGTCATTTCTGTGCCTGAAACGGGTCAAAATTGAAGCTTTTGAGTAAGCAAAACTCTGTAAAAATGGCACTTTTGGTCACTGTGAGGGTTTAAAAAGTGGTTATTCAACATGAGGCACGATCCAATTGACATTTTGAATCATTTTTGGTACAGTCCCAAAAATCAATTTTCGGATGAAAAACGATGACTCCGGACATGTCGAACGTTCCCAAAATGGTCAACAATGATGAAATTTTAACATTTAATCTTTTGACTCTAAATGACTGTTGGATGTGAATTATGACTTTTTCAACTAAAATAAGTGTGTTTAAAGTCATTTCTGTGCCTGAAACTGGTCAAAATTGAAGCTTTTGAGTAAGCAAAACTCTGTAAAAATGGCACTTTTGGTCACTGTGAGGGTTTAAAAAGTGGTTATTCAACATGAGGCATGATCCAATTGACATTTTGAATCATTTTTTGTACAGTCCAAAAAATCGATTTTCGGATGAAAAACGATGACTCCGGACATGTCGAACGTTCCCAAAATCATCTATAATGATGAAATTTTAACATTTAATCTTTTGACTCTAAATGACTGTTGGATGTGAATTATGACTTTTTCAACTAAAATAAGTGTGTTTAAAGTCATTTCTGTGACTGAAACGGGTCAAAATTGAAGCTTTTGAGTAAGCAAAACTCTGTAAAAATGGCCATTTTGGTCACTGTGAGGGTTTAAAAGTGGTTATTCAACATGAGGCACGATCCAATTCACATTTTGAATCATTTTTGGTACAGTCCAAAAAATCAATTTTCGGATGAAAAACGATGACTCCGGACATGCCTAACGTTCCCAAAATGGTCTATAATGATGAAATTTTAACATTTAATCTTTTGACTCTAAATGACTGTTGGATGTGAATTATGACTTTTTCAACTAAAATAAGTGTGTTTAAAGTCATTTCTGTGCCTGAAACGGGTCAAAATTGAAGCTTTTGAGTATGCAAAACTCTGTAAAAATGGCACTTTTGGTCACTGTGAGGGTTTAAAATGTGGTTATTCAACATGAGGCACGATCCAATTGACATTTTGAATCAATTTTGGTACAGTCCAAAAAATCAATTTTCGTATGAAAAACGATGACTCCGGACATGTCGAACGTTCCCAAAATGGTCTATAATGATGAAATTTTAACACTTAATCTTTTGACTCTAAATGACTGTTGGATGTGAATTATGACTTTTTCAACTAAAATAAGTGTGTTTAAAGTCATTTCTGTGCCTGAAACGGGTCAAAATTGAAGCTTTTGAGTAAGCAAAACTCTGTAAAAATGGCACTTTTGGTCACTGTGAGGGTTTAAAAAGTGGTTATTCAACATGAGGCACGATCCAATTGACATTTTGAATCATTTTTGGTACAGTCCCAAAAATCAATTTTCGGATGAAAAACGATGACTCCAGACATGTCGACCGTTCCCAAAATGGTCTATAATGATGAAATTTTAACATTTAATCTTTTGACTCTAAATGACTGTTGGATGTGAATTATGACTTTTTCAACTAAAATAAGTGTGTTTAAAGTCATTTCTGTGCCTGAAACGGGTCAAAATTGAAGCTTTTGAGTAAGCAAAACTCTGTAAAAATGGCCATTTTGGTCACTGTGAGGGTTTAAAAGTGGTTATTCAACATGAGGCACGATCCAATTCACATTTTGAATCATTTTTGGTACAGTCCAAAAAATCAATTTTCGGATGAAAAACGATGACTCCGGACATGCCTAACGTTCCCAAAATGGTCTATAATGATGAAATTTTAACATTTAATCTTTTGACTCTAAATGACTGTTGGATGTGAATTATGACTTTTTCAACTAAAATAAGTGTGTTTAAAGTCATTTCTGTGCCTGAAACGGGTCAAAATTGAAGCTTTTGAGTATGCAAAACTCTGTAAAAATGGCACTTTTGGTCACTGTGAGGGTTTAAAATGTGGTTATTCAACATGAGGCACGATCCAATTGACATTTTGAATCAATTTTGGTACAGTCCAAAAAATCAATTTTCGTATGAAAAACGATGACTCCGGACATGTCGAACGTTCCCAAAATGGTCTATAATGATGAAATTTTAACACTTAATCTTTTGACTCTAAATGACTGTTGGATGTGAATTATGACTTTTTCAACTAAAATAAGTGTGTTTAAAGTCATTTCTGTGCCTGAAACGGGTCAAAATTGAAGCTTTTGAGTAAGCAAAACTCTGTAAAAATGGCACTTTTGGTCACTGTGAGGGTTTAAAAAGTGGTTATTCAACATGAGGCACGATCCAATTGACATTTTGAATCATTTTTGGTACAGTCCCAAAAATCAATTTTCGGATGAAAAACGATGACTCCAGACATGTCGACCGTTCCCAAAATGGTCTATAATGATGAAATTTTAACATTTAATCTTTTGACTCTAAATGACTGTTGGATGTGAATTATGACTTTTTCAACTAAAATAAGTGTGTTTAAAGTCATTTCTGTGCCTGAAACGGGTCAAAATTGAAGCTTTTGAGTAAGCAAAACTCTGTAAAAATGGCACTTTTGGTCACTGTGAGGGTTTAAAAAGTGGTTATTCAACATGAGGCACGATCCAATTGACATTTTGAATCATTTTTGGTACAGTCACAAAAATCAATTTTCGGATGAAAAACGATGACTCCGGACATGTCGAACGTTCCCAAAATGGTCAATAATGATGAAATTTTAACTTTTAATCTTTTGACTCTAAATGACTGTTGGATGTGAATTATGACTTTTTCAACTAAAATAAGTGTGTTTAAAGTCATTTCTGTAACTGAAACGGGTCAAAATGGAAGCTTTTGAGTAAGCAAAACTCTGTAAAAATGGCCATTTTGGTCACTGTGAGGGTTTAAAAAGTGGTTATTCAACATGAGGCACGATCCAATTCACATTTTGAATCATTTTTGGTACAGTCCAAAAAATCAATTTTCGGATGAAAAACGATGACTCCGGACATGCCGAACGTTCCCAAAATGGTCTATAATGATGAAATTTTAACATTTAATCTTTTGACTCTAAATGACTGTTGGATGTGAATTATGACTTTTTCAACTAAAATAAGTGTGTTTAAAGTCATTTCTGTGCCTGAAACGGGTCAAAATTAAAGCTTTTGAGTAAGCAAAACTCTGTAAAAATTGCACTTTTGGTCACTGTGAGGGTTTAAAAAGTGGTTATTCAACATGAGGCACGATCCAATTGACATTTTGAATCATTTTTGGTACAGTCCCAAAAATCAATTTTCGGATGAAAAACGATGACTCCGGACATGTCGAACGTTCCCAAAATGGTCTATAATGATGAAATTTTAACATTTAATCTTTTGACTCTAAATGACTGTTGGATGTGAATTATGACTTTTTCAACTAAAATAAGTGTGTTTAAAGTCATTTCTGTGACTGAAACGGGTCAAAATTGAAGCTTTTGAGTAAGCAAAACTCTGTAAAAATGGCCATTTTGGTCACTGTGAGGGTTTAAAAAGTGGTTATTCAACATGAGGCACGATCCAATTGACATTTTGAATCATTTTTGGTACAGCCAAAAAACCAATTTTCGGATGAAAAACGATGACTCCGGACATGTCGAACGTTCCCAAAATGGTCTATAATGATGAAATTTTAACATTTAATCTTTTGACTCTAAATGACTGTTGGATGTGAATGATGACTTTTTCAACTAAAATAAGTGTGTTTAAAGTCATTTCTGTGCCTGAAACGTGTCAAAATTGAAGCCTTTGAGTAAGCAAAACTCTGTAAAAATGGCACTTTTGGTCACAGTGAGGTTTTAAAAAGTGGTTATTCAACATGAGGCACGATCCAATTGACATTTTGAATCATTTTTGGTACAGTCCCAAAAATCAATTTTCGGATGAAAAACGATGACTCCGGACATGTCGAACGTTCCCAAAATGGTCTATAATGATGAAATTTTAACATTTAATCTTTTGACTCTAAATGACTGTTGGATGTGAATTATGACTTTTTCAACTAAAATAAGTGTGTTTAAAGTCATTTCTGTGACTGAAACGGGTCAAAATTGAAGCTTTTGAGTAAGCAAAACTCTGTAAAAATGGCCATTTTGGTCACTGTGAGGGTTTAAAAAGTGGTTATTCAACATGAGGCACGATCCAATTGACATTTTGAATCATTTTTGGTACAGTCCAAAAAATCAATTTTCGGATGAAAAACGATGACTCCGGACATGTCGAACGTTCCCAAAATGGTCTATAATGATGAAATTTTAACATTTAATCTTTTGACTCTAAATGACTGTTGGATGTGAATTATGACTTTTTCAACTAAAATAAGTGTGTTTAAAGTCATTTCTGTGCCTGAAACGGGTCAAAATTGAAGCTTTTGAGTAAGCAAAACTCTGTAAAAATTGCACTTTTGGTCACTGTGAGGGTTTAAAAAGTGGTTATTCAACATGAGGCATGATCCAATTGACATTTTGAATCATTTTTGGTACAGTCCCAAAAATCAATTTTCGGATGAAAAACGATGACTCCGGACATGTCGAACGTTCCCAAAATGGTCAATAATGATGAAATTTTAACATTTAATCTTTTGACTCTAAATGACTGTTGGATGTGAATTATGACTTTTTCAACTAAAATAAGTGTGTTTAAAGTCATTTCTGTGCCTGAAACGGGTCAAAATTGAAGCTTTTGAGTAAGCAAAACTCTGTAAAAATGGCACTTTTGGTCACTGTGAGGGTTTAAAAAGTGGTTATTCAACATGAGGCACGATCCAATTGACATTTTGAATCAATTTTGGTACAGTCCAAAAAATCAATTTTCGGATGAAAAACGATGACTCCGGACATGCCGAACGTTCCCAAAATGGTCTATAATGATGAAATTTTAACACTTAATCTTTTGACTCTAAATGACTGTTGGATGTGAATTATGACTTTTTCAACTAAAATAAGTGTGTTTAAAGTCATTTCTGTGCCTGAAACGGGTCAAAATTGAAGCTTTTGAGTAAGCAAAACTCTGTAAAAATGGCACTTTTGGTCACTGTGAGGGTTTAAAAAGTGGTTATTCAACATGAGGCACGATCCAATTGACATTTTGAATCATTTTTGGTACAGTCCCAAAAATCAATTTTCGGATGAAAAACGATGACTCCGGACATGTCGAACGTTCCCAAAATGGTCTATAATGATGAAATTTTAACATTTAATCTTTTGACTCTAAATGACTGTTGGATGTGAATTATGACTTTTTCAACTAAAATAAGTGTGTTTAAAGTCATTTCTGTGACTGAAACGGGTCAAAATTGAAGCTTTTGAGTAAGCAAAACTCTGTAAAAATGGCACTTTTGGTCACTGTGAGGGTTTAAAAAGTGGTTATTCAACATGAGGCACGATCCAATTGACATTTTGAATAATTTTTGGTACAGTCCAAAAAATCAATTTTCGGATGAAAAACGATGACTCCGGACATGTCGAACGTTCCCAAAATGGTCTATAATGATGAAATTTTAACATTTAATCTTTTGACTCCAAATGACTGTTGGATGTGCATTATGACTTTTTCAACTAAAATAAGTGTGTTTAAAGTCATTTCTTTGCCTGAAACGGGTCAAAATTGAATCTTTTGAGTAAGCAAAACTCTGTAAAAATGGCACTTTTGGTCACTGTGAGGGTTTAAAAAGTGGTTATTCAACATGAGGCACGATCCAATTGACATTTTGAATCATTTTTGGTACAGTCCCAAAAATCAATTTTCGGATGAAAAACGATGACTCCGGACATGTCGAACGTTCCCAAAATGGTCTATAATGATGAAATTTTAACATTTAATCTTTTGACTCCAAATGACTGTTGGATGTGCATTATGACTTTTTCAACTAAAATAAGTGTGTTTAAAGTCATTTCTGTGCCTGAAACGGGTCAAAATTGAAGCTTTTGAGTAAGCAAAACTCTGTAAAAATGGCAATTTTGGTCACTGTGAGGGTTTAAAAAGTTGTTATTCAACATGAGGCACGATCCAATTGACATTTTGAATAATTTTTGGTACAGTCCAAAAAATCAATTTTCGGATGAAAAACGATGACTCCGGACATGTCGAACGTTCCCAAAATGGTCTATAATGATGACATTTTAACATTTAATCTTTTGACTCTAAATGACTGTTGGATGTGAATTATGACTTTTTCAACTAAAATAAGTGTGTTTAAAGTCATTTCTGTGCCTGAAACGGGTCAAAATTGAAGCTTTTGAGTAAGCAAAACTCTGTAAAAATGGCACTTTTGGTCACTGTGAGGATTTAAAAAGTGGTTATTCAACATGAGGCACGATCCAATTGACATTTTGAATCATTTTTGGTACAGTCCAAAAAATCAATTTTCGGATGAAAAACGATGACTCCGGACATGTCGAACGTTCCCAAAATGGTCTATAATGATGAAATTTTAACATTTAATCTTTTGACTCTAAATGACTATTGGATGTGAATTATGACTTTTTCAACTAAAATAAGTGTGTTTAAAGTCATTTCTGTGCCTGAAACGGGTCAAAATTGAAGCTTTTGAGTAAGCAAAACTCTGTAAAAATGGCACTTTTGGTCACTGTGAGGGTTTAAAAAGTGGTTATTCAACATGAGGCACGATCCAATTGACATTTTGAATCATTTTTGGTACAGTCCCAAAAATCAATTTTCGGATGAAAAACGATGACTCCGGACATGTCGAACGTTCCCAAAATGGTCTATAATTATGAAATTTTAACATTTAATCTTTTGACTCTAAATGACTGTTGGATGTGAATTATGACTTTTTCAACTAAAATAAGTGTGTTTAAAGTCATTTCTGTGCCTGAAACGGGTCAAAATTGAAGCTTTTGAGTAAGCAAAACTCTGTAAAAATGGCACTTTTGGTCACTGTGAGGGTTTAAAAAGTGGTTATTCAACATGAGGCACGATCCAATTGACATTTTGAATCATTTTTGGTACAGTCCCAAAAATCAATTTTCGGATGAAAAACGATGACTCCGGACATGTCGAACGTTCCCAAAATGGTCTATAATGATGAAATTTTAACATTTAATCTTTTGACTCTAGATGACTTTTGGATGTGCATTATGACTTTTTCAACTAAAATAAGTGTGTTTAAAGTCATTTCTGTGCCTGAAACGGGTCAAAATTGAAGCTTTTGAGTAAGCAAAACTCTGTAAAAATGGCACTTTTGGTCACTGTGAGGGTTTAAAAAGTGGTTATTCAACATGAGGCACGATCCAATTGACATTTTGAATCAATTTTGGTACAGTCCAAAAAATCAATTTTCGGATGAAAAACGATGACTCCGGACATGCCGAACGTTCCCAAAATGGTCTATAATGATGACATTTTAACACTTAATCTTTTGACTCTAAATGACTGTTGGATGTGAATTATGACTTTTTCAACTAAAATAAGTGTGTTTAAAGTCATTTCTGTGCCTGAAACGGGTCAAAATTGAAGCTTTTGAGTAAGCAAAACTCTGTAAAAATGGCACTTTTGGTCACTGTGAGGGTTTAAAAAGTGGTTATTCAACATGAGGCACGATCCAATTGACATTTTGAATCATTTTTGGTACAGTCCCAAAAATCAATTTTCGGATGAAAAACGATGACTCCGGACATGTCGAACGTTCCCAAAATGGTCTATAATGATGAAATTTTAACATTTAATCTTTTGACTCTAAATGACTGTTAGATGTGAATTATGACTTTTTCAACTAAAATAAGTGTGTTTAAAGTCATTTCTGTGACTGAAACGGGTCAAAATTGAAGCTTTTGAGTAAGCAAAACTCTGTAAAAATGGCACTTTTGGTCACTGTGAGGGTTTAAAAAGTGGTTATTCAACATGAGGCACGATCCAATTGACATTTTGAATAATTTTTGGCACTGTCCAAAAAATCAATTTTCGGATGAAAAACGATGACTCCGGACATGTCGAACGTTCCCAAAATGGTCTATAATGATGAAATTTTAACATTTAATCTTTTGACTCCAAATGACTGTTGGATGTGCATTATGACTTTTTCAACTAAAATAAGTGTGTTTAAAGTCATTTCTTTGCCTGAAACGGGTCAAAATTGAATCTTTTGAGTAAGCAAAACTCTGTAAAAATGGCACTTTTGGTCACTGTGAGGGTTTAAAAAGTGGTTATTCAACATGAGGCACGATCCAATTGACATTTTGAATCATTTTTGGTACAGTCCCAAAAATCAATTTTCGGATGAAAAACGATGACTCCGGACATGTCGAACGTTCCCAAAATGGTCTATAATGATGAAATTTTAACATTTAATCTTTTGACTCCAAATGACTGTTGGATGTGCATTATGACTTTTTCAACTAAAATAAGTGTGTTTAAAGTCATTTCTGTGCCTGAAACGGGTCAAAATTGAAGCTTTTGAGTAAGCAAAACTCTGTAAAAATGGCAATTTTGGTCACTGTGAGGGTTTAAAAAGTTGTTATTCAACATGAGGCACGATCCAATTGACATTTTGAATAATTTTTGGTACAGTCCAAAAAATCAATTTTCGGATGAAAAACGATGACTCCGGACATGTCGAACGTTCCCAAAATGGTCTATAATGATGACATTTTAACATTTAATCTTTTGACTCTAAATGACTGTTGGATGTGAATTATGACTTTTTCAACTAAAATAAGTGTGTTTAAAGTCATTTCTGTGCCTGAAACGGGTCAAAATTGAAGCTTTTGAGTAAGCAAAACTCTGTAAAAATGGCACTTTTGGTCACTGTGAGGATTTAAAAAGTGGTTATTCAACATGAGGCACGATCCAATTGACATTTTGAATCATTTTTGGTACAGTCCAAAAAATCAATTTTCGGATGAAAAACGAGGACTCCGGACATGTCGAACGTTCCCAAAATGGTCTATAATGATGAAATTTTAACACTTAATCTTTTGACTCTAAATGACTATTGGATGTGAATTATGACTTTTTCAACTAAAATAAGTGTGTTTAAAGTCATTTCTGTGCCTGAAACGGGTCAAAATTGAAGCTTTTGAGTAAGCAAAACTCTGTAAAAATGGCACTTTTGGTCACTGTGAGGGTTTAAAAAGTGGTTATTCAACATGAGGCACGATCCAATTGACATTTTGAATCATTTTTGGTACAGTCCCAAAAATCAATTTTCGGATGAAAAACGATGACTCCGGACATGTCGAACGTTCCCAAAATGGTCTATAATTATGAAATTTTAACATTTAATCTTTTGACTCTAAATGACTGTTGGATGTGAATTATGACTTTTTCAACTAAAATAAGTGTGTTTAAAGTCATTTCTGTGCCTGAAACGGGTCAAAATTGAAGCTTTTGAGTAAGCAAAACTCTGTAAAAATGGCACTTTTGGTCACTGTGAGGGTTTAAAAAGTGGTTATTCAACATGAGGCACGATCCAATTGACATTTTGAATCATTTTTGGTACAGTCCCAAAAATCAATTTTCGGATGAAAAACGATGACTCCGGACATGTCGAACGTTCCCAAAATGGTCTATAATGATGAAATTTTAACATTTAATCTTTTGACTCTAGATGACTTTTGGATGTGCATTATGACTTTTTCAACTAAAATAAGTGTGTTTAAAGTCATTTCTGTGCCTGAAACGGGTCAAAATTGAAGCTTTTGAGTAAGCAAAACTCTGTAAAAATGGCACTTTTGGTCACTGTGAGGGTTTAAAAAGTGGTTATTCAACATGAGGCACGATCCAATTGACATTTTGAATCAATTTTGGTACAGTCCAAAAAATCAATTTTCGGATGAAAAACGATGACTCCGGACATGCCGAACGTTCCCAAAATGGTCTATAATGATGACATTTTAACACTTAATCTTTTGACTCTAAATGACTGTTGGATGTGAATTATGACTTTTTCAACTAAAATAAGTGTGTTTAAAGTCATTTCTGTGCCTGAAACGGGTCAAAATTGAAGCTTTTGAGTAAGCAAAACTCTGTAAAAATGGCACTTTTGGTCACTGTGAGGGTTTAAAAAGTGGTTATTCAACATGAGGCACGATCCAATTGACATTTTGAATCATTTTTGGTACAGTCCCAAAAATCAATTTTCGGATGAAAAACGATGACTCCGGACATGTCGAACGTTCCCAAAATGGTCTATAATGATGAAATTTTAACATTTAATCTTTTGACTCTAAATGACTGTTAGATGTGAATTATGACTTTTTCAACTAAAATAAGTGTGTTTAAAGTCATTTCTGTGACTGAAACGGGTCAAAATTGAAGCTTTTGAGTAAGCAAAACTCTGTAAAAATGGCACTTTTGGTCACTGTGAGGGTTTAAAAAGTGGTTATTCAACATGAGGCACGATCCAATTGACATTTTGAATAATTTTTGGCACTGTCCAAAAAATCAATTTTCGGATGAAAAACGATGACTCCGGACATGTCGAACGTTCCCAAAATGGTCTATAATGATGAAATTTTAACATTTAATCTTTTGACTCCAAATGACTGTTGGATGTGCATTATGACTTTTTCAACTAAAATAAGTGTGTTTAAAGTCATTTCTTTGCCTGAAACGGGTCAAAATTGAATCTTTTGAGTAAGCAAAACTCTGTAAAAATGGCACTTTTGGTCACTGTGAGGGTTTAAAAAGTGGTTATTCAACATGAGGCACGATCCAATTGACATTTTGAATCATTTTTGGTACAGTCCCAAAAATCAATTTTCGGATGAAAAACGATGACTCCGGACATGTCGAACGTTCCCAAAATGGTCTATAATGATGAAATTTTAACATTTAATCTTTTGACTCCAAATGACTGTTGGATGTGCATTATGACTTTTTCAACTAAAATAAGTGTGTTTAAAGTCATTTCTGTGCCTGAAACGGGTCAAAATTGAAGCTTTTGAGTAAGCAAAACTCTGTAAAAATGGCAATTTTGGTCACTGTGAGGGTTTAAAAAGTTGTTATTCAACATGAGGCACGATCCAATTGACATTTTGAATAATTTTTGGTACAGTCCAAAAAATCAATTTTCGGATGAAAAACGATGACTCCGGACATGTCGAACGTTCCCAAAATGGTCTATAATGATGACATTTTAACATTTAATCTTTTGACTCTAAATGACTGTTGGATGTGAATTATGACTTTTTCAACTAAAATAAGTGTGTTTAAAGTCATTTCTGTGCCTGAAACGGGTCAAAATTGAAGCTTTTGAGTAAGCAAAACTCTGTAAAAATGGCACTTTTGGTCACTGTGAGGATTTAAAAAGTGGTTATTCAACATGAGGCACGATCCAATTGACATTTTGAATCATTTTTGGTACAGTCCAAAAAATCAATTTTCGGATGAAAAACGAGGACTCCGGACATGTCGAACGTTCCCAAAATGGTCTATAATGATGAAATTTTAACACTTAATCTTTTGACTCTAAATGACTATTGGATGTGAATTATGACTTTTTCAACTAAAATAAGTGTGTTTAAAGTCATTTCTGTGCCTGAAACGGGTCAAAATTGAAGCTTTTGAGTAAGCAAAACTCTGTAAAAATGGCACTTTTGGTCACTGTGAGGGTTTAAAAAGTGGTTATTCAACATGAGGCACGATCCAATTGACATTTTGAATCATTTTTGGTACAGTCCCAAAAATCAATTTTCGGATGAAAAACGATGACTCCGGACATGTCGAACGTTCCCAAAATGGTCTATAATGATGAAATTTTAACATTTAATCTTTTGACTCTAAATGACTGTTGGATGTGAATTATGACTTTTTCAACTAAAATAAGTGTGTTTAAAGTCATTTCTGTGACTGAAACGGGTCAAAATTGAAGCTTTTGAGTAAGCAAAACTCTGTAAAAATGGCACTTTTGGTCACTGTGAGGGTTTAAAAAGTGGTTATTCAACATGAGGCACGATCCAATTGACATTTTGAATAATTTTTGGCACAGTCCAAAAAATCAATTTTCGGATGAAAAACGATGACTCCGGACATGTCGAACGTTCCCAAAATGGTCTATAATGATGAAATTTTAACATTTAATCTTTTGACTCCAAATGACTGTTGGATGTGCATTATGACTTTTTCAACTAAAATAAGTGTGTTTAAAGTCATTTCTTTGCCTGAAACGGGTCAAAATTGAATCTTTTGAGTAAGCAAAACTCTGTAAAAATGGCACTTTTGGTCACTGTGAGGGTTTAAAAAGTGGTTATTCAACATGAGGCACGATCCAATTGACATTTTGAATCATTTTTGGTACAGTCCCAAAAATCAATTTTCGGATGAAAAACGATGACTCCGGACATGTCGAACGTTCCCAAAATGGTCTATAATGATGAAATTTTAACATTTAATCTTTTGACTCCAAATGACTGTTGGATGTGCATTATGACTTTTTCAACTAAAATAAGTGTGTTTAAAGTCATTTCTGTGCCTGAAACGGGTCAAAATTGAAGCTTTTGAGTAACCAAAACTCTGTAAAAATGGCACTTTTGGTCACTGTGAGGGTTTAAAAAGTGGTTATTCAACATGAGGCACGATCCAATTGACATTTTGAATCATTTTTGGTACAGTCCCAAAAATCAATTTTCGGATGAAAAACGATGACTCCGGACATGTCGAACGTTCCCAAAATGGTCTATAATGATGAAATTTTAACATTTAATCTTTTGACTCTAAATGACTGTTGGATGTGCATTATGACTTTTTCAACTAAAATAAGTGTGTTTAAAGTCATTTCTTTGCCTGAAACGGGTCAAAATTGAATCTTTTGAGTAAGCAAAACTCTGTAAAAATGGCACTTTTGGTCACTGTGAGGGTTTAAAAAGTGGTTATTCAACATGAGGCACGATCCAATTGACATTTTGAATCATTTTTGGTACAGTCCCAAAAATCAATTTTCGGATGAAAAACGATGACTCCGGACATGTCGAACGTTCCCAAAATGGTCTATAATGATGAAATTTTAACATTTAATCTTTTGACTCCAAATGACTGTTGGATGTGCATTATGACTTTTTCAACTAAAATAAGTGTGTTTAAAGTCATTTCTGTGCCTGAAACGGGTCAAAATTGAAGCTTTTGAGTAAGCAAAACTCTGTAAAAATGGCACTTTTGGTCACTGTGAGGATTTAAAAAGTGGTTATTCAACATGAGGCACGATCCAATTGACATTTTGAATCATTTTTGGTACAGTCCAAAAAATCAATTTTTGGATGAAAAACGAGGACTCCGGACATGTCGAACGTTCCCAAAATGGTCTATAATGATGAAATTTTAACATTTAATCTTTTGACTCTAAATGACTGTTGGATGTGAATTATGACTTTTTCAACTAAAATAAGTGTGTTTAAAGTCATTTCTGTGACTGAAACGGGTCAAAATTGAAGCTTTTGAGTAAGCAAAACTCTGTAAAAATGGCACTTTTGGTCACTGTGAGGGTTTAAAAAGTGGTTATTCAACATGAGGCACGATCCAATTGACATTTTGAATAATTTTTGGCACTGTCCAAAAAATCAATTTTCGGATGAAAAACGATGACTCCGGACATGTCGAACGTTCCCAAAATGGTCTATAATGATGAAATTTTAACATTTAATCTTTTGACTCCAAATGACTGTTGGATGTGCATTATGACTTTTTCAACTAAAATAAGTGTGTTTAAAGTCATTTCTTTGCCTGAAACGGGTCAAAATTGAATCTTTTGAGTAAGCAAAACTCTGTAAAAATGGCACTTTTGGTCACTGTGAGGGTTTAAAAAGTGGTTATTCAACATGAGGCACGATCCAATTGACATTTTGAATCATTTTTGGTACAGTCCCAAAAATCAATTTTCGGATGAAAAACGATGACTCCGGACATGTCGAACGTTCCCAAAATGGTCTATAATGATGAAATTTTAACATTTAATCTTTTGACTCCAAATGACTGTTGGATGTGCATTATGACTTTTTCAACTAAAATAAGTGTGTTTAAAGTCATTTCTGTGCCTGAAACGGGTCAAAATTGAAGCTTTTGAGTAAGCAAAACTCTGTAAAAATGGCAATTTTGGTCACTGTGAGGGTTTAAAAAGTTGTTATTCAACATGAGGCACGATCCAATTGACATTTTGAATAATTTTTGGTACAGTCCAAAAAATCAATTTTCGGATGAAAAACGATGACTCCGGACATGTCGAACGTTCCCAAAATGGTCTATAATGATGACATTTTAACATTTAATCTTTTGACTCTAAATGACTGTTGGATGTGAATTATGACTTTTTCAACTAAAATAAGTGTGTTTAAAGTCATTTCTGTGCCTGAAACGGGTCAAAATTGAAGCTTTTGAGTAAGCAAAACTCTGTAAAAATGGCACTTTTGGTCACTGTGAGGATTTAAAAAGTGGTTATTCAACATGAGGCACGATCCAATTGACATTTTGAATCATTTTTGGTACAGTCCAAAAAATCAATTTTCGGATGAAAAACGAGGACTCCGGACATGTCGAACGTTCCCAAAATGGTCTATAATGATGAAATTTTAACACTTAATCTTTTGACTCTAAATGACTATTGGATGTGAATTATGACTTTTTCAACTAAAATAAGTGTGTTTAAAGTCATTTCTGTGCCTGAAACGGGTCAAAATTGAAGCTTTTGAGTAAGCAAAACTCTGTAAAAATGGCACTTTTGGTCACTGTGAGGGTTTAAAAAGTGGTTATTCAACATGAGGCACGATCCAATTGACATTTTGAATCATTTTTGGTACAGTCCCAAAAATCAATTTTCGGATGAAAAACGATGACTCCGGACATGTCGAACGTTCCCAAAATGGTCTATAATGATGAAATTTTAACATTTAATCTTTTGACTCTAAATGACTGTTGGATGTGAATTATGACTTTTTCAACTAAAATAAGTGTGTTTAAAGTCATTTCTGTGACTGAAACGGGTCAAAATTGAAGCTTTTGAGTAAGCAAAACTCTGTAAAAATGGCACTTTTGGTCACTGTGAGGGTTTAAAAAGTGGTTATTCAACATGAGGCACGATCCAATTGACATTTTGAATAATTTTTGGCACAGTCCAAAAAATCAATTTTCGGATGAAAAACGATGACTCCGGACATGTCGAACGTTCCCAAAATGGTCTATAATGATGAAATTTTAACATTTAATCTTTTGACTCCAAATGACTGTTGGATGTGCATTATGACTTTTTCAACTAAAATAAGTGTGTTTAAAGTCATTTCTTTGCCTGAAACGGGTCAAAATTGAATCTTTTGAGTAAGCAAAACTCTGTAAAAATGGCACTTTTGGTCACTGTGAGGGTTTAAAAAGTGGTTATTCAACATGAGGCACGATCCAATTGACATTTTGAATCATTTTTGGTACAGTCCCAAAAATCAATTTTCGGATGAAAAACGATGACTCCGGACATGTCGAACGTTCCCAAAATGGTCTATAATGATGAAATTTTAACATTTAATCTTTTGACTCCAAATGACTGTTGGATGTGCATTATGACTTTTTCAACTAAAATAAGTGTGTTTAAAGTCATTTCTGTGCCTGAAACGGGTCAAAATTGAAGCTTTTGAGTAACCAAAACTCTGTAAAAATGGCACTTTTGGTCACTGTGAGGGTTTAAAAAGTGGTTATTCAACATGAGGCACGATCCAATTGACATTTTGAATCATTTTTGGTACAGTCCCAAAAATCAATTTTCGGATGAAAAACGATGACTCCGGACATGTCGAACGTTCCCAAAATGGTCTATAATGATGAAATTTTAACATTTAATCTTTTGACTCTAAATGACTGTTGGATGTGAATTATGACTTTTTCAACTAAAATAAGTGTGTTTAAAGTCATTTCTGTGACTGAAACGGGTCAAAATTGAAGCATTTGAGTAAGCAAAACTCTGTAAAAATGGCACTTTTGGTCACTGTGAGGGTTTAAAAAGTGGTTATTCAACATGAGGCACGATCCAATTGACATTTTAAATAATTTTTGGCACAGTCCAAAAAATCAATTTTCGGATGAAAAACGATGACTCCGGACATGTCGAACGTTCCCAAAATGGTCTATAATGATGAAATTTTAACATTTAATCTTTTGACTCCAAATGACTGTTGGATGTGCATTATGACTTTTTCAACTAAAATAAGTGTGTTTAAAGTCATTTCTTTGCCTGAAACGGGTCAAAATTAAATCTTTTGAGTAAGCAAAACTCTGTAAAAATGGCACTTTTGGTCACTGTGAGGGTTTAAAAAGTGGTTATTCAACATGAGGCACGATCCAATTGACATTTTGAATCATTTTTGGTACAGTCCCAAAAATCAATTTTCGGATGAAAAACGATGACTCCGGACATGTCGAACGTTCCCAAAATGGTCTATAATGATGAAATTTTAACATTTAATCTTTTGACTCCAAATGACTGTTGGATGTGCATTATGACTTTTTCAACTAAAATAAGTGTGTTTAAAGTCATTTCTGTGCCTGAAACGGGTCAAAATTGAAGCTTTTGAGTAAGCAAAACTCTGTAAAAATGGCACTTTTGGTCACTGTGAGGATTTAAAAAGTGGTTATTCAACATGAGGCACGATCCAATTGACATTTTGAATCATTTTTGGTACAGTCCAAAAAATCAATTTTTGGATGAAAAACGAGGACTCCGGACATGTCGAACGTTCCCAAAATGGTCTATAATGATGAAATTTTAACATTTAATCTTTTGACTCTAAATGACTGTTGGATGTGAATTATGACTTTTTCAACTAAAATAAGTGTGTTTAAAGTCATTTCTGTGACTGAAACGGGTCAAAATTGAAGCTTTTGAGTAAGCAAAACTCTGTAAAAATGGCACTTTTGGTCACTGTGAGGGTTTAAAAAGTGGTTATTCAACATGAGGCACGATCCAATTAACATTTTGAATAATTTTTGGCACAGTCCAAAAAATCAATTTTCGGATGAAAAACGATGACTCCGGACATGTCGAACGTTCCCAAAATGGTCTATAATGATGAAATTTTAACATTTAATCTTTTGACTCCAAATGACTGTTGGATGTGCATTATGACTTTTTCAACTAAAATAAGTGTGTTTAAAGTCATTTCTTTGCCTGAAACGGGTCAAAATTGAATCTTTTGAGTAACAAAACTCTGTAAAAATGGCACTTTTGGTCACTGTGAGGGTTTAAAAAGTGGTTATTCAACATGAGGCACGATCCAATTGACATTTTGAATCATTTTTGGTACAGTCCCAAAAATCAATTTTCGGATGAAAAACGATGACTCCGGACATGTCGAACGTTCCCAAAATGGTCTATAATGATGAAATTTTAACATTTAATCTTTTGACTCCAAATGACTGTTGGATGTGCATTATGACTTTTTCAACTAAAATAAGTGTGTTTAAAGTCATTTCTGTGCCTGAAACGGGTCAAAATTGAAGCTTTTGAGTAAGCAAAACTCTGTAAAAATGGCAATTTTGGTCACTGTGAGGGTTTAAAAAGTTGTTATTCAACATGAGGCACGATCCAATTGACATTTTGAATAATTTTTGGTACAGTCCAAAAAATCAATTTTCGGATGAAAAACGATGACTCCGGACATGTCGAACGTTCCCAAAATGGTCTATAATGATGACATTTTAACATTTAATCTTTTGACTCTAAATGACTGTTGGATGTGAATTATGACTTTTTCAACTAAAATAAGTGTGTTTAAAGTCATTTCTGTGCCTGAAACGGGTCAAAATTGAAGCTTTTGAGTAAGCAAAACTCTGTAAAAATGGCACTTTTGGTCACTGTGAGGATTTAAAAAGTGGTTATTCAACATGAGGCACGATCCAATTGACATTTTGAATCATTTTTGGTACAGTCCAAAAAATCAATTTTTGGATGAAAAACGAGGACTCCGGACATGTCGAACGTTCCCAAAATGGTCTATAATGATGAAATTTTAACATTTAATCTTTTGACTCTAAATGACTATTGGATGTGAATTATGACTTTTTCAACTAAAATAAGTGTGTTTAAAGTCATTTCTGTGCCTGAAACGGGTCAAAGTTGAAGCTTTTGAGTAAGCAAAACTCTGTAAAAATGGCACTTTTGGTCACTGTGAGGGTTTAAAAAGTGGTTATTCAACATGAGGCACGATCCAATTGACATTTTGAATCATTTTTGGTACAGTCCCAAAAATCAATTTTCGGATGAAAAACGATGACTCCGGACATGTCGAACGTTCCCAAAATGGTCTATAATTATGAAATTTTAACATTTAATCTTTTGACTCTAAATGACTGTTGGATGTGAATTATGACTTTTTCAACTAAAATAAGTGTGTTTAAAGTCATTTCTGTGCCTGAAACGGGTCAAAATTGAAGCTTTTGAGTAAGCAAAACTCTGTAAAAATGGCACTTTTGGTCACTGTGAGGGTTTAAAAAGTGGTTATTCAAGATGAGGCACGATCCAATTGACATTTTGAATCATTTTTGGTACAGTCCCAAAAATCAATTTTCGGATGAAAAACGATGACTCCGGACATGTCGAACGTTCCCAAAATGGTCTATAATGATGAAATTTTAACATTTAATCTTTTGACTCTAAATGACTGTTGGATGTGCATTATGACTTTTTCAACTAAAATAAGTGTGTTTAAAGTCATTTCTGTGCCTGAAACGGGTCAAAATTGAAGCTTTTGAGTAAGCAAAACTCTGTAAAAATGGCAATTTTGGTCACTGTGAGGGTTTAAAAAGTGGTTATTCAACATGAGGCACGATCCAATTGACATTTTGAATCATTTTTGGTACAGTCCAAAAAATCAATTTTCGGATGAAAAACGATGACTCCGGACATGTCGAACGTTCCCAAAATGGTCTATAATGATGAAATTTTAACATTTAATCTTTTGACTCTAAATGACTGTTGGATGTGAATGATGACTTTTTCAACTAAAATAAGTGTGTTTAAAGTCATTTCTGTGCCTGAAACGGGTCAAAATTGAAGCTTTTGAGTAAGCAAAACTCTGTAAAAATGGCACTTTTGGTCACTGTGAGGGTTTAAAAAGTGGTTATTCAACATGAGGCACGATCCAATTGACATTTTGAATCATTTTTGGTACAGTCCCAAAAATCAATTTTCGGATGAAAAACGATGACTCCGGACATGTCGAACGTTCCCAAAATGGTCTATAATGATGAAATTTTAACATTTAATCTTTTGACTCTAAATGACTGTTGGATGTGAATTATGACTTTTTCAACTAAAATAAGTGTGTTTAAAGTCATTTCTGTGCCTGAAACGTGTCAAAATTGAAGCTTTTGAGTAAGCAAAACTCTGTAAAAATTGCACTTTTGGTCACTGTGAGGGTTTAAAAAGTGGTTATTCAACATGAGGTACGATCCAATTGACATTTTGAATCATTTTTGGTACAGTCCCAAAAATCAATTTTCGGATGAAAAACGATGACTCCGGACATGTCGAACGTTCCCAAAATGGTCTATAATGATGAAATTTTAACATTTAATCTTTTGACTCTAAATGACTGTTGGATGTGAATTATGACTTTTTCAACTAAAATAAGTGTGTTTAAAGTCATTTCTGTGCCTGAAACGGGTCAAAATTGAAGCTTTTGAGTAAGCAAAACTCTGTAAAAATGGCACTTTTGGTCACTATGAGGGTTTAAAAAGTGGTTATTCAACATGAGGCACAATCCAATTGACATTTAGAATCATTTTTGGTACAGTCCCAAAAATCAATTTTCGGATGAAAAATAACCCTGGGCGTAGTTCGCGGAGTCGGACTCCGCGGAGCTACGCGAAGACGTAGTTGCACTCCGCGAACTACGCGTAGCTCCGCAAGCATGCGGAGTTGCTTGCTGGGCCTGTTCGCGCGCTGTTTTTCGTCTTCGGGAGCGCGGTGCGCGTGTTCGGGGCGTTGCCTGCATGCTCGGGAAGGCTAGCGCGCTAAATTACCACAGAGGTTTGTCCCGCCTGCTTGCGTTCCCTTATTTCCTGTTCCGGGTCACAATTAACGTGGTCGCGTTGTGCAAGACATGTTCGGGAACTCATCTTCTCGTTCGCACTACAAAAGTGCGTGATCGCGCTAAATATCGCGCGAACCTACCCATGCGGTCGCGATGGGCGCAGCCATCTTGTGGATCACACACTCTGGCTATGGTTTTGGGCCTACTTTTGCATCCTGTTAAAATCTCTTTAATCCTTGTCTTTTTACCCACTTTTTCTAACTTTCTTTAGTTATTACCTATTTCTCTCTGTGCCTAGGTTTATATTTTTCATTTTATTTCTACTTTTACAACTTTTCTATTGCTTTTTACTTCCTTCTTGTTCTTTTACCTTGCTTCTTCTTTCCCCTACCTTTTTGTCTTGAACTTTTAGTTTTCTTCTACCCTCCACCCAGAACCATGGTCAAGGGCGCCAGCAGCAGCGGCGGCTCAAAGGGCAAGGCGCCAGTGCCCCAAAAAACTAGGCTGCCTTGCGGCAGAATGCGCCCCCAAGGGGTGAGGCCCCGCCAACTTTTTGGGGAGGAGGAGGTGGCTGCCCTGTTTTTTTTTATCCAGCGCTACCTCCCCTTGATGTTGGCAGCAGGTGGCAGGCCCGGCTCCGGCTACCAGCATATTGAGGAGCGTCTCCGGCGGTGGGTGAAGGTGCGCCGGGCAGTCTTCCGCTGCTCCGGTATCCGGCGTACCCACCACCAGCTGACCCACCGTTGGGCAGACATTTTGGACCGGGAGCAGGACCTGTTGGACCTGCTTGGCGTCGAGGTCGTGGGTCTTGGTGAGTGGCTACCCAAAAAAAAAAGTGTGTGTATAATATATCTCTATAGTAGTATAAGTATTGTTGTTGTATCTTTGTAAATCTTGGCTGAATAAGTAACGCAATGACTGGTGCTCCTAGTTACATTTCCGATGTATTCCGTTATTATATCTACTGTAATTGTATGACACTGGTCTATGCTGCGCTTCTTCATCTTCACTGACTCTTGCGTGTTCAATTTGGCGCTAGCTTTTGCTGTTTATTGGTGTGAGATTTTCTTTATTGTAGAGAACTGAAGTTAGTTAATGCTATTAATAGAGTCTTGTCCTTCCTTTGTCCGTCAGTGAAATAGCCGTTGATGGATAATTGTACGTGTTTGCAATGCATATTGTATCTTTTTTTCACGGCCTTCTCTTCTGCATGAATAATACTCCTCTGGCAATGAATGCAAAAGTTACTTTGTTCTTCTTACCTCAGCCAGGGCCGGATTTAGGCATGTTCAAGCTGTGCAACTGCACAGGGCCACCAAACGCCAGGGGCCACCCCACCAATATATATCCTTAATTTAATAATCCTCAGAGGATGGATACATATTTGCGTGGCAGCCCCTGGCAGGGATTTGGTGCCTCCGGCTCTGTTCCACTTCCAAACACCCTGACTCCCCCCTCTTCACTGGCCTCCGTGCTCCGCCCCGACCTCCTCTTCCGGGCCCCCCACCTACGCTCCCTGGCCAGGAGTCCAGGACCACCATGAGCCTATAGCCGCCCCTGCCTCAGCCCTCCATAGAACTGATGTAGTTTGTTTATTGAGTGGGTAGGGCAGCAGTAGCATTCAGTCAGTAGCAAAACAAAATATGATGCCATGAACGTACAATTTCGTGTTAGTTAGTATGCACAAAGTTAAGCATGTCTCCTCCTTGCGATCTATGCATTTTGCTGGCAAAAAATGAAAAAGAAATGGCTACTTACATTCTTGAATCTGTGGTGTTGTTCAGGTCTTACTGCCTCTGTGTTACTTAGTAATCTGCAATCAGAATGTTTATGGAACATTTGATTTGTTTTCACCAAGTACACTAGTCAGTGAATCATGCAAGGCAGTAGTCATTTGGTAGACCAATGTTTGTTTCTTTTAATGTTGTAGCAGTGGTTTTTGAAATGCTTGCTGTCTATGTTTCACAGCACTCAATGTTTTCTCTTTCTTTATTATTTCTTACATGAACCACAGAACCCAGGGGCAAGCAGAAGGCTGGGACCGAGTCGGCGGGTGAACGTGATTGTGAACCACAGGCACAGAGCTCCTCTACTGAGGATCCTGCTGCTGTCCCTAGTAAGTCCAACAGTGTTTTCTTTTGGAACAATGATATTTCCCTAACTTTCTAACGGAGCTTTTTTTCCAACCGATTAATGACATTTCACCTAACTGTTTAGTTAAGGTATCAATCTTTTCAAAAAATCTGTGATCGAATAGCGGAAGGCACAGGGTCCACTCCTGTCTTATGCTTTTTCCTCTGTAATGTCTCTTCTTTGGCAATTGACACCAACCAAGTATGCATGCAGATGTTGGTCTACTATTTTGTAAGCGTTAGTAATGAATACCACTACTACTCTTGCGGGTATTCTTCTATGCAGTGACATACATAACTATGTATGCACCCCAAAATTGGATGTTGTTGTTGATAGGCAGGTTGGACCTTACTTACTTACAGTCTTACACCTCAGTCACAGAACTCAGAGGAACCCACAATTCAATGAACGACAACCTATATGGGCTCAGTCATTGGTCAATTATTCAATTACCCCTTTCCTGAACCCCAATATGAAGATGCCAAATGCTTTTATTACACAATCCATAACCTAAGTAACCCCCTTTTTCTCACTCTCTCGTGTAAGTCTACAAGACAACAGACACTGAAAATATACTTCCGAGTCAATGTGGTACTTCAAAACCTTTATTTTGTTAGAAGTAACTAAGTAAGTAACATCAATGTTTTTAAGTTGTTCTGTCAAATACGTCAAGGGCAGGGCCACCAGAAGAAATCCAGAGTTAAAAAAGGCTCAATAAAAAGTATTCTACATTTGTACAGCTACCAGTGCACGATAGGGAAATGTTGGAAATGTCCGAGACCCCTCACCATTGAACGTATACTGGTTGCATATGCCTCTTGTTGGTAAGCTCTGCAAATCTTTGCTTCGTAGAAGTAAATCTTCTCATCTGCCGAAAGATAATGACAAAAGTGGTGCACGTTAGACAGTATGAAAACATTACATACATTTATTCAACTTTTTAGCTGTCATGCTAAAAAAAAGGTGTAACCTGAGGCTGTAAGGAAACTGGACTCCACAATCCACATTCAAAAAGTAAATACGGGCCTCTATTTTCCAAACTCTTCAGGTGTATGCTTTGAACTATCATGTGGCCTCAAAGGCGTCTCCTCGTACTGCGCAACAAGCTGTGAGGTAGCATGCGCAAAACTGTAGACATGTCATTGATGTACAAAGTAAACTGGTTAGGTTACATGGTTCAGTCTAACTTTCCAAGGACTAGAGTACCAGTATAGATGAGATGAGCTTGGGTACCATACCATACCAAATAAATGCTGATATGTGTAGTGTGTTACTTACTCTGCTGTACTAGGCAATGTGGACTACTAGTGATTACGTTGTACTTAACTGTTTTGCAGAACTCCGTTCTTGGTGAACAAGTACAATGGGAGCTGTGCATCCATCTAAAAAGGTGTACTTAATTACTTATTTTTATTTTTGCAGAACCGGTACCATCCACCAGTGCCGACGGGGGCAGCGGCGCTGCAACGCCGTCAGCAGAGGCGATCCCGGAGGGGAATGGAGGACCACCAGAGGCACCTACAGCAGCACCGGCAGCAGCGGGGGAGGAGACAACAACGGTGGGCGATGGTAAGTTACATTCAATAGTGATCCGCATTACTTGGTGGGTGGGGAAAACTTCCTCACTGTACTCTGATATTTATAGTGAACTTGAAGTTCTACTGGACAATATATGACGCCACTGTTCTCATTACCAAGCTTAGCAAAAGCATTACCACCGGCCAGAATTGATAAAATTAGTTATACATGCCTCTTCTATGTGACTACAACTCAGCTGTGAAAGGTTGGTGGCAGACTAAAAAAGTCTTATCCACAACATTACATGACCGCGATGGATTAACATGAGATTGATTTTAAGTATGATGAAAGGTGCAAGGAAAAAGCTCTAATCATATAATATAGAAGGATACTTTGGAATCAGCAATGCAGTTGTTTGAGAGCAGTTGGATGCGTGGGTTGTTGTGGAAGCATAGAAAGTGGAAAACACAGCTGCCTGCGTGGGTGGGAGACACATCCAATATTGGTGGTTAGTGGATAGTGGATACTAGTGTTGGCATCGGTGTTTTGGTTAAACACAAAGGCAAGGGAAGGAGGGGACGACTGGATGCATTCCGGGTCGTTGCTGGCGAAACACAAACCACCTAACGTTTGTTGGCGATATAAAGAATGATAGTCTCTAGAGTAGACATTTATTAGTACTAGCTGGCCACTGTTAATTTAATGTTAGTTTGAGACTGTCACTTTTCCCGGAAGCACAGAGTATATGATATAAAAAAACGAGATATGAAAAAGACAGGTGTTCGTATGTGGCCGTTGAAGTACACCCATACTATGTTACTAGGGCAGGCATAATGCCGTGCCAAAAAGGCAGACAAATGAAGTATATAAGGCGTAGAATGTTCAAGATAGATAAAACAACATTTTAGGTACTCAACTTGCTTGCTATTGCTACTGTACTGTGCCGCCCACTATGTGTTGGATCCATTTTGCGTTCTTTATTTGCTGGGATTTTTGATTACAACAATTCTGTCTCTTTCTTTATAGTTACTCCTTCTAAACCAACGAGGAAGGAGCTGGCAGTCCGGGCCCGTCAGCGGAAACTGCAGGCCATCGTTGAGGCCTACCGCCGGCTGGTGGCTCAGGCCGAGGAGGAGGAGGAGGAGGCGGCGGCAGCAGCTGCTGCCTCTTCCAATTCCCCGGCCCCCAAGCCTGCAGGAGTACGTCGGCGTGCTCAGGCAGCCGCCCGCCGCCAGATTTTCCCCGCATTGTCCACCCCCCCACAACAACATGGCTGCCAATGTAGGTGCCGCCAGTTCCAGCGAAAAATTCTCCTCCGGGTAACCAGGCTGGAGGTTTAAAGCAGTCAGACTAAAAAACAGATAGAGGAGCGTGTAAAGATCCTGGTGGATCAACACTTAAAAGCCCACCGGCTATGAGATGGACCCTGTTTGCCCCTTTTTCAATCCTTTTGTTGGTGGGTGGGAATTGGGTGTTGGGTTTTTACTTTTTTTTTACATGACATTGAGCGTGGGAATTTGGTTGGGGTTAGGGGAGGCGGGTAGGGGGACAGCTTGGTGTAGGATTTATATATATTTTATTTTTGTATCATCTTTAGTTATATATTACATTATGTTAAAATAAACGAGACACAAAGTTATGTTAAAAAGAAAACATTTGAAGTTCATTTGCGTTTCTTGTGGGGTTGGAGGGGGGAGTGTTTCACCAAATAATGTACGTTGTGCAACCTCGCAAGGTTTAATTTGGCCATGCAGGTCGGCGGACAGTGCTTTTTAATAATTAAATATATTGCCCACATCTTTAACATGCAAACAGATAGATGCAGTAAACCCTCACCGAGTTATATTTGTAGTATTAGAAGAACGACCAGTCTGTCTTGCGTTATACCTCACTGCAAACTTATCTTACCTGTGATTGCTGATGAGATGATGATGATTTATCATGAAGTGTGGCACTGCAAGGGCTACATTTGATTTCCAAGACAATGGCGAAGAATCTGTGGTTCAGAATCAGAACTTCTGTGATAGTAGTAGACAGACCCTGCCAGTAGCGACAAAAAGAAAGAGACAGTCATTTGCGTGACAGACAATGTGGGGGTAGTATAAGTAAGTACAGTACATTGCATGGGTGACCCAATATTGCAACTGCTAAACTGAAACAAAACAATGGTTTTGGGGACTGGAAACAAAGTGCAAGAGAAGATAAGAAGTTCAACTTTACTTGTAGTACTCACGGCAACGTCAAACTTTTCTAAATCATAATGCTTTACACTTTAAACCCAAAAAATTACGCCAATTCATTAGATGCATTCGTTGTTTGATGTTAATGGTAAATTATTTGGCGTTATACACAGAGCTTGAGTTGGGAAGCCGCAGAAGATCCTGGCCATGCCTTGTTGACATTTCACTATTGTTGCTTTGACCACATCTGCCCCAGCAAGCGCGTGATCAAATTGTTGGTGTATATTTAATGTAAGAAACATCACACCTCAATGTAACCACGCAGCCCGGGGGAAGAGGGTTAGGGATTGTTTAATGGATGGGTACGGGGGTTTTGGGAAAGGTTTGAGAAAGAAAAACAGTACGCATGGAGATTGGAGACAACAAAAGCAAAACAATGAAGACGATGATTTATGATGTTGATCAGCTAGCTAATGATTGTAAGCAATGGACGTAAGAAAAGGACACGCTGAATATGATTCTTGGTTTCCCGCAATCCAATTGCTTGATGATGAGGATCTGTGGTAAGGATGAGAGTTGATGCTCATACTATAAAGCAGTGGGTGAACCGTGAAAGATGTCCAGCCTGAAAAAGAAAAGGCAAATACAAAAGAATGTGAATGACCTAAACAAATTGTAATACAGTGAAGATAAAAAAACAATACAAAACAAGAGGAGTAGTCGTATGAGAGGACTTTCAGACTGAGGTGGCTTGGATACAATTTGTATAAGTCTACTAGTTGCATATCATTTTTAATGTAGAAGTACAAAAAAAGACAGGAGCCAGCACACAACAACAGGCCCACGACGACACAGGTTTGGCCGTTATACAAACTGCATTTCCCTAAAAATTTCAGAGCCACAGAAAGGTGAATGAAATTGAAAAAGCAACCTAGCATTTACAAAATTAATCAACAAAATCAATGCGTCATTCTCAGTCATCAATCATACCACTATTGTACTCTACCACAGCACTGTGCACAAACATATAGTAGCCTGGGTCTACTGTGCTGTGACTCTTATTTGTATTTATTTATTACCTTGTATTCCACTCCAAGAAACATCGTGCATCAATCAGCTCAGATCCAACCGCCGGACAGCAAAGATAAATTAAGTCCTGACTGCATCTGTAGTAGTAGGAACACAAATAAATAATTTCTATTATTAGTAAATAACATGGAAGAATTGGCTATCACGTGAGTCTGAACTGAAGTTACTAGTATACTTCAACTCCATGAACATTAGCTCAGAGTCAGCCAAAAAATACATCCAATGCAATGCATGGCATCATTCATTTTTATACCTGTTTTGCTCTTCTTCTCTTTCACTGTCAGAAGATTGATCACAGATGCTGCCGAGCCTTTGTAATGCGAGTCATCACAACAAGTTGACTTCAGTTGTGGATGCCTGCTCAAGTTTCTTTTGACACAGAAGAGTCGTCTCTGAATGCCTGCAGACAGAGGTGGTAGCCTTAACAGTAAGACTCAGCAAGGCAGTTATTATGAGTTGCAGATTTCAAATGAAATAGAGGATGGCTGTAGTCATGTACGGTTCACTTATTATGGAGGGACTGTTAGAGGCTACATTATTGTTATTGTACTATACTCCATCTACAACATCAAATGTATGGCTGCCAAGATGGAATTGTATTGACTTGAGTGGGAGTCAAGAAGATGCAGCAAGACTCTGAGGAGTGCAGTCAACATGGAACATAAATGCACAGGCGTGCAACTCCAGGAGGTAACTAAAAAAGATACAGCGAAAATAAAATGCACAGGTGTGCAACTCCAGTAGGTACATTAAAAGAATGAGTGGTGGGGATGGATTTGGTTGAGCTTTTTATTTTAAGATTAGCAGTTTTGCACCAGAAAGTCATTTTTAATAAGAAAATAAATAACACAAATAAAAGAAGGGAAAAAGTCACAATTTAACAGCCTATTGGTCAGGGAAGAGGTGCTCGTCCTCAAACTCTGCGGGTCCGGACAGCAGTAGGTCATGTAACCCAGCAGTGATGAATTCTTCGGGCTCGCTTTCTTCATCCTGCTCTGATTCACGTACAGTATAGTCTGGTGGTATGAAGTGTTGATTCATTTTTATCATTGTCAGCCTCTCGACGCTTTTGGGGGAGAGACTGGTCCTTTTCGATGTCACAATGGCACCAGCAGCACTGAAAACCCGCTCAGAGGCGACACTGGCTACAGGACAAGCCAAATACTTTATCGCCAGCCTGCTCAGCACTGGCCACTGTCTCCTTCTTTCATACCAATAGACCAATGGGCTTTGCTCCATGAACACCTCTGTTGTGTCATCCAGATAGGCCTGAACCATCCGCTCAGTGTTCATTGGTGCTCGGCTTTGCTGCTCCTCTTTCCCCTTTGCAACAGCAACGGACTTACCCATCCCCTTCTGTAGAAAAAAAGCAGTTATGCTTTTGGTTGTGTCTGCTGAATCAGATCGTGTAGGTGCTGCTTTTGGTACTGTTGGTGCCTGCAGGGAAGCGGACGCACCGCTCTCATGCTGTGATGAACTTGCCTGAGTTGCCTCAGGAGGATGGCCTGGAGTACTTTGACTGTCCTGGGCTGGCACTGTCAGGCCTTTAAGTAACAGCCGTTCAGTTTCAAAATCATTAGCTTCCACAGCTATGGAACTTTTGTAATTGGCAACATCCCCATCTGAAAAAGGAATGACTGCGCTACTGCTGACAAACAATTTGTACCGTGGATCCAAGATTGTTGCAGTTATGTAATTTGGATCTGACACAATCATTTTAAGCCTTGCATTTACAGATAAGCGGTTGCGTAAGGCCTTGGCCAAGGTACATGCATCAACTTTTTCTTCGTCACCTTCGTATGTTTCACAGACCTCCTTCAGCTGTTGCTCGAGCATGTACAACAATGGGATGGCTTGGCCCATAGTACAGTCCTCCCTGCTAACTGCACGTGTGAACACCTCAAAAGGTTGTAGCATCTCTGTCAAGCATTTAATGATGTCCCACTGCCACATCTCAACGGTCAGGCTTTTAAGATTAACAGTAGGATCCACTAATCTTCTTGACATTACATAAGCATTCAGTGGTATGTACTGCTCAAAGAGACGCTCAAGCATGAAATAAGTCGAGTTCCAACGTGTTGGGCCTCCTGGATCAGTGCTTTGACTGGCAAATTATGCTCCCGCTGAATGACGCGTAGCAGCTTCCGCGCTTTGAAAGAATGGTTAAAATGCGTGCATATTCTTCTGCAGATGGTCAGTATGGTGCTGACTTGGGGTTCATTTTTCAGAAAGTCTTGCACGACTAAGTTAATGCAGTGTGCCAAACAGGGTACCCTGAAATACTGTCCATCTTTCATTGCCCTCACTACATTACTGCCATTGTCGGTGGCAACAAAACCAATCTTAAGGCCTCTTGGTTTCAGCCATTCAAAGACCTTGCTGTTAAAGTCAGACAAAATGTTGTCAGCAGTATGATTTTTCTCCATACCAAACATGGCTACAGTTGCATGTTTGCGAGTGTCATTGAAAATCCCAGCAACGTCAAGAAGGCCTGATGTTAACTTGTCTTTCACACCTGCAAAAGAGATCCAGTGTGCGGTGATGCACATGTAATCTGCTGTGGCTTCGCGACTGCTCCACATGTCGGTTGTCAGGTGGATACAATGGACAACACTCTGTTGTAAGGCTTTCCCAATCAATCCCAGCACGTCGTGGTGTAGTGCTGGAATAGCAACTCTTGCAAAATAGTAGCGACTGGGAACGTCCCATTTTGGGGCGAGTGTTGCCACTAATTGCCGAAATCCCACTGCCTCAACAAATGAAAATGGGAGAAGGTCCAGTGCCAACATTTTTGCAAGTTTCGCATTGTACAAACGTGCTGTTGGGTGGTTCCGCTCGTACTTTCCCTCCTGCCTAAACATGCCAGTAATGGTAAGCTGCTTGGTAATTCTGTCTGTTCTGCTAGACGGACCACCTTTCAACGCAGACTTTTCACTCCTTGCCCTTGGTGTCTCCGGCTGACTCTGGTGCCACTGAGAAGTTGCTGATGCTGAGGATTTGGACTGCACCACTCCAGTGCTGGCGACAGGGCTCATTGGTGTACCACTCCCAGATAGAAGGTCATCGTCTCCCTCTTCTTCCATGAGTGGACCTTGTAGTACTGTATCCTCCCCACCAACACCAGTGCTTACATCTTTTTGTAAGCTTGCAAGGTGGTTCTCCCATACAATTGTGTGTGTTTTTTTCATATGGGTCGTTGGGCCTCCAGTACCATAGTTTGTACCAATCTTACCACGACTAACATTGGTGTGACAAATGGAGCATATAGCAATGTTCTCCTGATGTGGGTGAACCGTAAAAAAATCCCAGACTGGGGAGCTAAACTTTTGTCTCCTGCCATAGGAAGAGGAGGACCCACTTCCAATCCCGGATGAACTGGAGCCTTTTTGTTGCATTTCCCTATGTGACAGTTCAGTACTAGTACTGCCACTACCTCCTTCTGTTGAGGTGGCGCTTGCGCTGGATGTCGCACGCTGCCGGGCCTTCGCTGATGCAAAAATGGGAGCTGGTGTTACTTTGGGCGCTGAGTGTGTAGGAGTTACACGTGCTACCTGCTCATCACTAATCGCAGCCCTTCTGGATAGGGTGAAAATGCTGGTCTCTACATCCTCTGCACCAGGAATAACGCTTGTGATGATGACATTGTCAGTGTCAGACCCGTCTTTATCACCATCAGTATCCTGTTCACCTACATCGAACTCCGGAAGTTCAAGCCTTGACGGATCCTTCCTTTTTCCCAGCCTGGTCTTTTGATGCCTCTCCTTTGAATGCTCAGTTCTTCGTTGTGGATGCCATTCCTTATCAAGGTCATCTGAAGGGATGCTATGCGAAGAACTCGATGCACTGCCACTAAGCCTCCTTTCCTTTCGTAAATTTAAAGACAGTATATCACCTCCAGAAGTGGCTTCCTCTTCTTCTTGCTCGGAATGAGGCTCTACTTCCTGAACTGCCCCGACATCGGGAGGAACAACTTCCACTATTGCGTGCGGAGACGGTGGTTGTTGTTCTTGAGGAAGTACTATAGCGTGCTGTGGTTCTTCAACAACTACTACTGTGGGATTTGGTTGTTGTTGTTTAACAACTATTGCGGGCGGTGGTTGTGGTTTTTCAACAACTATTGCGGGAAGTGGTTGTGGTTGTTGAACATCTACTGCTGGCGGCGGTTGTTCAGCACTTTCATCTTGCGTGGATTGTGTGCTACTTTGAGACAGCGATAAGTTAAGTTCAGGCTCAGTATCACTGCTTTGTAACACTAGGTCGGCTACCTCTTCGACCCTCATGTGCTTGGCCCTGGGTTGGTGGCTTGCCCCCGCTAATGCGGATGTGCTGGCTCCAGCTTGCACCACGGACACCGCTGCTGCAGGCGTACGTTTTGGGGGCCCAAAAAAGGTTTGGGGGTCCATACCAGCCTTAAGTGACACTTCCTTCTTCTGTACCTTCTTCTCAGCAACTTTCTTGGTGGTGGAGGACCTGGTAACTGCTCTCTTAGGACCCATCTTCTTCTGATGTCAGCAGCACACAGCAGCACTCAGTAGCACAAATTGCAGAGATGTGTGGTCAGATGAGTCACACACCACACGTGGCGTACAATTGAAGGACGTCCGTCTGGCAGTTGAACGGGCGATGGATGAAAACAGCCAGCACCTCCTCAGTCTTTTTCTGTGCACCTACAAGCAAAGAAGACAGAAAACGTCAGTCAAACAAGCAGTAAGCCAACACATGAACAATTGAAAGACACAGAGGGCAATGTATAAAACACAAAAAAGAAGACTAATAGTACGAGCACCACAGCTCCCAGCCAGAAATAACCAATAATAAAGTCAAGCAGGCCTATCATATACCAATATGGACAGAAAAAGGAGGTTGCCTGCTACACATGAGTCATGACAGGTTAATGCAAGGAAAATCAAAATACCCCATGGCTAAGAGTTTGTAAAACTTCACTGCAAAAACACAAACAAGTCATAAAATTATTACACACACAAAAAAGTTACCTACCCCCCTGCCCAGACAACCAACTTGGAAATGCAATGGCATACACACATGCCGTAATGATGGTAATTAAATAGACCAAATCGAAACAGCTACATAAAGCAGCCCGCTAACTAGTAACTAACTACCACCTCTGGGACTCTGTCCTACTATCAGATCAGACCAAAAGCAGGGAGGCCAATGATAAAAGCACAAAGGAAGTACCTACAAAATGGCCGCCACCACATGGCCTGTCCAGGAAGACAAAACTACAACCAAATAACACAAATATGAGGACTTTTTGGTAGCACAGGGGACACATTAAACATTTTCGAGGAACTTTTATGCAACTCGGGACATATTGTTCGCGAGAATGCAAAATCGGCGTGTTCGGCAACGCGAATCGAGTAAAAAGTCGTTATCGCGTTCCCGAGCCAGTACATTGAGCGCGCGAACAAGACAAAAAAGGTAAGGTCGCGTTCTCACACGGCGCGACGTTACCAAAACTACCCGAGCTGTATTCCTAGGGTTACCTAATGGCAGGGAGTGCCATAATAGCTACACACAAGCAACCAAAAAACTAAAAGTACCACCATTACAAAAAAATGTGAAGCAATCCAAAGCCATACACGGTGTAATTAAAGTTACACCACAAAAATAGTTGATTAACTTGAATGCACCTATGGCTGTGAGTGGTAGTACCTACAAAAGCCTTGGATGGCTATGGCAAAAGAAGAGAACCAGGGAAGGACACAGAAAATGGCCGCCTCCATAGGGCCAGGAGGACAGGGACACCCAAAAACAACATGGAAAGGGGATGCACCCAAAATGGCCTCCACCACATGGCAAAATCAGTCACAAAGGAAGCATACACAAAATGGCCGCCCCCACATGGCCTGCCCACCAACAACAACATAGCAGAATCATCACAAAGGAAGTAAGTACACACAAAATGGCCCTCACCACTACATGAAAAGAAAGAGAGGACAGACAATAAATGCCTATGCCAAAGGGACAATGCTTAGCTTCACAAAATGGACACACCAGACACCACCCCCCAAATTGGTCACCCCAACCATAAACAAGAAATCATTACATAGAGGACAGAAAGGAACTGGGAGTGGCCCATGCTCCAGGAAGACAAAACTACAACCAAATAAGTAAATAACACAAAAATGAGGACTTTTTGGTAGCACAGGGGACACATTAAACATTTTCGAGGAACTTTTATGCAACTCGGGACATATTGTTCGCGAGAATGCAAAATCGGCGTGTTCGGCAACGCGAATCGAGTAAAAAGTTGTTATCGCGTTCCCGAGCCAGTACATTGAGCGCGCGAACAAGACAAAAAAGGTAAGGTCGCGTTCTCACACGGCGCGACGTTACCAAAACTACCCGAGCTGTATTCCTAGGGTTACCTAATGGCAGGGAGTGCCATAATAGCTACACACAAGCAACCAAAAAACTAAAAGTACCACCATTACAAAAAAATGTGAAGCAATCCAAAGCCATACACGGTGTAATTAAAGTTACACCACAAAAATAGTTGATTAACTTGAATGCACCTATGGCTGTGAGTGGTAGTACCTACAAAAGCCTTGGATGGCTATGGCAAAAGAAGAGAACCAGGGAAGGACACAGAAAATGGCCGCCTCCATAGGGCCAGGAGGACAGGGACACCCAAAAACAACATGGAAAGGGGATGCACCCAAAATGGCCTCCACCACATGGCAAAATCAGTCACAAAGGAAGCATACACAAGATGGCCGCCACCACATGGCCTGCCCACCAACAACAACATAGCAGAATCATCACAAAGGAAGTAAGTACACACAAAATGGCCCTCACCACTACATGAAAAGAAAGAGAGGACAGACAATAAATGCCTATGCCAAAGGGACAATGCTTTGCTTCACAAAATGGACACACCAGACACCACCCCCCAAATTGGTCACCCCAACCATAAACAAGAAATCATTACATAGAGGACAGAAAGGAACTGGGAGTGGCCCATGCTCCAGGAAGACAAAACTACAACCAAATAAGTAAATAACACAAAAATGAGGACTTTTTGGTAGCACAGGGGACACATTAAACATTTTCGAGGAACTTTTATGCAACTCGGGACATATTGTTCGCGAGAATGCAAAATCGGCGTGTTCGGCAACGCGAATCGAGTAAAAAGTCGTTATCGCGTTCCCGAGCCAGTACATTGAGCGCGCGAACAAGACAAAAAAGGTAAGGTCGCGTTCTCACACGGCGCGACGTTACCAAAACTACCCGAGCTGTATTCCTAGGGTTACCTAATGGCAGGGAGTGCCATAATAGCTACACACAAGCAACCAAAAAACTAAAAGTACCACCATTACAAAAAAATGTGAAGCAATCCAAAGTCATACACGGTGTAATTAAAGTTACACCACAAAAATAGTTGATTAACTTGAATGCACCTATGGCTGTGAGTGGTAGTACCTACAAAAGCCTTGGATGGCTATGGCAAAAGAAGAGAACCAGGGAAGGACACAGAAAATGGCCGCCTCCATAGGGCCAGGAGGACAGGGATACCCAAAAACAACATGGAAAGGGGATGCACCCAAAATGGCCTCCACCACATGGCAAAATCAGTCACAAAGGAAGCATACACAAAATGGCCGCCCCCACATGGCCTGCCCACCAACAACAACATAGCAGAATCATCACAAAGGAAGTAAGTACACACAAAATGGCCCTCACCACTACATGAAAAGAAAGAGAGGACAGACAATAAATGCCTATGCCAAAGGGACAATGCTTAGCTTCACAAAATGGACACACCAGACACCACCCCCCAAATTGGTCACCCCAACCATAAACAAGAAATCATTACATAGAGGACAGAAAGGAACTGGGAGTGGCCCATGCTCCAGGAAGACAAAACTACAACCAAATAAGTAAATAACACAAAAATGAGGACTTTTTGGTAGCACAGGGGACACATTAAACATTTTCGAGGAACTTTTATGCAACTCGGGACATATTGTTCGCGAGAATGCAAAATCGGCGTGTTCGGCAACGCGAATCGAGTAAAAAGTCGTTATCGCGTTCCCGAGCCAGTACATTGAGCGCCCGAACAAGACAAAAAGGTAAGGTCGCGTTCTCACACGGCGCGACGTTACCAAAACTACCCGAGCTGTATTCCTAGGGTTACCTAATGGCAGAAATTGACAGACACCCGAAACCTGACATACCCCACACATAAACATAAGATTTTCTAAATCAAACCAGTCCATCCATGATTTCCTAATTAGAGGTACACCAGAAAAACAGTTACTTACCTTTCATGACCCTCTGACTAGTACCTCTGGCCTACTGGAAGAGTAGGCCACAAGTTTGGAGGCCTATGGCAAGACCAAAGTGGCTGGGAAACATAAAATGGCCGCCAACAACACATGGCCAGGCCAACCACAGAAAGTTATTACAATGAACTCAAACATGCCTACACACTAACTACATGGAGTACTAGGGTCAGCTATTGGCTTAAAAAAATAAAAAAACTTTTTCATTACACAAACAGAAATTCCACAGCAGACATTGCTATTGCATAATGATGACCATAATCCAATGCCAGCCATGATTTTTGTTTACAAACTTGAATAAAAATTTAAACACAGAATTATGATTTTACCCATGGGTACCTCTCTATGTAGCCTGGATGAAATTTAAAAAGAAATACAAGTTGGGACCTCATAAAAGTAGGCACCCATCAATAATTTAAATCAAGGAATGAATACTGTAGTTAAAACATTTTAAATCAAACAAACACAAGTCTACAACATCATACTCACTCATACATTACTGAACTTACTTGAAAAAGAGAATTCAAAATCCAAAAGTCCTCAGTAAGATTCAAAAAAAGCAGTAATGCAGCCAACACACACAGAAAGTGATCCTGCCAGCTCAAAATCCAAATGAAAGTGACCACCTCATGGACAAAGCACTGGGAGGAGCCTGGTGGACAGGAACAGGAAGTTGTGAACTCCAGAGCCCTTCCTCCTTAATATTCAAAAATACAGTAGAAACAGAAAGAGGACTCCTTCCCCCAAAAAAATACATCCAAAGGTACAACTTTGAGGGGTTTCTCACTTGTTTGCTAACCAAAATGGTAATTTATTATTATGGTTTAACTTTTAACATGCTCGCGAGTTATTCTGTGCAAGATTGCAGGTTCTGCGTGTTCGGCAACTCGATCTTACCAACAAACATACTCGCGCGTCCTTATGGCTTTATCGCGCTTCCAATGACGTTATCGCGTTCGCACAGCTGCACGGAAGGGTTTACAAACATGGTGGCCGACGCGACCGGGAAAAAGCGAACGCAGAACCAAGGTAAGCCATTGCCGCGCACGCGATAATGTTATTTAGCGCGCGACAATGTTATTTAGCGCGCGACAACTACGCTCCGCGCCGGATAGCGGAGTTATCGGCAGCTACGCGAACTCCGCGGAACGCGGAGTTGCCAAAACTCCGCAAACTCCGCAAACGGAGCGTAGTTCTTCGCCCAGGGTTAATGAAAAACGATGACTCCGGACATGTCGAACGTTCCCAAAATGGTCTATAATGATGAAATTTTAACATTTAATCTTTTGACTCTAAATGACTGTTGGATGTGAATTATGACTTTTTCAACTAAAATAAGTGTGTTTAAAGTCATTTCTGTGCCTGAAACGGGTCAAAATTGAAGCTTTTGAGTAAGCAAAACTCTGTAAAAATGGCACTTTTGGTCACTGTGAGGGTTTAAAAAGTGGTTATTCAACATGAGGCACGATCCAATTGACATTTTGAATCATTTTTGGTACAGTCCAAAAAATCAATTTTCGGATGAAAAACGATGACTCCGGACATGCCGAACGTTCCCAAAATGGTCTATAATGATGAAATTTTAACATTTAATCTTTTGACTCTAAATGACTGTTGGATGTGAATTATGACTTTTTCAACTAAAATAAGTGTGTTTAAAGTCATTTCTGTGCCTGAAACGGGTCAAAATTGAAGCTTTTGAGTAAGCAAAACTCTGTAAAAATGGCACTTTTGGTCACTGTGAGGGTTTAAAAAGTGGTTATTCAACATGAGGCACGATCCAATTGACATTTTGAATCATTTTTGGTACAGTCCAAAAAATCAATTTTCGGATGAAAAACGATGACTCCGGACATGTCGAACGTTCCCAAAATGGTCTATAATGATGAAATTTTAACATTTAATCTTTTGACTCTAAATGACTGTTGGATGTGAATTATGACTTTTTCAACTAAAATAAGTGTGTTTAAAGTCATTTCTGTGCCTGAAACGGGTCAAAATTGAAGCTTTTGAGTAAGCAAAACTCTGTAAAAATGGCACTTTTGGTCACTGTGAGGGTTTAAAAAGTGGTTATTCAACATGAGGCACGATCCAATTGACATTTTGAATCATTTTTGGTACAGTCCCAAAAATCAATTTTCGGATGAAAAACGATGACTCCGGACATGTCGAACGTTCCCAAAATGGTCAATAATGATGAAATTTTAACATTTAATCTTTTGACTCTAAATGACTGTTGGATGTGAATTATGACTTTTTCAACTAAAATAAGTGTGTTTAAAGTCATTTCTGTGTCTGAAACGGGTCAAAAATGAAGCTTTTGAGTAAGCAAAACTCTGTAAAAATGGCACTTTTGGTCACTGTGAGGGTTTAAAAAGTGGTTATTCAACATGAGGCACGATCCAATTGACATTTGAATCATTTTTGGTACAGTCCCAAAAATCAATTTTCGGATGAAAAACGATGACTCCGGACATGCCGAACGTTCCCAAAATGGTCTATAATGATGAAATTTTAACACTTAATCTTTTGACTCTAAATGACTGTTGGATGTGAATTATGACTTTTTCAACTAAAATAAGTGTGTTTAAAGTCATTTCTGTGCCTGAAACGGGTCAAAATTGAACCTTTTGAGTAAGCAAAACTCTGTAAAAATGGCACTTTTGGTCACTGTGAGGGTTTAAAAAGTAGTTATTCAACATGAGGCACGATCCAATTGACATTTTGAATCATTTTTGGTACAGTCCAAAAAATCAATTTTCGGATGAAAAACGATGACTCCGGACATGTCGAACGTTCCCAAAATGGTCTATAATGATGAAATTTTAACATTTAATCTTTTGACTGTAAATGACTGTTGGATGTGAATTATGACTTTTTCAACTAAAATAAGTGTGTTTAAAGTCATTTCTGTGCCTGAAACGGGTCAAAATTGAAGCTTTTGAGTAAGCAAAACTCTGTAAAAATGGCACTTTTGGGCACTGTGAGGGTTTAAAAAGTGGTTATTCAACATGAGGCATGATCCAATTGACATTTTGAATCATTTTTGGTACAGTCCCAAAAATCAATTTTCGGATGAAAAACGATGACTCCGGACATGTCGACCGTTCCCAAAATGGTCTATAATGATGACATTTTAACATTTAATCTTTTGACTCTAAATGACTGTTGGATGTGAATTATGACTTTTTCAACTAAAATAAGTGTGTTTAAAGTCATTTCTGTGCCTGAAACGGGTCAAAATTGAAGCTTTTGAGTAAGCAAAACTCTGTAAAAATGGCACTTTTGGTCACTATGAGGGTTTAAAAAGTGGTTATTCAACATGAGGCACGATCCAATTGACATTTAGAATCATTTTTGGTACAGTCCCAAAAATCAATTTTCGGATGAAAAACGATGACTCCGGACATGTCGAACGTTCCCAAAATGGTCAACAATGATGAAATTTTAACATTTAATCTTTTGACTCTAAATGACTGTTGGATGTGAATTATGACTTTTTCAACTAAAATAAGTGTGTTTAAAGTCATTTCTGTGACTGAAACGGGTCAAAATTGAAGCTTTTGAGTAAGCAAAACTCTGTAAAAATGGCCATTTTGGTCACTGTGAGGGTTTAAAAAGTGGTTATTCAACATGAGGCACGATCCAATTGACATTTTGAATCATTTTTGGTACAGTCCAAAAAATCAATTTTCGGATGAAAAACGATGACTCCAGACATGTCGAACGTTCCCAAAATGGTCTATAATGATGAAATTTTAACATTTAATCTTTTGACTCTAAATGACTGTTGGATGTGAATTATGACTTTTTCAACTAAAATAAGTGTGTTTAAAGTCATTTCTGTGCCTGAAACGGGTCAAAATTGAAGCTTTTGAGTAAGCAAAACTCTGTAAAAATGGCACTTTTGGTCACTATGAGGGTTTAAAAAGTGGTTATTCAACATGAGGCACGATCCAATTGACATTTTGAATCATTTTTGGTACAGTCCCAAAAATCAATTTTCGGATGAAAAACGATGACTCCGGACATGTCGAACGTTCCCAAAATGGTCAACAATGATGAAATTTTAACATTTAATCTTTTGACTCTAAATGACTGTTGGATGTGAATTATGACTTTTTCAACTAAAATAAGTGTGTTTAAAGTCATTTCTGTGCCTGAAACGGGTCAAAATTGAAGCTTTTGAGTAAGCAAAACTCTGTAAAAATGGCACTTTTGGTCACTGTGAGGGTTTAAAAAGTGGTTATTCAACATGAGGCATGATCCAATTGACATTTTGAATCATTTTTTGTACAGTCCAAAAAATCGATTTTCGGATGAAAAACGATGACTCCGGACATGTCGAACGTTCCCAAAATCGTCTATAATGATGAAATTTTAACATTTAATCTTTTGACTCTAAATGACTGTTGGATGTGAATTATGACTTTTTCAACTAAAATAAGTGTGTTTAAAGTCATTTCTGTGACTGAAACGGGTCAAAATTGAAGCTTTTGAGTAAGCAAAACTCTGTAAAAATTGCACTTTTGGTCACTGTGAGGGTTTAAAAAGTGGTTATTCAACATGAGGCACGATCCAATTCACATTTTGAATCATTTTTGGTACAGTCCAAAAAATCAATTTTCGGATGAAAAACGATGACTCCGGACATGCCGAACGTTCCCAAAATGGTCTATAATGATGACATTTTAACATTTAATCTTTTGACTCTAAATGACTGTTGGATGTGAATTATGACTTTTTCAACTAAAATAAGTGTGTTTAAAGTCATTTCTGTGCCTGAAACGGGTCAAAATTGAAGCTTTTGAGTAAGCAAAACTCTGTAAAAATGGCACTTTGGTCACTGTGAGGGTTTAAAAAGTGGTTATTCAACATGAGGCACGATCCAATTGACATTTTGAATCATTTTTGGTACAGTCCCAAAAATCAATTTTCGGATGAAAAACGATGACTCCGGACATGTCGAACATTCCCAAAATGGTCAATAATGATGAAATTTTAACATTTAATCTTTTGACTTTAAATGACTGTTGGAAGTGAATTATGACTTTTTCAACTAAAATAAGTGTGTTTAAAGTCATTTCTGTGCCTGAAACGGGTCAAAATTGAAGCTTTTGAGTAAGCAAAACTCTGTAAAAATTGCAATTTTGGTCACTGTGAGGGTTTAAAAAGTGGTTATTCAACATGAGGCACGATCCAATTGACATTTTGAATCATTTTTGGTACAGTCCAAAAAATCAATTTTCGGATGAAAAACGATGACTCCGGACATGTCGAACGTTCCCAAAATGGTCTATAATGATGAAATTTTAACATTTAATTTTTTGACTCTAAATGACTGTTGGATGTGAATTATGACTTTTTCAACTAAAATAAGTGTGTTTAAAGTCATTTCTGTGCCTGAAACGGGTCAAAATTGAAGCTTTTGAGTAAGCAAAACTCTGTAAAAATTGCACTTTTGGTCACTGTGAGGGTTTAAAAAGTGGTTATTCAACATGAGGCATGATCCAATTGACATTTTGAATCATTTTTGGTACAGTCCCAAAAATCAATTTTCGGATGAAAAACGATGACTCCGGACATGTCGAACGTTCCCAAAATGGTCAATAATGACGAAATTTTAACATTTAATCTTTTGACTCTAAATGACTGTTGGATGTGAATTATGACTTTTTCAACTAAAATAAGTGTGTTTAAAGTCATTTCTGTGACTGAAACGGGTCAAAATTGAAGCTTTTGAGTAAGCAAAACTCTGTAAAAATGGCCATTTTGGTCACTGTGAGGGTTTAAAAAGTGGTTATTCAACATGAGGCACGATCCAATTGACATTTTGAATCATTTTTGGTACAGTCCAAAAAATAAATTTTCGGATGAAAAACGATGACTCCGGACATGCCGAACGTTCCCAAAATGGTCTATAATGATGAAATTTTAACACTTAATCTTTTGACTCTAAATGACTGTTGGATGTGAATTATGACTTTTTCAACTAAAATAAGTGTGTTTAAAGTCATTTCTGTGCCTGAAACGGGTCAAAATTGAACCTTTTGAGTAAGCAAAACTCTGTAAAAATGGCACTTTTGGTCACTGTGAGGGTTTAAAAAGTGGTTATTCAACATGAGGCACGATCCAATTGACATTTTGAATCATTTTTGGTACAGTCCAAAAAATCAATTTTCGGATGAAAAACGATGACTCCGGACATGTCGAACGTTCCCAAAATGGTCTATAATGATGAAATTTTAACATTTAATCTTTTGACTGTAAATGACTGTTGGATGTGAATTATGACTTTTTCAACTAAAATAAGTGTGTTTAAAGTCATTTCTGTGCCTGAAACGGGTCAAAATTGAAGCTTTTGAGTAAGCAAAACTCTGTAAAAATGGCACTTTTGGGCACTGTGAGGGTTTAAAAAGTGGTTATTCAACATGAGGCATGATCCAATTGACATTTTGAATCATTTTTGGTACAGTCCCAAAAATCAATTTTCGGATGAAAAACGATGACTCCGGACATGTCGACCGTTCCCAAAATGGTCTATAATGATGACATTTTAACATTTAATCTTTTGACTCTAAATGACTGTTGGATGTGAATTATGACTTTTTCAACTAAAATAAGTGTGTTTAAAGTCATTTCTGTGCCTGAAACGGGTCAAAATTGAAGCTTTTGAGTAAGCAAAACTCTGTAAAAATGGCACTTTTGGTCACTATGAGGGTTTAAAAAGTGGTTATTCAACATGAGGCACGATCCAATTGACATTTAGAATCATTTTTGGTACAATCCCAAAAATCAATTTTCGGATGAAAAACGATGACTCCGGACATGTCGAACGTTCCCAAAATGGTCAACAATGATGAAATTTTAACATTTAATCTTTTGACTCTAAATGACTGTTGGATGTGAATTATGACTTTTTCAACTAAAATAAGTGTGTTTAAAGTCATTTCTGTGCCTGAAACGGGTCAAAATTGAAGCTTTTGAGTAAGCAAAACTCTGTAAAAATGGCATTTTTGGTCACTATGAGGGTTTAAAAAGTGGTTATTCAACATGAGGCACGATCCAATTGACATTTTGAATCATTTTTGGTACAGTCCCAAAAATCAATTTTCGGATGAAAAACGATGACTCCGGACATGTCGAACGTTCCCAAAATGGTCAACAATGATGAAATTTTAACATTTAATCTTTTGACTCTAAATGACTGTTGGATGTGAATTATGACTTTTTCAACTAAAATAAGTGTGTTTAAAGTCATTTCTGTGCCTGAAACGGGTCAAAATTGAAGCTTTTGAGTAAGCAAAACTCTGTAAAAATGGCACTTTTGGTCACTGTGAGGGTTTAAAAAGTGGTTATTCAACATGAGGCATGATCCAATTGACATTTTGAATCATTTTTTGTACAGTCCAAAAAATCGATTTTCGGATGAAAAACGATGACTCCGGACATGTCGAACGTTCCCAAAATTGTCTATAATGATGAAATTTTAACATTTAATCTTTTGACTCTAAATGACTGTTGGATGTGAATTATGACTTTTTCAACTAAAATAAGTGTGTTTAAAGTCATTTCTGTGACTGAAACGGGTCAAAATTGAAGCTTTTGAGTAAGCAAAACTCTGTAAAAATGGCCATTTTGGTCACTGTGAGGGTTTAAAAAGTGGTTATTCAACATGAGGCACGATCCAATTCACATTTTGAATCATTTTTGGTACAGTCCAAAAAATCAATTTTCGGATGAAAAACGATGACTCCGGACATGCCGAACGTTCCCAAAATGGTCTATAATGATGACATTTTAACATTTAATCTTTTGACTCTAAATGACTGTTGGATGTGAATTATGACTTTTTCAACTAAAATAAGTGTGTTTAAAGTCATTTCTGTGCCTGAAACGGGTCAAAATTGAAGCTTTTGAGTAAGCAAAACTCTGTAAAAATGGCACTTTTGGTCACTGTGAGGGTTTAAAAAGTGGTTATTCAACATGAGGCACGATCCAATTGACATTTTGAATCATTTTTGGTACAGTCCCAAAAATCAATTTTCGGATGAAAAACGATGACTCCGGACATGTCGAACGTTCCCAAAATGGTCAATAATGATGAAATTTTAACATTTAATCTTTTGACTTTAAATGACTGTTGGATGTGAATTATGACTTTTTCAACTAAAATAAGTGTGTTTAAAGTCATTTCTGTGCCTGAAACGGGTCAAAATTGAAGCTTTTGAGTAAGCAAAACTCTGTAAAAATTGCAATTTTGGTCACTGTGAGGGTTTAAAAAGTGGTTATTCAACATGAGGCACGATCCAATTGACATTTTGAATCATTTTTGGTACAGTCCCAAAAATCAATTTTCGGATGAAAAACGATGACTCCGGACATGTCGAACGTTCCCAAAATGGTCTATAATGATGAAATTTTAACATTTAATCTTTTGACTCTAAATGACTGTTGGATGTGAATTATGACTTTTTCAACTAAAATAAGTGTGTTTAAAGTCATTTCTGTGACTGAAACGGGTCAAAATTGAAGCTTTTGAGTAAGCAAAACTCTGTAAAAATGGCCATTTTGGTCACTGTGAGGGTTTAAAAAGTGGTTATTCAACATGAGGCACGATCCAATTGACATTTTGAATCATTTTTGGTACAGTCCAAAAAATCAATTTTCGGATGAAAAACGATGACTCCAGACATGTCGAACGTTCCCAAAATGGTCTATAATGATGAAATTTTAACATTTAATCTTTTGACTCTAAATGACTGTTGGATGTGAATTATGACTTTTTCAACTAAAATAAGTGTGTTTAAAGTCATTTCTGTGCCTGAAACGGGTCAAAATTGAAGCTTTTGAGTAAGCAAAACTCTGTAAAAATGGCACTTTTGGTCACTATGAGGGTTTAAAAAGTGGTTATTCAACATGAGGCACGATCCAATTGACATTTTGAATCATTTTTGGTACAGTCCCAAAAATCAATTTTCGGATGAAAAACGATGACTCCGGACATGTCGAACGTTCCCAAAAAGGTCAACAATGATGAAATTTTAACATTTAATCTTTTGACTCTAAATGACTGTTGGATGTGAATTATGACTTTTTCAACTAAAATAAGTGTGTTTAAAGTCATTTCTGTGCCTGAAACGGGTCAAAATTGAAGCTTTTGAGTAAGCAAAACTCTGTAAAAATGGCACTTTTGGTCACTGTGAGGGTTTAAAAAGTGGTTATTCAACATGAGGCATGATCCAATTGACATTTTGAATCATTTTTTGTACAGTCCAAAAAATCGATTTTCGGATGAAAAACGATGACTCCGGACATGTCGAACGTTCCCAAAATCGTCTATAATGATGAAATTTTAACATTTAATCTTTTGACTCTAAATGACTGTTGGATGTGAATTATGACTTTTTCAACTAAAATAAGTGTGTTTAAAGTCATTTCTGTGACTGAAACGGGTCAAAATTGAAGCTTTTGAGTAAGCAAAACTCTGTAAAAATGGCCATTTTGGTCACTGTGAGGGTTTAAAAAGTGGTTATTCAACATGAGGCACGATCCAATTCACATTTTGAATCATTTTTGGTACAGTCCAAAAAATCAATTTTCGGATGAAAAACGATGACTCCGGACATGCCGAACGTTCCCAAAATGGTCTATAATGATGACATTTCAACATTTAATCTTTTGACTCTAAATGACTGTTGGATGTGAATTATGACTTTTTCAACTAAAATAAGTGTGTTTAAAGTCATTTCTGTGCTTGAAACGGGTCAAAATTGAAGCTTTTGAGTAAGCAAAACTCTGTAAAAATGGCACTTTTGGTCACTGTGAGGGTTTAAAAAGTGGTTATTCAACATGAGGCACGATCCAATTGACATTTTGAATCATTTTTGGTACAGTCCCAAAAATCAATTTTCGGATGAAAAACGATGACTCCGGACATGTCGAACGTTCCCAAAATGGTCAATAATGATGAAATTTTAACATTTAATCTTTTGACTTTAAATGACTGTTGGATGTGAATTATGACTTTTTCAACCAAAATAAGTGTGTTTAAAGTCATTTCTGTGCCTGAAACGGGTCAAAATTGAAGCTTTTGAGTAAGCAAAACTCTGTAAAAATTGCAATTTTGGTCACTGTGAGGGTTTAAAAAGTGGTTATTCAACATGAGGCACGATCCAATTGACATTTTGAATCATTTTTGGTACAGTCCCAAAAATCAATTTTCGGATGAAAAACGATGACTCCGGACATGCCGAACGTTCCCAAAATGGTCTATAATGATGACATTTTAACATTTAATCTTTTGACTCTAAATGACTGTTGGATGTGAATTATGACTTTTTCAACTAAAATAAGTGTGTTTAAAGTCATTTCTGTGCTTGAAACGGGTCAAAATTGAAGCTTTTGAGTAAGCAAAACTCTGTAAAAATGGCACTTTTGGTCACTGTGAGGGTTTAAAAAGTGGTTATTCAACATGAGGCACGATCCAATTGACATTTTGAATCATTTTTGGTACAGTCCCAAAAATCAATTTTCGGATGAAAAACGATGACTCCGGACATGTCGAACGTTCCCAAAATGGTCAATAATGATGAAATTTTAACATTTAATCTTTTGACTCTAAATGACTGTTGGATGTGAATTATGACTTTTTCAACTAAAATAAGTGTGTTTAAAGTCATTTCTGTGACTGAAACGGGTCAAAATTGAAGCTTTTGAGTAAGCAAAACTCTGTAAAAATGGCCATTTTGGTCACTGTGAGGGTTTAAAAAGTGGTTATTCAACATGAGGCACGATCCAATTGACATTTTGAATCATTTTTGGTACAGTCCAAAAAATCAATTTTCGGATGAAAAACGATGACTCCGGACATGTCGAACGTTCCCAAAATGGTCTATAATGATGAAATTTTAACATTTAATCTTTTGACTCTAAATGACTGTTGGATGTGAATTATGACTTTTTCAACTAAAATAAGTGTGTTTAAAGTCATTTCTGTGCCTGAAACGGGTCAAAATTGAAGCTTTTGAGTATGCAAAACTCTGTAAAAATGGCACTTTTGGTCACTGTGAGGGTTTAAAAAGTGGTTATTCAACATGAGGCACGATCCAATTGACATTTTGAATCATTTTTGGTACAGTCCCAAAAATCAATTTTCGGATGAAAAACGATGACTCCGGACATGTCGAACGTTCCCAAAATGGTCAATAATGATGAAATTTTAACATTTAATCTTTTGACTTTAAATGACTGTTGGATGTGAATTATGACTTTTTCAACTAAAATAAGTGTGTTTAAAGTCATTTCTGTGCCTGAAACGGGTCAAAATTGAAGCTTTTGAGTAAGCAAAACTCTGTAAAAATTGCACTTTTGGTCACTGTGAGGGTTTAAAAAGTGGTTATTCAACATGAGGCACGATCCAATTGACATTTTGAATCATTTTTTGTACAGTCCCAAAAATCAATTTTCGGATGAAAAACGATGACTCCGGACATGTCGAACGTTCCCAAAATGGTCTATAATGATGACATTTTAACATTTAATCTTTTGACTCTAAATGACTGTTGGATGTGAATTATGACTTTTTCAACTAAAATAAGTGTGTTTAAAGTCATTTCTGTGACTGAAACGGGTCAAAATTGAAGCTTTTGAGTAAGCAAAACTCTGTAAAAATGGCCATTTTGGTCACTGTGAGGGTTTAAAAAGTGGTTATTCAACATGAGGCACGATCCAATTGACATTTTGAATCATTTTTGGTACAGTCCAAAAAATCAATTTTCGGATGAAAAACGATGACTCCGGACATGTCGAACGTTCCCAAAATGGTCTATAATGATGAAATTTTAACATTTAATCTTTTGACTCTAAATGACTGTTGGATGTGAATTATGACTTTTTCAACTAAAATAAGTGTGTTTAAAGTCATTTCTGTGCCTGAAACGGGTCAAAATTGAAGCTTTTGAGTAAGCAAAACTCTGTAAAAATGGCACTTTTGGTCACTGTGAGGGTTTAAAAAGTGGTTATTCAACATGAGGCACGATCCAATTGACATTTTGAATCATTTTTGGTACAGTCCCAAAAATCAATTTTCGGATGAAAAACGATGACTCCGGACATGTTGAACGTTCCCAAAATGGTCTATAATGATGAAATTTTAACATTTAATCTTTTGACTCTAAATGACTGTTGGATGTGCATTATGACTTTTTCAACTAAAATAAGTGTGTTTAAAGTCATTTCTGTGCCTGAAACGGGTCAAAATTGAAGCTTTTGAGTATGCAAAACTCTGTAAAAATGGCACTTTTGGTCACTGTGAGGGTTTAAAAAGTGGTTATTCAACATGAGGCTCGATCCAATTGACATTTTGAATCATTTTTGGTACAGTCCCAAAAATCAATTTTCGGATGAAAAACGATGACTCCGGACATGTCGAACGTTCCCAAAATGGTCAATAATGATGAAATTTTAACATTTAATCTTTTGACTTTAAATGACTGTTGGATGTGAATTATGACTTTTTCAACTAAAATAAGTGTGTTTAAAGTCATTTCTGTGCCTGAAACGGGTCAAAATTGAAGCTTTTGAGTAAGCAAAACTCTGTAAAAATTGCACTTTTGGTCACTGTGAGGGTTTAAAAAGTGGTTATTCAACATGAGGCACGATCCAATTGACATTTTGAATCATTTTTTGTACAGTCCCAAAAATCAATTTTCGGATGAAAAACGATGACTCCGGACATGTCGAACGTTCCCAAAATGGTCTATAATGATGACATTTTAACATTTAATCTTTTGACTCTAAATGACTGTTGGATGTGAATTATGACTTTTTCAACTAAAATAAGTGTGTTTAAAGTCATTTCTGTGACTGAAACGGGTCAAAATTGAAGCTTTTGAGTAAGCAAAACTCTGTAAAAATGGCCATTTTGGTCACTGTGAGGGTTTAAAAAGTGGTTATTCAACATGAGGCACGATCCAATTGACATTTTGAATCATTTTTGGTACAGTCCAAAAAATCAATTTTCGGATGAAAAACGATGACTCCGGACATGTCGAACGTTCCCAAAATGGTCTATAATGATGAAATTTTAACATTTAATCTTTTGACTCTAAATGACTGTTGGATGTGAATTATGACTTTTTCAACTAAAATAAGTGTGTTTAAAGTCATTTCTGTGCCTGAAACGGGTCAAAATTGAAGCTTTTGAGTAAGCAAAACTCTGTAAAAATTGCACTTTTGGTCACTGTGAGGGTTTAAAAAGTGGTTATTCAACATGAGGCATGATCCAATTGACATTTTGAAGCATTTTTGGTACAGTCCCAAAAATCAATTTTCGGATGAAAAACGATGACTCCGGACATGTCGAACGTTCCCAAAATGGTCAATAATGACGAAATTTTAACATTTAATCTTTTGACTCTAAATGACTGTTGGATGTGAATTATGACTTTTTCAACTAAAATAAGTGTGTTTAAAGTCATTTCTGTGCCTGAAACGGGTCAAAATTGAAGCTTTTGAGTAAGCAAAACTCTGTAAAAATGGCACTTTTGGTCACTGTGAGGGTTTAAAAAGTGGTTATTCAACATGAGGCACGATCCAATTGACATTTTGAATCATTTTTGGTACAGTCCCAAAAATCAATTTTCGGATGAAAAACGATGACTCCGGACATGTTGAACGTTCCCAAAATGGTCTATAATGATGAAATTTTAACATTTAATCTTTTGACTCTAAATGACTGTTGGATGTGCATTATGACTTTTTCAACTAAAATAAGTGTGTTTAAAGTCATTTCTGTGCCTGAAACGGGTCAAAATTGAAGCTTTTGAGTAAGCAGAACTCTGTAAAAATGGCAATTTTGGTCACTGTGTGGGTTTAAAAAGTGGTTATTCAACATGAGGCACGATCCAATTGACACTTTGAATCATTTTTGGTACAGTCCAAAAAATCAATTTTCGGATGAAAAACGATGACTCCGGACATGTCGAACGTTCCCAAAATGGTCTATAATGATGAAATTTTAACATTTAATCTTTTGACTCTAAATGACTGTTGGATGTGAATGATGACTTTTTCAACTAAAATAAGTGTGTTTAAAGTCATTTCTGTGCCTGAAACGGGTCAAAATTGAAGCTTTTGTGTAAGCAAAACTCTGTAAAAATGGCACTTTTGGTCACTGTGAGGGTTTAAAAAGTGGTTATTCAACATGAGGCACGATCCAATTGACATTTTGAATCATTTTTGGTACAGTCCCAAAAATCAATTTTCGGATGAAAAACGATGACTCCGGACATGTCGAACGTTCCCAAAATGGTCTATAATGATGAAATTTTAACATGTAATCTTTTGACTCTAAATGACTGTTGGATGTGAATTATGATTTTTTCAAGTAAAATAAGTGTGTTTAAAGTCATTTCTGTGACTGAAACGGGTCAAAATTGAAGCTTTTGAGTAAGCAAAACTCTGTAAAAATGGCACTTTTGGTCACTGTGAGGGTTTAAAAAGTGGTTATTCAACATGAGGCACGATCCAATTGACATTTTGAATCATTTTTGGTACAGTCCCAAAAATCAATTTTCGGATGAAAAACGATGACTCCGGACATGTCGAACGTTCCCAAAATGGTCAATATTGACGAAATTTTAACATTTAATCTTTTGACTCTAAATGACTGTTGGATGTGAATTATGACTTTTTCAACTAAAATAAGTGTGTTTAAAGTCATTTCTGTGCCTGAAACGGGTCAAAATTGAAGCTTTTGAGTAAGCAAAACTCTGTAAAAATGGCACTTTTGGTCACTGTGAGGGTTTAAAAAGTGGTTATTCAACATGAGGCACGATCCAATTGACATTTTGAATCATTTTTGGTACAGTCCCAAAAATCAATTTTCGGATGAAAAACGATGACTCCGGACATGTTGAACGTTCCCAAAATGGTCTATAATGATGAAATTTTAACATTTAATCTTTTGACTCTAAATGACTGTTGGATGTGCATTATGACTTTTTCAACTAAAATAAGTGTGTTTAAAGTCATTTCTGTGCCTGAAACGGGTCAAAATTGAAGCTTTTGAGTAAGCAGAACTCTGTAAAAATGGCACTTTTGGTCACTGTGAGGGTTTAAAAAGTGGTTATTCAACATGAGGCTCGATCCAATTGACATTTTGAATCATTTTTGGTACAGTCCCAAAAATCAATTTTCGGATGAAAAACGATGACTCCGGACATGTCGAACGTTCCCAAAATGGTCAATAATGATGAAATTTTAACATTTAATCTTTTGACTTTAAATGACTGTTGGATGTGAATTATGACTTTTTCAACTAAAATAAGTGTGTTTAAAGTCATTTCTGTGCCTGAAACGGGTCAAAATTGAAGCTTTTGAGTAAGCAAAACTCTGTAAAAATTGCACTTTTGGTCACTGTGAGGGTTTAAAAAGTGGTTATTCAACATGAGGCACGATCCAATTGACATTTTGAATCATTTTTTGTACAGTCCCAAAAATCAATTTTCGGATGAAAAACGATGACTCCGGACATGTCGAACGTTCCCAAAATGGTCTATAATGATGACATTTTAACATTTAATCTTTTGACTCTAAATGACTGTTGGATGTGAATTATGACTTTTTCAACTAAAATAAGTGTGTTTAAAGTCATTTCTGTGACTGAAACGGGTCAAAATTGAAGCTTTTGAGTAAGCAAAACTCTGTAAAAATGGCCATTTTGGTCACTGTGAGGGTTTAAAAAGTGGTTATTCAACATGAGGCACGATCCAATTGACATTTTGAATCATTTTTGGTACAGTCCAAAAAATCAATTTTCGGATGAAAAACGATGACTCCGGACATGTCGAACGTTCCCAAAATGGTCTATAATGATGAAATTTTAACATTTAATCTTTTGACTCTAAATGACTGTTGGATGTGAATTATGACTTTTTCAACTAAAATAAGTGTGTTTAAAGTCATTTCTGTGCCTGAAACGGGTCAAAATTGAAGCTTTTGAGTAAGCAAAACTCTGTAAAAATTGCACTTTTGGTCACTGTGAGGGTTTAAAAAGTGGTTATTCAACATGAGGCATGATCCAATTGACATTTTGAAGCATTTTTGGTACAGTCCCAAAAATCAATTTTCGGATGAAAAACGATGACTCCGGACATGTCGAACGTTCCCAAAATGGTCAATAATGACGAAATTTTAACATTTAATCTTTTGACTCTAAATGACTGTTGGATGTGAATTATGACTTTTTCAACTAAAATAAGTGTGTTTAAAGTCATTTCTGTGCCTGAAACGGGTCAAAATTGAAGCTTTTGAGTAAGCAAAACTCTGTAAAAATGGCACTTTTGGTCACTGTGAGGGTTTAAAAAGTGGTTATTCAACATGAGGCACGATCCAATTGACATTTTGAATCATTTTTGGTACAGTCCCAAAAATCAATTTTCGGATGAAAAACGATGACTCCGGACATGTTGAACGTTCCCAAAATGGTCTATAATGATGAAATTTTAACATTTAATCTTTTGACTCTAAATGACTGTTGGATGTGCATTATGACTTTTTCAACTAAAATAAGTGTGTTTAAAGTCATTTCTGTGCCTGAAACGGGTCAAAATTGAAGCTTTTGAGTAAGCAGAACTCTGTAAAAATGGCAATTTTGGTCACTGTGTGGGTTTAAAAAGTGGTTATTCAACATGAGGCACGATCCAATTGACACTTTGAATCATTTTTGGTACAGTCCAAAAAATCAATTTTCGGATGAAAAACGATGACTCCGGACATGTCGAACGTTCCCAAAATGGTCTATAATGATGAAATTTTAACATTTAATCTTTTGACTCTAAATGACTGTTGGATGTGAATGATGACTTTTTCAACTAAAATAAGTGTGTTTAAAGTCATTTCTGTGCCTGAAACGGGTCAAAATTGAAGCTTTTGTGTAAGCAAAACTCTGTAAAAATGGCACTTTTGGTCACTGTGAGGGTTTAAAAAGTGGTTATTCAACATGAGGCACGATCCAATTGACATTTTGAATCATTTTTGGTACAGTCCCAAAAATCAATTTTCGGATGAAAAACGATGACTCCGGACATGTCGAACGTTCCCAAAATGGTCTATAATGATGAAATTTTAACATGTAATCTTTTGACTCTAAATGACTGTTGGATGTGAATTATGATTTTTTCAAGTAAAATAAGTGTGTTTAAAGTCATTTCTGTGACTGAAACGGGTCAAAATTGAAGCTTTTGAGTAAGCAAAACTCTGTAAAAATGGCACTTTTGGTCACTGTGAGGGTTTAAAAAGTGGTTATTCAACATGAGGCACGATCCAATTGACATTTTGAATCATTTTTGGTACAGTCCCAAAAATCAATTTTCGGATGAAAAACGATGACTCCGGACATGTCGAACGTTCCCAAAATGGTCAATAATGATGAAATTTTAACATTTAATCTTTTGACTTTAAATGACTGTTGGATGTGAATTATGACTTTTTCAACTAAAATAAGTGTGTTTAAAGTCATTTCTGTGCCTGAAACGGGTCAAAATTGAAGCTTTTGAGTAAGCAAAACTCTGTAAAAATTGCACTTTTGGTCACTGTGAGGGTTTAAAAAGTGGTTATTCAACATGAGGCACGATCCAATTGACATTTTGAATCATTTTTTGTACAGTCCCAAAAATCAATTTTCGGATGAAAAACGATGACTCCGGACATGTCGAACGTTCCCAAAATGGTCTATAATGATGACATTTTAACATTTAATCTTTTGACTCTAAATGACTGTTGGATGTGAATTATGACTTTTTCAACTAAAATAAGTGTGTTTAAAGTCATTTCTGTGACTGAAACGGGTCAAAATTGAAGCTTTTGAGTAAGCAAAACTCTGTAAAAATGGCCATTTTGGTCACTGTGAGGGTTTAAAAAGTGGTTATTCAACATGAGGCACGATCCAATTGACATTTTGAATCATTTTTGGTACAGTCCAAAAAATCAATTTTCGGATGAAAAACGATGACTCCGGACATGTCGAACGTTCCCAAAATGGTCTATAATGATGAAATTTTAACATTTAATCTTTTGACTCTAAATGACTGTTGGATGTGAATTATGACTTTTTCAACTAAAATAAGTGTGTTTAAAGTCATTTCTGTGCCTGAAACGGGTCAAAATTGAAGCTTTTGAGTAAGCAAAACTCTGTAAAAATTGCACTTTTGGTCACTGTGAGGGTTTAAAAAGTGGTTATTCAACATGAGGCATGATCCAATTGACATTTTGAAGCATTTTTGGTACAGTCCCAAAAATCAATTTTCGGATGAAAAACGATGACTCCGGACATGTCGAACGTTCCCAAAATGGTCAATAATGACGAAATTTTAACATTTAATCTTTTGACTCTAAATGACTGTTGGATGTGAATTATGACTTTTTCAACTAAAATAAGTGTGTTTAAAGTCATTTCTGTGCCTGAAACGGGTCAAAATTGAAGCTTTTGAGTAAGCAAAACTCTGTAAAAATGGCACTTTTGGTCACTGTGAGGGTTTAAAAAGTGGTTATTCAACATGAGGCACGATCCAATTGACATTTTGAATCATTTTTGGTACAGTCCCAAAAATCAATTTTCGGATGAAAAACGATGACTCCGGACATGTTGAACGTTCCCAAAATGGTCTATAATGATGAAATTTTAACATTTAATCTTTTGACTCTAAATGACTGTTGGATGTGCATTATGACTTTTTCAACTAAAATAAGTGTGTTTAAAGTCATTTCTGTGCCTGAAACGGGTCAAAATTGAAGCTTTTGAGTAAGCAGAACTCTGTAAAAATGGCAATTTTGGTCACTGTGTGGGTTTAAAAAGTGGTTATTCAACATGAGGCACGATCCAATTGACACTTTGAATCATTTTTGGTACAGTCCAAAAAATCAATTTTCGGATGAAAAACGATGACTCCGGACATGTCGAACGTTCCCAAAATGGTCTATAATGATGAAATTTTAACATTTAATCTTTTGACTCTAAATGACTGTTGGATGTGAATGATGACTTTTTCAACTAAAATAAGTGTGTTTAAAGTCATTTCTGTGCCTGAAACGGGTCAAAATTGAAGCTTTTGTGTAAGCAAAACTCTGTAAAAATGGCACTTTTGGTCACTGTGAGGGTTTAAAAAGTGGTTATTCAACATGAGGCACGATCCAATTGACATTTTGAATCATTTTTGGTACAGTCCCAAAAATCAATTTTCGGATGAAAAACGATGACTCCGGACATGTCGAACGTTCCCAAAATGGTCTATAATGATGAAATTTTAACATGTAATCTTTTGACTCTAAATGACTGTTGGATGTGAATTATGACTTTTTCAACTAAAATAAGTGTGTTTAAAGTCATTTCTTTGCCTGAAACGGGTCAAAATTGAATCTTTTGAGTAAGCAAAACTCTGTAAAAATGGCACTTTTGGTCACTGTGAGGGTTTAAAAAGTGGTTATTCAACATGAGGCACAATCCAATTGACATTTTGAATCATTTTTGGTACAGTCCAAAAAATCAATTTTCGGATGAAAAACGATGACTCCGGACATGTCGAACGTTCCCAAAATGGTCAATAATGATGAAATTTTAACATTTAATCTTTTGACTTTAAATGACTGTTGGATGTGAATTATGACTTTTTCAACTAAAATAAGTGTGTTTAAAGTCATTTCTGTGCCTGAAACGGGTCAAAATTGAAGCTTTTGAGTAAGCAAAACTCTGTAAAAATGGCACTTTTGGTCACTGTGAGGGTTTAAAAAGTGGTTATTCAACATGAGGCACGATCCAATTGACATTTTGAATCATTTTTGGTACAGTCCCAAAAATCAATTTTCGGATGAAAAACGATGACTCCGGACATGTCGAACGTTCCCAAAATGGTCTATAATGATGAAATTTTAACATTTAATCTTTTGACTCTAAATGACTGTTGGATGTGAATTATGACTTTTTCAACTAAAATAAGTGTGTTTAAAGTCATTTCTGTGACTGAAACGGGTCACAATTGAAGCTTTTGAGTAAGCAAAACTCTGTAAAAATGGCCATTTTGGTCACTGTGAGGGTTTAAAAAGTGGTTATTCAACATGAGGCACGATCCAATTGACATTTTGAATCATTTTTGGTACAGTCCAAAAAATCAATTTTCGGATGAAAAACGATGACTCCGGACATGTCGAACGTTCCCAAAATGGTCAATAATGACGAAATTTTAACATTTAATCTTTTGACTCTAAATGACTGTTGGATGTGAATTATGACTTTTTCAACTAAAATAAGTGTGTTTAAAGTCATTTCTGTGCCTGAAACGGGTCAAAATTGAAGCTTTTGAGTAAGCAAAACTCTGTAAAAATGGCACTTTTGGTCACTGTGAGGGTTTAAAAAGTGGTTATTCAACATGAGGCACGATCCAATTGACATTTTGAATCATTTTTGGTACAGTCCCAAAAATCAATTTTCGGATGAAAAACGATGACTCCGGACATGTCGAACGTTCCCAAAATGGTCTATAATGATGAAATTTTAACATTTAATCTTTTGACTCTAAATGACTGTTGGATGTGCATTATGACTTTTTCAACTAAAATAAGTGTGTTTAAAGTCATTTCTGTGCCTGAAACGGGTCAAAATTGAAGCTTTTGAGTAAGCAAAACTCTGTAAAAATGGCAATTTTGGTCACTGTGTGGGTTTAAAAAGTGGTTATTCAACATGAGGCACGATCCAATTGACATTTTGAATCATTTTTGGTACAGTCCCAAAAATCAATTTTCGGATGAAAAACGATGACTCCGGACATGTCGAACGTTCCCAAAATGGTCTATAATGATGAAATTTTAACATTTAATCTTTTGACTCTAAATGACTGTTGGATGTGAATGATGACTTTTTCAACTAAAATAAGTGTGTTTAAAGTCATTTCTGTGCCTGAAACGGGTCAAAATTGAAGCTTTTGTGTAAGCAAAACTCTGTAAAAATGGCACTTTTGGTCACTGTGAGGGTTTAAAAAGTGGTTATTCAACATGAGGCCCGATCCAATTGACATTTTGAATCATTTTTGGTACAGTCCCAAAAATCAATTTTCGGATGAAAAACGATGACTCCGGACATGCCGAACGTTCCCAAAATGGTCTATAATGATGAAATTTTAACATTTAATCTTTTGACTCTAAATGACTGTTGGATGTGAATTATGACTTTTTCAACTAAAATAAGTGTGTTTAAAGTCATTTCTGTGCCTGAAACGGGTCAAAATTGAAGCTTTTGAGTAAGCAAAACTCTGTAAAAATGGCACTTTTGGTCACTGTGAGGGTTTAAAAAGTGGTTATTCAACATGAGGCACGATCCAATTGACATTTTGAATCATTTTTGGTACAGTCCCAAAAATCAATTTTCGGATGAAAAACGATGACTCCGGACATGTCGAACGTTCCCAAAATGGTCTATAATGATGAAATTTTAACATTTAATCTTTTGACTCCAAATGACTGTTGGATGTGCATTATGACTTTTTCAACTAAAATAAGTGTGTTTAAAGTCATTTCTGTGCCTGAAACGGGTCAAAATTGAAGCTTTTGAGTAAGCAAAACTCTGTAAAAATGGCACTTTTGGTCACTGTGAGGATTTAAAAAGTGGTTATTCAACATGAGGCACGATCCAATTGACATTTTGAATCATTTTTGGTACAGTCCAAAAAATCAATTTTCGGATGAAAAACGATGACTCCGGACATGTCGAACGTTCCCGAAATGGTCTATAATGATGAAATTTTAACATTTAATCTTTTGACTCTAAATGACTGTTGGATGTGAATTATGACTTTTTCAACTAAAATAAGTGTGTTTAAAGTCATTTCTGTGCCTGAAACGGGTCAAAATTGAAGCTTTTGAGTAAGCAAAACTCTGTAAAAATTGCACTTTTGGTCACTGTGAGGGTTTAAAAAGTGGTTATTCAACATGAGGCATGATCCAATTGACATTTTGAATCATTTTTGGTACAGTCCCAAAAATCAATTTTCGGATGAAAAACGATGACTCCGGACATGTCGAACGTTCCCAAAATGGTCAATAATGACGAAATTTTAACATTTAATCTTTTGACTCTAAATGACTGTTGGATGTGAATTATGACTTTTTCAACTAAAATAAGTGTGTTTAAAGTCATTTCTGTGCCTGAAACGGGTCAAAATTGAAGCTTTTGAGTATGCAAAACTCTGTAAAAATGGCACTTTTGGTCACTGTGAGGGTTTAAAAAGTGGTTATTCAACATGAGGCACGATCCAATTGACATTTTGAATCATTTTTGGTACAGTCCCAAAAATCAATTTTCGGATGAAAAACGATGACTCCGGACATGTCGAACGTTCCCAAAATGGTCAATAATGATGAAATTTTAACATTTAATCTTTTGACTTTAAATGACTGTTGGATGTGAATTATGACTTTTTCAACTAAAATAAGTGTGTTTAAAGTCATTTCTGTGATTGAAACGGGTCAAAATTGAAGCTTTTGAGTAAGCAAAACTCTGTAAAAATTGCACTTTTGGTCACTGTGAGGGTTTAAAAAGTGGTTATTCAACATGAGGCACGATCCAATTGACATTTTGAATCATTTTTGGTACAGTCCCAAAAATCAATTTTCGGATGAAAAACGATGACTCCGGACATGTCGAACGTTCCCAAAATGGTCTATAATGATGAAATTTTAACATTTAATCTTTTGACTCTAAATGACTGTTGGATGTGAATTATGACTTTTTCAACTAAAATAAGTGTGTTTAAAGTCATTTCTGTGACTGAAACGGGTCAAAATTGAAGCTTTTGAGTAAGCAAAACTCTGTAAAAATGGCCATTTTGGTCACTGTGAGGGTTTAAAAAGTGGTTATTCAACATGAGGCACGATCCAATTGACATTTTGAATCATTTTTGGTACAGTCCAAAACATCAATTTTCGGATGAAAAACGATGACTCCGGACATGTCGAACGTTCCCAAAATGGTCTATAATGATGAAATTTTAACATTTAATCTTTTGACTCTAAATGACTGTTGGATGTGAATTATGACTTTTTCAACTAAAATAAGTGTGTTTAAAGTCATTTCTGTGCCTGAAACGGGTCAAAATTGAAGCTTTTGAGTAAGCAAAACTCTGTAAAAATTGCACTTTTGGTCACTGTGAGGGTTTAAAAAGTGGTTATTCAACATGAGGCATGATCCAATTGACATTTTGAAGCATTTTTGGTACAGTCCCAAAAATCAATTTTCGGATGAAAAACGATGACTCCGGACATGTCGAACGTTCCCAAAATGGTCAATAATGACAAAATTTTAACATTTAATCTTTTGACTCTAAATGACTGTTGGATGTGAATTATGACTTTTTCAACTAAAATAAGTGTGTTTAAAGTCATTTCTGTGCCTGAAACGGGTCAAAATTGAAGCTTTTGAGTAAGCAAAACTCTGTAAAAATGGCACTTTTGGTCACTGTGAGGGTTTAAAAAGTGGTTATTCAACATGAGGCACGATCCAATTGACATTTTGAATCATTTTTGGTACAGTCCCAAAAATCAATTTTCGGATTAAAAACGATGACTCCGGACATGTTGAACGTTCCCAAAATGGTCTATAATGATGAAATTTTAACATTTAATCTTTTGACTCTAAATGACTGTTGGATGTGCATTATGACTTTTTCAACTAAAATAAGTGTGTTTAAAGTCATTTCTGTGCCTGAAACGGGTCAAAATTGAAGCTTTTGAGTAAGCAGAACTCTGTAAAAATGGCAATTTTGGTCACTGTGTGGGTTTAAAAAGTGGTTATTCAACATGAGGCACGATCCAATTGACATTTTGAATCATTTTTGGTACAGTCCCAAAAATCAATTTTCGGATAAAAAACGATGACTCCGGACATGTCGAACGTTCCCAAAATGGTCTATAATGATGAAATTTTAACATTTAATCTTTTGACTCTAAATGACTGTTGGATGTGAATTATGACTTTTTCAACTAAAATAAGTGTGTTTAAAGTCATTTCTGTGACTGAAACGGGTCACAATTGAAGCTTTTGAGTAAGCAAAACTCTGTAAAAATGGCCATTTTGGTCACTGTGAGGGTTTAAAAAGTGGTTATTCAACATGAGGCACGATCCAATTGACATTTTGAATCATTTTTGGTACAGTCCAAAAAATCAATTTTCGGATGAAAAACGATGACTCCGGACATGTCGAACGTTCCCAAAATGGTCAATAATGACGAAATTTTAACATTTAATCTTTTGACTCAAAATGACTGTTGGATGTGAATTATGACTTTTTCAACTAAAATAAGTGTGTTTAAAGTCATTTCTGTGCCTGAAACGGGTCAAAATTGAAGCTTTTGAGTAAGCAAAACTCTGTAAAAATGGCACTTTTGGTCACTGTGAGGGTTTAAAAAGTGGTTATTCAACATGAGGCACGATCCAATTGACATTTTGAATCATTTTTGGTACAGTCCCAAAAATCAATTTTCGGATGAAAAACGATGACTCCGGACATGTCGAACGTTCCCAAAATGGTCTATAATGATGAAATTTTAACATTTAATCTTTTGACTCTAAATGACTGTTGGATGTGCATTATGACTTTTTCAACTAAAATAAGTGTGTTTAAAGTCATTTCTGTGCCTGAAACGGGTCAAAATTGAAGCTTTTGAGTAAGCAAAACTCTGTAAAAATGGCAATTTTGGTCACTGTGTGGGTTTAAAAAGTGGTTATTCAACATGAGGCACGATCCAATTGACATTTTGAATCATTTTTGGTACAGTCCCAAAAATCAATTTTCGGATGAAAAACGATGACTCCGGACATGTCGAACGTTCCCAAAATGGTCTATAATGATGAAATTTTAACATTTAATCTTTTGACTCTAAATGACTGTTGGATGTGAATGATGACTTTTTCAACTAAAATAAGTGTGTTTAAAGTCATTTCTGTGCCTGAAACGGGTCAAAATTGAAGCTTTTGTGTAAGCAAAACTCTGTAAAAATGGCACTTTTGGTCACTGTGAGGGTTTAAAAAGTGGTTATTCAACATGAGGCACGATCCAATTGACATTTTGAATCATTTTTGGTACAGTCCCAAAAATCAATTTTCGGATGAAAAACGATGACTCCGGACATGTCGAACGTTCCCAAAATGGTCTATAATGATGAAATTTTAACATTTAGTCTTTTGACTCTAAATGACTGTTGGATGTGAATTATGACTTTTTCAACTAAAATAAGTGTGTTTAAAGTCATTTCTGTGACTGAAACGGGTCAAAATTGAAGCTTTTGAGTAAGCAAAACTCTGTAAAAATGGCCATTTTGGTCACTGTGAGGGTTTAAAAAGTGGTTATTCAACATGAGGCACGATCCAATTGACATTTTGAATCATTTTTGGTACAGTCCAAAACATCAATTTTCGGATGAAAAACGATGACTCCGGACATGTCGAACGTTCCCAAAATGGTCTATAATGATGAAATTTTAACATTTAATCTTTTGACTCTAAATGACTGTTGGATGTGAATTATGACTTTTTCAACTAAAATAAGTGTGTTTAAAGTCATTTCTGTGCCTGAAACGGGTCAAAATTGAAGCTTTTGAGTAAGCAAAACTCTGTAAAAATTGCACTTTTGGTCACTGTGAGGGTTTAAAAAGTGGTTATTCAACATGAGGCATGATCCAATTGACATTTTGAAGCATTTTTGGTACAGTCCCAAAAATCAATTTTCGGATGAAAAACGATGACTCCGGACATGTCGAACGTTCCCAAAATGGTCAATAATGACGAAATTTTAACATTTAATCTTTTGACTCTAAATGACTGTTGGATGTGAATTATGACTTTTTCAACTAAAATAAGTGTGTTTAAAGTCATTTCTGTGCCTGAAACGGGTCAAAATTGAAGCTTTTGAGTAAGCAAAACTCTGTAAAAATGGCACTTTTGGTCACTGTGAGGGTTTAAAAAGTGGTTATTCAACATGAGGCACGATCCAATTGACATTTTGAATCATTTTTGGTACAGTCCCAAAAATCAATTTTCGGATTAAAAACGATGACTCCGGACATGTTGAACGTTCCCAAAATGGTCTATAATGATGAAATTTTAACATTTAATCTTTTGACTCTAAATGACTGTTGGATGTGCATTATGACTTTTTCAACTAAAATAAGTGTGTTTAAAGTCATTTCTGTGCCTGAAACGGGTCAAAATTGAAGCTTTTGAGTAAGCAGAACTCTGTAAAAATGGCAATTTTGGTCACTGTGTGGGTTTAAAAAGTGGTTATTCAACATGAGGCACGATCCAATTGACATTTTGAATCATTTTTGGTACAGTCCCAAAAATCAATTTTCGGATAAAAAACGATGAAGTGGTTTTTCAACATGAGGCACGATCCAATTGGACATTTTGAATCATTTTTGGTTACAGTCCCAAAAATCAATTTTCGGATAAAAAACGATGACTCCGGACATGTCGAACGTTCCCAAAATGGTCTATAATGATGAAATTTTAACATTTAAATCTTTTGACTCTAAATGACTGTTGATGTGAATAGTGACTTTTTCAACTAAAATAAGTGTGTTTAAAGTCATTCTGTGACTGAAACGGGTCACAATTGAAGCTTTTGAGTAAGCAAACTCTGTAAAAATGGCCATTTTGGTCACTGTGAGGTTTAAAGTGTTATTCAACATGAGGCACGATCCAATTGACATTTTGGAATCATTTTTGGTACAGTCAAAAATCTTTTGACTCAAAATGACTGTTGGATGTGAATTATGACTTTTTCAACTAAAATAAGTGTGTTTAAAGTCATTTCTGTGCTGAAACGGGGTCAAAATAAGCTTTTGAGTAAGCAAAACTCTGTAAAAATGGCACTTTTGGTCCCTTGAGGTTTAAAAAGTGGTTATTCAACATGAGGCACGATCCAATTGACATTTTGAATCATTTTTGGTACAGTCCCAAAAATCAATTTTCGGATGAAAAACGATGACTCCGGACATGTCGAACGTTCCCAAAATGGTCTATAATGATGAAATTTTAACATTTAATCTTTTGACTCTAAATGACTGTTGGATGTGCATTATGACTTTTTCAACTAAAATAAGTGTGTTTAAAGTCATTTCTGTGCCTGAAACGGGTCAAAATTGAAGCTTTTGAGTAAGCAAAACTCTGTAAAAATGGCAATTTTGGTCACTGTGTGGGTTTAAAAAGTGGTTATTCAACATGAGGCACGATCCAATTGACATTTTGAATCATTTTTGGTACAGTCCCAAAAATCAATTTTCGGATGAAAAACGATGACTCCGGACATGTCGAACGTTCCCAAAATGGTCTATAATGATGAAATTTTAACATTTAATCTTTTGACTCTAAATGACTGTTGGATGTGAATGATGACTTTTTCAACTAAAATAAGTGTGTTTAAAGTCATTTCTGTGCCTGAAACGGGTCAAAATTGAAGCTTTTGTGTAAGCAAAACTCTGTAAAAATGGCACTTTTGGTCACTGTGAGGGTTTAAAAAGTGGTTATTCAACATGAGGCACGATCCAATTGACATTTTGAATCATTTTTGGTACAGTCCCAAAAATCAATTTTCGGATGAAAAACGATGACTCCGGACATGTCGAACGTTCCCAAAATGGTCTATAATGATGAAATTTTAACATTTAATCTTTTGACTCCAAATGACTGTTGGATGTGCATTATGACTTTTTCAACTAAAATAAGTGTGTTTAAAGTCATTTCTGTGCCTGAAACGGGTCAAAATTGAAGCTTTTGAGTAAGCAAAACTCTGTAAAAATGGCAATTTTGGTCACTGTGAGGGTTTAAAAAGTTGTTATTCAACATGAGGCACGATCCAATTGACATTTTGAATCATTTTTGGTACAGTCCCAAAAATCAATTTTCGGATGAAAAACGATGACTCCGGACATGTCGAACGTTCCCAAAAAGGTCAACAATGATGAAATTTTAACATTTAATCTTTTGACTCTAAATGACTGTTGGATGTGAATTATGACTTTTTCAACTAAAATAAGTGTGTTTAAAGTCATTTCTGTGCCTGAAACGGGTCAAAATTGAAGCTTTTGAGTAAGCAAAACTCTGTAAAAATGGCACTTTTGGTCACTGTGAGGGTTTAAAAAGTGGTTATTCAACATGAGGCATGATCCAATTGACATTTTGAATCATTTTTTGTACAGTCCAAAAAATCGATTTTCGGATGAAAAACGATGACTCCGGACATGTCGAACGTTCCCAAAATCGTCTATAATGATGAAATTTTAACATTTAATCTTTTGACTCTAAATGACTGTTGGATGTGAATTATGACTTTTTCAACTAAAATAAGTGTGTTTAAAGTCATTTCTGTGACTGAAACGGGTCAAAATTGAAGCTTTTGAGTAAGCAAAACTCTGTAAAAATGGCCATTTTGGTCACTGTGAGGGTTTAAAAAGTGGTTATTCAACATGAGGCACGATCCAATTCACATTTTGAATCATTTTTGGTACAGTCCAAAAAATCAATTTTCGGATGAAAAACGATGACTCCGGACATGCCGAACGTTCCCAAAATGGTCTATAATGATGACATTTCAACATTTAATCTTTTGACTCTAAATGACTGTTGGATGTGAATTATGACTTTTTCAACTAAAATAAGTGTGTTTAAAGTCATTTCTGTGCTTGAAACGGGTCAAAATTGAAGCTTTTGAGTAAGCAAAACTCTGTAAAAATGGCACTTTTGGTCACTGTGAGGGTTTAAAAAGTGGTTATTCAACATGAGGCACGATCCAATTGACATTTTGAATCATTTTTGGTACAGTCCCAAAAATCAATTTTCGGATGAAAAACGATGACTCCGGACATGTCGAACGTTCCCAAAATGGTCAATAATGATGAAATTTTAACATTTAATCTTTTGACTTTAAATGACTGTTGGATGTGAATTATGACTTTTTCAACCAAAATAAGTGTGTTTAAAGTCATTTCTGTGCCTGAAACGGGTCAAAATTGAAGCTTTTGAGTAAGCAAAACTCTGTAAAAATTGCAATTTTGGTCACTGTGAGGGTTTAAAAAGTGGTTATTCAACATGAGGCACGATCCAATTGACATTTTGAATCATTTTTGGTACAGTCCCAAAAATCAATTTTCGGATGAAAAACGATGACTCCGGACATGCCGAACGTTCCCAAAATGGTCTATAATGATGACATTTTAACATTTAATCTTTTGACTCTAAATGACTGTTGGATGTGAATTATGACTTTTTCAACTAAAATAAGTGTGTTTAAAGTCATTTCTGTGCTTGAAACGGGTCAAAATTGAAGCTTTTGAGTAAGCAAAACTCTGTAAAAATGGCACTTTTGGTCACTGTGAGGGTTTAAAAAGTGGTTATTCAACATGAGGCACGATCCAATTGACATTTTGAATCATTTTTGGTACAGTCCCAAAAATCAATTTTCGGATGAAAAACGATGACTCCGGACATGTCGAACGTTCCCAAAATGGTCAATAATGATGAAATTTTAACATTTAATCTTTTGACTCTAAATGACTGTTGGATGTGAATTATGACTTTTTCAACTAAAATAAGTGTGTTTAAAGTCATTTCTGTGACTGAAACGGGTCAAAATTGAAGCTTTTGAGTAAGCAAAACTCTGTAAAAATGGCCATTTTGGTCACTGTGAGGGTTTAAAAAGTGGTTATTCAACATGAGGCACGATCCAATTGACATTTTGAATCATTTTTGGTACAGTCCAAAAAATCAATTTTCGGATGAAAAACGATGACTCCGGACATGTCGAACGTTCCCAAAATGGTCTATAATGATGAAATTTTAACATTTAATCTTTTGACTCTAAATGACTGTTGGATGTGAATTATGACTTTTTCAACTAAAATAAGTGTGTTTAAAGTCATTTCTGTGCCTGAAACGGGTCAAAATTGAAGCTTTTGAGTATGCAAAACTCTGTAAAAATGGCACTTTTGGTCACTGTGAGGGTTTAAAAAGTGGTTATTCAACATGAGGCACGATCCAATTGACATTTTGAATCATTTTTGGTACAGTCCCAAAAATCAATTTTCGGATGAAAAACGATGACTCCGGACATGTCGAACGTTCCCAAAATGGTCAATAATGATGAAATTTTAACATTTAATCTTTTGACTTTAAATGACTGTTGGATGTGAATTATGACTTTTTCAACTAAAATAAGTGTGTTTAAAGTCATTTCTGTGCCTGAAACGGGTCAAAATTGAAGCTTTTGAGTAAGCAAAACTCTGTAAAAATTGCACTTTTGGTCACTGTGAGGGTTTAAAAAGTGGTTATTCAACATGAGGCACGATCCAATTGACATTTTGAATCATTTTTTGTACAGTCCCAAAAATCAATTTTCGGATGAAAAACGATGACTCCGGACATGTCGAACGTTCCCAAAATGGTCTATAATGATGACATTTTAACATTTAATCTTTTGACTCTAAATGACTGTTGGATGTGAATTATGACTTTTTCAACTAAAATAAGTGTGTTTAAAGTCATTTCTGTGACTGAAACGGGTCAAAATTGAAGCTTTTGAGTAAGCAAAACTCTGTAAAAATGGCCATTTTGGTCACTGTGAGGGTTTAAAAAGTGGTTATTCAACATGAGGCACGATCCAATTGACATTTTGAATCATTTTTGGTACAGTCCAAAAAATCAATTTTCGGATGAAAAACGATGACTCCGGACATGTCGAACGTTCCCAAAATGGTCTATAATGATGAAATTTTAACATTTAATCTTTTGACTCTAAATGACTGTTGGATGTGAATTATGACTTTTTCAACTAAAATAAGTGTGTTTAAAGTCATTTCTGTGCCTGAAACGGGTCAAAATTGAAGCTTTTGAGTAAGCAAAACTCTGTAAAAATGGCACTTTTGGTCACTGTGAGGGTTTAAAAAGTGGTTATTCAACATGAGGCACGATCCAATTGACATTTTGAATCATTTTTGGTACAGTCCCAAAAATCAATTTTCGGATGAAAAACGATGACTCCGGACATGTTGAACGTTCCCAAAATGGTCTATAATGATGAAATTTTAACATTTAATCTTTTGACTCTAAATGACTGTTGGATGTGCATTATGACTTTTTCAACTAAAATAAGTGTGTTTAAAGTCATTTCTGTGCCTGAAACGGGTCAAAATTGAAGCTTTTGAGTATGCAAAACTCTGTAAAAATGGCACTTTTGGTCACTGTGAGGGTTTAAAAAGTGGTTATTCAACATGAGGCTCGATCCAATTGACATTTTGAATCATTTTTGGTACAGTCCCAAAAATCAATTTTCGGATGAAAAACGATGACTCCGGACATGTCGAACGTTCCCAAAATGGTCAATAATGATGAAATTTTAACATTTAATCTTTTGACTTTAAATGACTGTTGGATGTGAATTATGACTTTTTCAACTAAAATAAGTGTGTTTAAAGTCATTTCTGTGCCTGAAACGGGTCAAAATTGAAGCTTTTGAGTAAGCAAAACTCTGTAAAAATTGCACTTTTGGTCACTGTGAGGGTTTAAAAAGTGGTTATTCAACATGAGGCACGATCCAATTGACATTTTGAATCATTTTTTGTACAGTCCCAAAAATCAATTTTCGGATCAAAAACGATGACTCCGGACATGTCGAACGTTCCCAAAATGGTCTATAATGATGACATTTTAACATTTAATCTTTTGACTCTAAATGACTGTTGGATGTGAATTATGACTTTTTCAACTAAAATAAGTGTGTTTAAAGTCATTTCTGTGACTGAAACGGGTCAAAATTGAAGCTTTTGAGTAAGCAAAACTCTGTAAAAATGGCCATTTTGGTCACTGTGAGGGTTTAAAAAGTGGTTATTCAACATGAGGCACGATCCAATTGACATTTTGAATCATTTTTGGTACAGTCCAAAAAATCAATTTTCGGATGAAAAACGATGACTCCGGACATGTCGAACGTTCCCAAAATGGTCTATAATGATGAAATTTTAACATTTAATCTTTTGACTCTAAATGACTGTTGGATGTGAATTATGACTTTTTCAACTAAAATAAGTGTGTTTAAAGTCATTTCTGTGCCTGAAACGGGTCAAAATTGAAGCTTTTGAGTAAGCAAAACTCTGTAAAAATTGCACTTTTGGTCACTGTGAGGGTTTAAAAAGTGGTTATTCAACATGAGGCATGATCCAATTGACATTTTGAAGCATTTTTGGTACAGTCCCAAAAATCAATTTTCGGATGAAAAACGATGACTCCGGACATGTCGAACGTTCCCAAAATGGTCAATAATGACGAAATTTTAACATTTAATCTTTTGACTCTAAATGACTGTTGGATGTGAATTATGACTTTTTCAACTAAAATAAGTGTGTTTAAAGTCATTTCTGTGCCTGAAACGGGTCAAAATTGAAGCTTTTGAGTAAGCAAAACTCTGTAAAAATGGCACTTTTGGTCACTGTGAGGGTTTAAAAAGTGGTTATTCAACATGAGGCACGATCCAATTGACATTTTGAATCATTTTTGGTACAGTCCCAAAAATCAATTTTCGGATGAAAAACGATGACTCCGGACATGTTGAACGTTCCCAAAATGGTCTATAATGATGAAATTTTAACATTTAATCTTTTGACTCTAAATGACTGTTGGATGTGCATTATGACTTTTTCAACTAAAATAAGTGTGTTTAAAGTCATTTCTGTGCCTGAAACGGGTCAAAATTGAAGCTTTTGAGTAAGCAGAACTCTGTAAAAATGGCAATTTTGGTCACTGTGTGGGTTTAAAAAGTGGTTATTCAACATGAGGCACGATCCAATTGACACTTTGAATCATTTTTGGTACAGTCCAAAAAATCAATTTTCGGATGAAAAACGATGACTCCGGACATGTCGAACGTTCCCAAAATGGTCTATAATGATGAAATTTTAACATTTAATCTTTTGACTCTAAATGACTGTTGGATGTGAATGATGACTTTTTCAACTAAAATAAGTGTGTTTAAAGTCATTTCTGTGCCTGAAACGGGTCAAAATTGAAGCTTTTGTGTAAGCAAAACTCTGTAAAAATGGCACTTTTGGTCACTGTGAGGGTTTAAAAAGTGGTTATTCAACATGAGGCACGATCCAATTGACATTTTGAATCATTTTTGGTACAGTCCCAAAAATCAATTTTCGGATGAAAAACGATGACTCCGGACATGTCGAACGTTCCCAAAATGGTCTATAATGATGAAATTTTAACATGTAATCTTTTGACTCTAAATGACTGTTGGATGTGAATTATGATTTTTTCAAGTAAAATAAGTGTGTTTAAAGTCATTTCTGTGACTGAAACGGGTCAAAATTGAAGCTTTTGAGTAAGCAAAACTCTGTAAAAATGGCACTTTTGGTCACTGTGAGGGTTTAAAAAGTGGTTATTCAACATGAGGCACGATCCAATTGACATTTTGAATCATTTTTGGTACAGTCCCAAAAATCAATTTTCGGATGAAAAACGATGACTCCGGACATGTCGAACGTTCCCAAAATGGTCAATATTGACGAAATTTTAACATTTAATCTTTTGACTCTAAATGACTGTTGGATGTGAATTATGACTTTTTCAACTAAAATAAGTGTGTTTAAAGTCATTTCTGTGCCTGAAACGGGTCAAAATTGAAGCTTTTGAGTAAGCAAAACTCTGTAAAAATGGCACTTTTGGTCACTGTGAGGGTTTAAAAAGTGGTTATTCAACATGAGGCACGATCCAATTGACATTTTGAATCATTTTTGGTACAGTCCCAAAAATCAATTTTCGGATGAAAAACGATGACTCCGGACATGTTGAACGTTCCCAAAATGGTCTATAATGATGAAATTTTAACATTTAATCTTTTGACTCTAAATGACTGTTGGATGTGCATTATGACTTTTTCAACTAAAATAAGTGTGTTTAAAGTCATTTCTGTGCCTGAAACGGGTCAAAATTGAAGCTTTTGAGTAAGCAGAACTCTGTAAAAATGGCACTTTTGGTCACTGTGAGGGTTTAAAAAGTGGTTATTCAACATGAGGCTCGATCCAATTGACATTTTGAATCATTTTTGGTACAGTCCCAAAAATCAATTTTCGGATGAAAAACGATGACTCCGGACATGTCGAACGTTCCCAAAATGGTCAATAATGATGAAATTTTAACATTTAATCTTTTGACTTTAAATGACTGTTGGATGTGAATTATGACTTTTTCAACTAAAATAAGTGTGTTTAAAGTCATTTCTGTGCCTGAAACGGGTCAAAATTGAAGCTTTTGAGTAAGCAAAACTCTGTAAAAATTGCACTTTTGGTCACTGTGAGGGTTTAAAAAGTGGTTATTCAACATGAGGCACGATCCAATTGACATTTTGAATCATTTTTTGTACAGTCCCAAAAATCAATTTTCGGATGAAAAACGATGACTCCGGACATGTCGAACGTTCCCAAAATGGTCTATAATGATGACATTTTAACATTTAATCTTTTGACTCTAAATGACTGTTGGATGTGAATTATGACTTTTTCAACTAAAATAAGTGTGTTTAAAGTCATTTCTGTGACTGAAACGGGTCAAAATTGAAGCTTTTGAGTAAGCAAAACTCTGTAAAAATGGCCATTTTGGTCACTGTGAGGGTTTAAAAAGTGGTTATTCAACATGAGGCACGATCCAATTGACATTTTGAATCATTTTTGGTACAGTCCAAAAAATCAATTTTCGGATGAAAAACGATGACTCCGGACATGTCGAACGTTCCCAAAATGGTCTATAATGATGAAATTTTAACATTTAATCTTTTGACTCTAAATGACTGTTGGATGTGAATTATGACTTTTTCAACTAAAATAAGTGTGTTTAAAGTCATTTCTGTGCCTGAAACGGGTCAAAATTGAAGCTTTTGAGTAAGCAAAACTCTGTAAAAATTGCACTTTTGGTCACTGTGAGGGTTTAAAAAGTGGTTATTCAACATGAGGCATGATCCAATTGACATTTTGAAGCATTTTTGGTACAGTCCCAAAAATCAATTTTCGGATGAAAAACGATGACTCCGGACATGTCGAACGTTCCCAAAATGGTCAATAATGACGAAATTTTAACATTTAATCTTTTGACTCTAAATGACTGTTGGATGTGAATTATGACTTTTTCAACTAAAATAAGTGTGTTTAAAGTCATTTCTGTGCCTGAAACGGGTCAAAATTGAAGCTTTTGAGTAAGCAAAACTCTGTAAAAATGGCACTTTTGGTCACTGTGAGGGTTTAAAAAGTGGTTATTCAACATGAGGCACGATCCAATTGACATTTTGAATCATTTTTGGTACAGTCCCAAAAATCAATTTTCGGATGAAAAACGATGACTCCGGACATGTTGAACGTTCCCAAAATGGTCTATAATGATGAAATTTTAACATTTAATCTTTTGACTCTAAATGACTGTTGGATGTGCATTATGACTTTTTCAACTAAAATAAGTGTGTTTAAAGTCATTTCTGTGCCTGAAACGGGTCAAAATTGAAGCTTTTGAGTAAGCAGAACTCTGTAAAAATGGCAATTTTGGTCACTGTGTGGGTTTAAAAAGTGGTTATTCAACATGAGGCACGATCCAATTGACACTTTGAATCATTTTTGGTACAGTCCAAAAAATCAATTTTCGGATGAAAAACGATGACTCCGGACATGTCGAACGTTCCCAAAATGGTCTATAATGATGAAATTTTAACATTTAATCTTTTGACTCTAAATGACTGTTGGATGTGAATGATGACTTTTTCAACTAAAATAAGTGTGTTTAAAGTCATTTCTGTGCCTGAAACGGGTCAAAATTGAAGCTTTTGTGTAAGCAAAACTCTGTAAAAATGGCACTTTTGGTCACTGTGAGGGTTTAAAAAGTGGTTATTCAACATGAGGCACGATCCAATTGACATTTTGAATCATTTTTGGTACAGTCCCAAAAATCAATTTTCGGATGAAAAACGATGACTCCGGACATGTCGAACGTTCCCAAAATGGTCTATAATGATGAAATTTTAACATGTAATCTTTTGACTCTAAATGACTGTTGGATGTGAATTATGATTTTTTCAAGTAAAATAAGTGTGTTTAAAGTCATTTCTGTGACTGAAACGGGTCAAAATTGAAGCTTTTGAGTAAGCAAAACTCTGTAAAAATGGCACTTTTGGTCACTGTGAGGGTTTAAAAAGTGGTTATTCAACATGAGGCACGATCCAATTGACATTTTGAATCATTTTTGGTACAGTCCCAAAAATCAATTTTCGGATGAAAAACGATGACTCCGGACATGTCGAACGTTCCCAAAATGGTCAATAATGATGAAATTTTAACATTTAATCTTTTGACTTTAAATGACTGTTGGATGTGAATTATGACTTTTTCAACTAAAATAAGTGTGTTTAAAGTCATTTCTGTGCCTGAAACGGGTCAAAATTGAAGCTTTTGAGTAAGCAAAACTCTGTAAAAATTGCACTTTTGGTCACTGTGAGGGTTTAAAAAGTGGTTATTCAACATGAGGCACGATCCAATTGACATTTTGAATCATTTTTTGTACAGTCCCAAAAATCAATTTTCGGATGAAAAACGATGACTCCGGACATGTCGAACGTTCCCAAAATGGTCTATAATGATGACATTTTAACATTTAATCTTTTGACTCTAAATGACTGTTGGATGTGAATTATGACTTTTTCAACTAAAATAAGTGTGTTTAAAGTCATTTCTGTGACTGAAACGGGTCAAAATTGAAGCTTTTGAGTAAGCAAAACTCTGTAAAAATGGCCATTTTGGTCACTGTGAGGGTTTAAAAAGTGGTTATTCAACATGAGGCACGATCCAATTGACATTTTGAATCATTTTTGGTACAGTCCAAAAAATCAATTTTCGGATGAAAAACGATGACTCCGGACATGTCGAACGTTCCCAAAATGGTCTATAATGATGAAATTTTAACATTTAATCTTTTGACTCTAAATGACTGTTGGATGTGAATTATGACTTTTTCAACTAAAATAAGTGTGTTTAAAGTCATTTCTGTGCCTGAAACGGGTCAAAATTGAAGCTTTTGAGTAAGCAAAACTCTGTAAAAATTGCACTTTTGGTCACTGTGAGGGTTTAAAAAGTGGTTATTCAACATGAGGCATGATCCAATTGACATTTTGAAGCATTTTTGGTACAGTCCCAAAAATCAATTTTCGGATGAAAAACGATGACTCCGGACATGTCGAACGTTCCCAAAATGGTCAATAATGACGAAATTTTAACATTTAATCTTTTGACTCTAAATGACTGTTGGATGTGAATTATGACTTTTTCAACTAAAATAAGTGTGTTTAAAGTCATTTCTGTGCCTGAAACGGGTCAAAATTGAAGCTTTTGAGTAAGCAAAACTCTGTAAAAATGGCACTTTTGGTCACTGTGAGGGTTTAAAAAGTGGTTATTCAACATGAGGCACGATCCAATTGACATTTTGAATCATTTTTGGTACAGTCCCAAAAATCAATTTTCGGATGAAAAACGATGACTCCGGACATGTTGAACGTTCCCAAAATGGTCTATAATGATGAAATTTTAACATTTAATCTTTTGACTCTAAATGACTGTTGGATGTGCATTATGACTTTTTCAACTAAAATAAGTGTGTTTAAAGTCATTTCTGTGCCTGAAACGGGTCAAAATTGAAGCTTTTGAGTAAGCAGAACTCTGTAAAAATGGCAATTTTGGTCACTGTGTGGGTTTAAAAAGTGGTTATTCAACATGAGGCACGATCCAATTGACACTTTGAATCATTTTTGGTACAGTCCAAAAAATCAATTTTCGGATGAAAAACGATGACTCCGGACATGTCGAACGTTCCCAAAATGGTCTATAATGATGAAATTTTAACATTTAATCTTTTGACTCTAAATGACTGTTGGATGTGAATGATGACTTTTTCAACTAAAATAAGTGTGTTTAAAGTCATTTCTGTGCCTGAAACGGGTCAAAATTGAAGCTTTTGTGTAAGCAAAACTCTGTAAAAATGGCACTTTTGGTCACTGTGAGGGTTTAAAAAGTGGTTATTCAACATGAGGCACGATCCAATTGACATTTTGAATCATTTTTGGTACAGTCCCAAAAATCAATTTTCGGATGAAAAACGATGACTCCGGACATGTCGAACGTTCCCAAAATGGTCTATAATGATGAAATTTTAACATGTAATCTTTTGACTCTAAATGACTGTTGGATGTGAATTATGACTTTTTCAACTAAAATAAGTGTGTTTAAAGTCATTTCTTTGCCTGAAACGGGTCAAAATTGAATCTTTTGAGTAAGCAAAACTCTGTAAAAATGGCACTTTTGGTCACTGTGAGGGTTTAAAAAGTGGTTATTCAACATGAGGCACAATCCAATTGACATTTTGAATCATTTTTGGTACAGTCCAAAAAATCAATTTTCGGATGAAAAACGATGACTCCGGACATGTCGAACGTTCCCAAAATGGTCAATAATGATGAAATTTTAACATTTAATCTTTTGACTTTAAATGACTGTTGGATGTGAATTATGACTTTTTCAACTAAAATAAGTGTGTTTAAAGTCATTTCTGTGCCTGAAACGGGTCAAAATTGAAGCTTTTGAGTAAGCAAAACTCTGTAAAAATGGCACTTTTGGTCACTGTGAGGGTTTAAAAAGTGGTTATTCAACATGAGGCACGATCCAATTGACATTTTGAATCATTTTTGGTACAGTCCCAAAAATCAATTTTCGGATGAAAAACGATGACTCCGGACATGTCGAACGTTCCCAAAATGGTCTATAATGATGAAATTTTAACATTTAATCTTTTGACTCTAAATGACTGTTGGATGTGAATTATGACTTTTTCAACTAAAATAAGTGTGTTTAAAGTCATTTCTGTGACTGAAACGGGTCACAATTGAAGCTTTTGAGTAAGCAAAACTCTGTAAAAATGGCCATTTTGGTCACTGTGAGGGTTTAAAAAGTGGTTATTCAACATGAGGCACGATCCAATTGACATTTTGAATCATTTTTGGTACAGTCCAAAAAATCAATTTTCGGATGAAAAACGATGACTCCGGACATGTCGAACGTTCCCAAAATGGTCAATAATGACGAAATTTTAACATTTAATCTTTTGACTCTAAATGACTGTTGGATGTGAATTATGACTTTTTCAACTAAAATAAGTGTGTTTAAAGTCATTTCTGTGCCTGAAACGGGTCAAAATTGAAGCTTTTGAGTAAGCAAAACTCTGTAAAAATGGCACTTTTGGTCACTGTGAGGGTTTAAAAAGTGGTTATTCAACATGAGGCACGATCCAATTGACATTTTGAATCATTTTTGGTACAGTCCCAAAAATCAATTTTCGGATGAAAAACGATGACTCCGGACATGTCGAACGTTCCCAAAATGGTCTATAATGATGAAATTTTAACATTTAATCTTTTGACTCTAAATGACTGTTGGATGTGCATTATGACTTTTTCAACTAAAATAAGTGTGTTTAAAGTCATTTCTGTGCCTGAAACGGGTCAAAATTGAAGCTTTTGAGTAAGCAAAACTCTGTAAAAATGGCAATTTTGGTCACTGTGTGGGTTTAAAAAGTGGTTATTCAACATGAGGCACGATCCAATTGACATTTTGAATCATTTTTGGTACAGTCCCAAAAATCAATTTTCGGATGAAAAACGATGACTCCGGACATGTCGAACGTTCCCAAAATGGTCTATAATGATGAAATTTTAACATTTAATCTTTTGACTCTAAATGACTGTTGGATGTGAATGATGACTTTTTCAACTAAAATAAGTGTGTTTAAAGTCATTTCTGTGCCTGAAACGGGTCAAAATTGAAGCTTTTGTGTAAGCAAAACTCTGTAAAAATGGCACTTTTGGTCACTGTGAGGGTTTAAAAAGTGGTTATTCAACATGAGGCCCGATCCAATTGACATTTTGAATCATTTTTGGTACAGTCCCAAAAATCAATTTTCGGATGAAAAACGATGACTCCGGACATGCCGAACGTTCCCAAAATGGTCTATAATGATGAAATTTTAACATTTAATCTTTTGACTCTAAATGACTGTTGGATGTGAATTATGACTTTTTCAACTAAAATAAGTGTGTTTAAAGTCATTTCTGTGCCTGAAACGGGTCAAAATTGAAGCTTTTGAGTAAGCAAAACTCTGTAAAAATGGCACTTTTGGTCACTGTGAGGGTTTAAAAAGTGGTTATTCAACATGAGGCACGATCCAATTGACATTTTGAATCATTTTTGGTACAGTCCCAAAAATCAATTTTCGGATGAAAAACGATGACTCCGGACATGTCGAACGTTCCCAAAATGGTCTATAATGATGAAATTTTAACATTTAATCTTTTGACTCCAAATGACTGTTGGATGTGCATTATGACTTTTTCAACTAAAATAAGTGTGTTTAAAGTCATTTCTGTGCCTGAAACGGGTCAAAATTGAAGCTTTTGAGTAAGCAAAACTCTGTAAAAATGGCACTTTTGGTCACTGTGAGGATTTAAAAAGTGGTTATTCAACATGAGGCACGATCCAATTGACATTTTGAATCATTTTTGGTACAGTCCAAAAAATCAATTTTCGGATGAAAAACGATGACTCCGGACATGTCGAACGTTCCCGAAATGGTCTATAATGATGAAATTTTAACATTTAATCTTTTGACTCTAAATGACTGTTGGATGTGAATTATGACTTTTTCAACTAAAATAAGTGTGTTTAAAGTCATTTCTGTGCCTGAAACGGGTCAAAATTGAAGCTTTTGAGTAAGCAAAACTCTGTAAAAATTGCACTTTTGGTCACTGTGAGGGTTTAAAAAGTGGTTATTCAACATGAGGCATGATCCAATTGACATTTTGAATCATTTTTGGTACAGTCCCAAAAATCAATTTTCGGATGAAAAACGATGACTCCGGACATGTCGAACGTTCCCAAAATGGTCAATAATGACGAAATTTTAACATTTAATCTTTTGACTCTAAATGACTGTTGGATGTGAATTATGACTTTTTCAACTAAAATAAGTGTGTTTAAAGTCATTTCTGTGCCTGAAACGGGTCAAAATTGAAGCTTTTGAGTATGCAAAACTCTGTAAAAATGGCACTTTTGGTCACTGTGAGGGTTTAAAAAGTGGTTATTCAACATGAGGCACGATCCAATTGACATTTTGAATCATTTTTGGTACAGTCCCAAAAATCAATTTTCGGATGAAAAACGATGACTCCGGACATGTCGAACGTTCCCAAAATGGTCAATAATGATGAAATTTTAACATTTAATCTTTTGACTTTAAATGACTGTTGGATGTGAATTATGACTTTTTCAACTAAAATAAGTGTGTTTAAAGTCATTTCTGTGATTGAAACGGGTCAAAATTGAAGCTTTTGAGTAAGCAAAACTCTGTAAAAATTGCACTTTTGGTCACTGTGAGGGTTTAAAAAGTGGTTATTCAACATGAGGCACGATCCAATTGACATTTTGAATCATTTTTGGTACAGTCCCAAAAATCAATTTTCGGATGAAAAACGATGACTCCGGACATGTCGAACGTTCCCAAAATGGTCTATAATGATGAAATTTTAACATTTAATCTTTTGACTCTAAATGACTGTTGGATGTGAATTATGACTTTTTCAACTAAAATAAGTGTGTTTAAAGTCATTTCTGTGACTGAAACGGGTCAAAATTGAAGCTTTTGAGTAAGCAAAACTCTGTAAAAATGGCCATTTTGGTCACTGTGAGGGTTTAAAAAGTGGTTATTCAACATGAGGCACGATCCAATTGACATTTTGAATCATTTTTGGTACAGTCCAAAACATCAATTTTCGGATGAAAAACGATGACTCCGGACATGTCGAACGTTCCCAAAATGGTCTATAATGATGAAATTTTAACATTTAATCTTTTGACTCTAAATGACTGTTGGATGTGAATTATGACTTTTTCAACTAAAATAAGTGTGTTTAAAGTCATTTCTGTGCCTGAAACGGGTCAAAATTGAAGCTTTTGAGTAAGCAAAACTCTGTAAAAATTGCACTTTTGGTCACTGTGAGGGTTTAAAAAGTGGTTATTCAACATGAGGCATGATCCAATTGACATTTTGAAGCATTTTTGGTACAGTCCCAAAAATCAATTTTCGGATGAAAAACGATGACTCCGGACATGTCGAACGTTCCCAAAATGGTCAATAATGACAAAATTTTAACATTTAATCTTTTGACTCTAAATGACTGTTGGATGTGAATTATGACTTTTTCAACTAAAATAAGTGTGTTTAAAGTCATTTCTGTGCCTGAAACGGGTCAAAATTGAAGCTTTTGAGTAAGCAAAACTCTGTAAAAATGGCACTTTTGGTCACTGTGAGGGTTTAAAAAGTGGTTATTCAACATGAGGCACGATCCAATTGACATTTTGAATCATTTTTGGTACAGTCCCAAAAATCAATTTTCGGATTAAAAACGATGACTCCGGACATGTTGAACGTTCCCAAAATGGTCTATAATGATGAAATTTTAACATTTAATCTTTTGACTCTAAATGACTGTTGGATGTGCATTATGACTTTTTCAACTAAAATAAGTGTGTTTAAAGTCATTTCTGTGCCTGAAACGGGTCAAAATTGAAGCTTTTGAGTAAGCAGAACTCTGTAAAAATGGCAATTTTGGTCACTGTGTGGGTTTAAAAAGTGGTTATTCAACATGAGGCACGATCCAATTGACATTTTGAATCATTTTTGGTACAGTCCCAAAAATCAATTTTCGGATAAAAAACGATGACTCCGGACATGTCGAACGTTCCCAAAATGGTCTATAATGATGAAATTTTAACATTTAATCTTTTGACTCTAAATGACTGTTGGATGTGAATTATGACTTTTTCAACTAAAATAAGTGTGTTTAAAGTCATTTCTGTGACTGAAACGGGTCACAATTGAAGCTTTTGAGTAAGCAAAACTCTGTAAAAATGGCCATTTTGGTCACTGTGAGGGTTTAAAAAGTGGTTATTCAACATGAGGCACGATCCAATTGACATTTTGAATCATTTTTGGTACAGTCCAAAAAATCAATTTTCGGATGAAAAACGATGACTCCGGACATGTCGAACGTTCCCAAAATGGTCAATAATGACGAAATTTTAACATTTAATCTTTTGACTCAAAATGACTGTTGGATGTGAATTATGACTTTTTCAACTAAAATAAGTGTGTTTAAAGTCATTTCTGTGCCTGAAACGGGTCAAAATTGAAGCTTTTGAGTAAGCAAAACTCTGTAAAAATGGCACTTTTGGTCACTGTGAGGGTTTAAAAAGTGGTTATTCAACATGAGGCACGATCCAATTGACATTTTGAATCATTTTTGGTACAGTCCCAAAAATCAATTTTCGGATGAAAAACGATGACTCCGGACATGTCGAACGTTCCCAAAATGGTCTATAATGATGAAATTTTAACATTTAATCTTTTGACTCTAAATGACTGTTGGATGTGCATTATGACTTTTTCAACTAAAATAAGTGTGTTTAAAGTCATTTCTGTGCCTGAAACGGGTCAAAATTGAAGCTTTTGAGTAAGCAAAACTCTGTAAAAATGGCAATTTTGGTCACTGTGTGGGTTTAAAAAGTGGTTATTCAACATGAGGCACGATCCAATTGACATTTTGAATCATTTTTGGTACAGTCCCAAAAATCAATTTTCGGATGAAAAACGATGACTCCGGACATGTCGAACGTTCCCAAAATGGTCTATAATGATGAAATTTTAACATTTAATCTTTTGACTCTAAATGACTGTTGGATGTGAATGATGACTTTTTCAACTAAAATAAGTGTGTTTAAAGTCATTTCTGTGCCTGAAACGGGTCAAAATTGAAGCTTTTGTGTAAGCAAAACTCTGTAAAAATGGCACTTTTGGTCACTGTGAGGGTTTAAAAAGTGGTTATTCAACATGAGGCACGATCCAATTGACATTTTGAATCATTTTTGGTACAGTCCCAAAAATCAATTTTCGGATGAAAAACGATGACTCCGGACATGTCGAACGTTCCCAAAATGGTCTATAATGATGAAATTTTAACATTTAGTCTTTTGACTCTAAATGACTGTTGGATGTGAATTATGACTTTTTCAACTAAAATAAGTGTGTTTAAAGTCATTTCTGTGACTGAAACGGGTCAAAATTGAAGCTTTTGAGTAAGCAAAACTCTGTAAAAATGGCCATTTTGGTCACTGTGAGGGTTTAAAAAGTGGTTATTCAACATGAGGCACGATCCAATTGACATTTTGAATCATTTTTGGTACAGTCCAAAACATCAATTTTCGGATGAAAAACGATGACTCCGGACATGTCGAACGTTCCCAAAATGGTCTATAATGATGAAATTTTAACATTTAATCTTTTGACTCTAAATGACTGTTGGATGTGAATTATGACTTTTTCAACTAAAATAAGTGTGTTTAAAGTCATTTCTGTGCCTGAAACGGGTCAAAATTGAAGCTTTTGAGTAAGCAAAACTCTGTAAAAATTGCACTTTTGGTCACTGTGAGGGTTTAAAAAGTGGTTATTCAACATGAGGCATGATCCAATTGACATTTTGAAGCATTTTTGGTACAGTCCCAAAAATCAATTTTCGGATGAAAAACGATGACTCCGGACATGTCGAACGTTCCCAAAATGGTCAATAATGACGAAATTTTAACATTTAATCTTTTGACTCTAAATGACTGTTGGATGTGAATTATGACTTTTTCAACTAAAATAAGTGTGTTTAAAGTCATTTCTGTGCCTGAAACGGGTCAAAATTGAAGCTTTTGAGTAAGCAAAACTCTGTAAAAATGGCACTTTTGGTCACTGTGAGGGTTTAAAAAGTGGTTATTCAACATGAGGCACGATCCAATTGACATTTTGAATCATTTTTGGTACAGTCCCAAAAATCAATTTTCGGATTAAAAACGATGACTCCGGACATGTTGAACGTTCCCAAAATGGTCTATAATGATGAAATTTTAACATTTAATCTTTTGACTCTAAATGACTGTTGGATGTGCATTATGACTTTTTCAACTAAAATAAGTGTGTTTAAAGTCATTTCTGTGCCTGAAACGGGTCAAAATTGAAGCTTTTGAGTAAGCAGAACTCTGTAAAAATGGCAATTTTGGTCACTGTGTGGGTTTAAAAAGTGGTTATTCAACATGAGGCACGATCCAATTGACATTTTGAATCATTTTTGGTACAGTCCCAAAAATCAATTTTCGGATAAAAAACGATGACTCCGGACATGTCGAACGTTCCCAAAATGGTCTATAATGATGAAATTTTAACATTTAATCTTTTGACTCTAAATGACTGTTGGATGTGAATTATGACTTTTTCAACTAAAATAAGTGTGTTTAAAGTCATTTCTGTGACTGAAACGGGTCACAATTGAAGCTTTTGAGTAAGCAAAACTCTGTAAAAATGGCCATTTTGGTCACTGTGAGGGTTTAAAAAGTGGTTATTCAACATGAGGCACGATCCAATTGACATTTTGAATCATTTTTGGTACAGTCCAAAAAATCAATTTTCGGATGAAAAACGATGACTCCGGACATGTCGAACGTTCCCAAAATGGTCAATAATGACGAAATTTTAACATTTAATCTTTTGACTCAAAATGACTGTTGGATGTGAATTATGACTTTTTCAACTAAAATAAGTGTGTTTAAAGTCATTTCTGTGCCTGAAACGGGTCAAAATTGAAGCTTTTGAGTAAGCAAAACTCTGTAAAAATGGCACTTTTGGTCACTGTGAGGGTTTAAAAAGTGGTTATTCAACATGAGGCACGATCCAATTGACATTTTGAATCATTTTTGGTACAGTCCCAAAAATCAATTTTCGGATGAAAAACGATGACTCCGGACATGTCGAACGTTCCCAAAATGGTCTATAATGATGAAATTTTAACATTTAATCTTTTGACTCTAAATGACTGTTGGATGTGCATTATGACTTTTTCAACTAAAATAAGTGTGTTTAAAGTCATTTCTGTGCCTGAAACGGGTCAAAATTGAAGCTTTTGAGTAAGCAAAACTCTGTAAAAATGGCAATTTTGGTCACTGTGTGGGTTTAAAAAGTGGTTATTCAACATGAGGCACGATCCAATTGACATTTTGAATCATTTTTGGTACAGTCCCAAAAATCAATTTTCGGATGAAAAACGATGACTCCGGACATGTCGAACGTTCCCAAAATGGTCTATAATGATGAAATTTTAACATTTAATCTTTTGACTCTAAATGACTGTTGGATGTGAATGATGACTTTTTCAACTAAAATAAGTGTGTTTAAAGTCATTTCTGTGCCTGAAACGGGTCAAAATTGAAGCTTTTGTGTAAGCAAAACTCTGTAAAAATGGCACTTTTGGTCACTGTGAGGGTTTAAAAAGTGGTTATTCAACATGAGGCACGATCCAATTGACATTTTGAATCATTTTTGGTACAGTCCCAAAAATCAATTTTCGGATGAAAAACGATGACTCCGGACATGTCGAACGTTCCCAAAATGGTCTATAATGATGAAATTTTAACATTTAATCTTTTGACTCCAAATGACTGTTGGATGTGCATTATGACTTTTTCAACTAAAATAAGTGTGTTTAAAGTCATTTCTGTGCCTGAAACGGGTCAAAATTGAAGCTTTTGAGTAAGCAAAACTCTGTAAAAATGGCAATTTTGGTCACTGTGAGGGTTTAAAAAGTTGTTATTCAACATGAGGCACGATCCAATTGACATTTTGAATCATTTTTGGTACAGTCCAAAAAATCAATTTTCGGATGAAAAACGATGACGCCGGACATGTCGAACGTTCCCAAAATGGTCTATAATGATGAAATTTTAACATTTAATCTTTTGACTCTAAATGACTGTTGGATGTGAATTATGACTTTTTCAACTAAAATAAGTGTGTTTAAAGTCATTTCTGTGCCTGAAACGGGTCAAAATTGAAGCTTTTGAGTAAGCAAAACTCTGTAAAAATGGCACTTTTGGTCACTGTGAGGATTTAAAAAGTGGTTATTCAACATGAGGCACGATCCAATTGACATTTTGAATCATTTTTGGTACAGTCCAAAAAATCAATTTTCGGATGAAAAACGATGACTCCGGACATGTCGAACGTTCCCAAAATGGTCTATAATGATGAAATTTTAACATTTAATCTTTTGACTCTAAATGACTGTTGGATGTGAATTATGACTTTTTCAACTAAAATAAGTGTGTTTAAAGTCATTTCTGTGCCTGAAACGGGTCAAAATTGAAGCTTTTGAGTAAGCAAAACTCTGTAAAAATTGCACTTTTGGTCACTGTGAGGGTTTAAAAAGTGGTTATTCAACATGAGGCATGATCCAATTGACATTTTGAATCATTTTTGGTACAGTCCCAAAAATCAATTTTCGGATGAAAAACGATGACTCCGGACATGTCGAACGTTCCCAAAATGGTCAATAATGACGAAATTTTAACATTTAATCTTTTGACTCTAAATGACTGTTGGATGTGAATTATGACTTTTTCAACTAAAATAAGTGTGTTTAAAGTCATTTCTGTGCCTGAAACGGGTCAAAATTGAAGCTTTTGAGTATGCAAAACTCTGTAAAAATGGCACTTTTGGTCACTGTGAGGGTTTAAAAAGTGGTTATTCAACATGAGGCACGATCCAATTGACATTTTGAATCATTTTTGGTACAGTCCCAAAAATCAATTTTCGGATGAAAAACGATGACTCCGGACATGTCGAACGTTCCCAAAATGGTCAATAATGATGAAATTTTAACATTTAATCTTTTGACTTTAAATGACTGTTGGATGTGAATTATGACTTTTTCAACTAAAATAAGTGTGTTTAAAGTCATTTCTGTGCCTGAAACGGGTCAAAATTGAAGCTTTTGAGTAAGCAAAACTCTGTAAAAATTGCACTTTTGGTCACTGTGAGGGTTTAAAAAGTGGTTATTCAACATGAGGCACGATCCAATTGACATTTTGAATCATTTTTGGTACAGTCCCAAAAATCAATTTTCGGATGAAAAACGATGACTCCGGACATGTCGAACGTTCCCAAAATGGTCTATAATGATGAAATTTTAACATTTAATCTTTTGACTCTAAATGACTGTTGGATGTGAATTATGACTTTTTCAACTAAAATAAGTGTGTTTAAAGTCATTTCTGTGACTGAAACGGGTCAAAATTGAAGCTTTTGAGTAAGCAAAACTCTGTAAAAATGGCCATTTTGGTCACTGTGAGGGTTTAAAAAGTGGTTATTCAACATGAGGCACGATCCAATTGACATTTTGAATCATTTTTGGTACAGTCCAAAAAATCAATTTTCGGATGAAAAACGATGACTCCGGACATGTCGAACGTTCCCAAAATGGTCTATAATGATGAAATTTTAACATTTAATCTTTTGACTCTAAATGACTGTTGGATGTGAATTATGACTTTTTCAACTAAAATAAGTGTGTTTAAAGTCATTTCTGTGCCTGAAACGGGTCAAAATTGAAGCTTTTGAGTAAGCAAAACTCTGTAAAAATTGCACTTTTGGTCACTGTGAGGGTTTAAAAAGTGGTTATTCAACATGAGGCATGATCCAACTGACATTTTGAAGCATTTTTGGTACAGTCCCAAAAATCAATTTTCGGATGAAAAACGATGACTCCGGACATGTCGAACGTTCCCAAAATGGTCAATAATGACGAAATTTTAACATTTAATCTTTTGACTCTAAATGACTGTTGGATGTGAATTATGACTTTTTCAACTAAAATAAGTGTGTTTAAAGTCATTTCTGTGCCTGAAACGGGTCAAAATTGAAGCTTTTGAGTAAGCAAAACTCTGTAAAAATGGCACTTTTGGTCACTGTGAGGGTTTAAAAAGTGGTTATTCAACATGAGGCACGATCCAATTGACATTTTGAATCATTTTTGGTACAGTCCCAAAAATCAATTTTCGGATGAAAAACGATGACTCCGGACATGTTGAACGTTCCCAAAATGGTCTATAATGATGAAATTTTAACATTTAATCTTTTGACTCTAAATGACTGTTGGATGTGCATTATGACTTTTTCAACTAAAATAAGTGTGTTTAAAGTCATTTCTGTGCCTGAAACGGGTCAAAATTGAAGCTTTTGAGTAAGCAAAACTCTGTAAAAATGGCAATTTTGGTCACTGTGTGGGTTTAAAAAGTGGTTATTCAACATGAGGCACGATCCAATTGACATTTTGAATCATTTTTGGTACAGTCCCAAAAATCAATTTTCGGATGAAAAACGATGACTCCGGACATGTCGAACGTTCCCAAAATGGTCTATAATGATGAAATTTTAACATTTAATCTTTTGACTCTAAATGACTGTTGGATGTGAATGATGACTTTTTCAACTAAAATAAGTGTGTTTAAAGTCATTTCTGTGCCTGAAACGGGTCAAAATTGAAGATTTTGTGTAAGCAAAACTCTGTAAAAATGGCACTTTTGGTCACTGTGAGGGTTTAAAAAGTGGTTATTCAACATGAGGCCCGATCCAATTGACATTTTGAATCATTTTTGGTACAGTCCCAAAAATCAATTTTCGGATGAAAAACGATGACTCCGGACATGCCGAACGTTCCCAAAATGGTCTATAATGATGAAATTTTAACATTTAATCTTTTGACTCTAAATGACTGTTGGATGTGAATTATGACTTTTTCAACTAAAATAAGTGTGTTTAAAGTCATTTCTGTGCCTGAAACGGGTCAAAATTGAAGCTTTTGAGTAAGCAAAACTCTGTAAAAATGGCACTTTTGGTCACTGTGAGGGTTTAAAAAGTGGTTATTCAACATGAGGCACGATCCAATTGACATTTTGAATCATTTTTGGTACAGTCCCAAAAATCAATTTTCGGATGAAAAACGATGACTCCGGACATGTCGAACGTTCCCAAAATGGTCTATAATGATGAAATTTTAACATTTAATCTTTTGACTCCAAATGACTGTTGGATGTGCATTATGACTTTTTCAACTAAAATAAGTGTGTTTAAAGTCATTTCTGTGCCTGAAACGGGTCAAAATTGAAGCTTTTGAGTAAGCAAAACTCTGTAAAAATGGCAATTTTGGTCACTGTGAGGGTTTAAAAAGTTGTTATTCAACATGAGGCACGATCCAATTGACATTTTGAATCATTTTTGGTACAGTCCAAAAAATCAATTTTCGGATGAAAAACGATGACGCCGGACATGTCGAACGTTCCCAAAATGGTCTATAATGATGAAATTTTAACATTTAATCTTTTGACTCTAAATGACTGTTGGATGTGAATTATGACTTTTTCAACTAAAATAAGTGTGTTTAAAGTCATTTCTGTGCCTGAAACGGGTCAAAATTGAAGCTTTTGAGTAAGCAAAACTCTGTAAAAATGGCACTTTTGGTCACTGTGAGGATTTAAAAAGTGGTTATTCAACATGAGGCACGATCCAATTGACATTTTGAATCATTTTTGGTACAGTCCAAAAAATCAATTTTCGGATGAAAAACGATGACTCCGGACATGTCGAACGTTCCCGAAATGGTCTATAATGATGAAATTTTAACATTTAATCTTTTGACTCTAAATGACTGTTGGATGTGAATTATGACTTTTTCAACTAAAATAAGTGTGTTTAAAGTCATTTCTGTGCCTGAAACGGGTCAAAATTGAAGCTTTTGAGTAAGCAAAACTCTGTAAAAATTGCACTTTTGGTCACTGTGAGGGTTTAAAAAGTGGTTATTCAACATGAGGCATGATCCAATTGACATTTTGAATCATTTTTGGTACAGTCCCAAAAATCAATTTTCGGATGAAAAACGATGACTCCGGACATGTCGAACGTTCCCAAAATGGTCAATAATGACGAAATTTTAACATTTAATCTTTTGACTCTAAATGACTGTTGGATGTGAATTATGACTTTTTCAACTAAAATAAGTGTGTTTAAAGTCATTTCTGTGCCTGAAACGGGTCAAAATTGAAGCTTTTGAGTATGCAAAACTCTGTAAAAATGGCACTTTTGGTCACTGTGAGGGTTTAAAAAGTGGTTATTCAACATGAGGCACGATCCAATTGACATTTTGAATCATTTTTGGTACAGTCCCAAAAATCAATTTTCGGATGAAAAACGATGACTCCGGACATGTCGAACGTTCCCAAAATGGTCAATAATGATGAAATTTTAACATTTAATCTTTTGACTTTAAATGACTGTTGGATGTGAATTATGACTTTTTCAACTAAAATAAGTGTGTTTAAAGTCATTTCTGTGCCTGAAACGGGTCAAAATTGAAGCTTTTGAGTAAGCAAAACTCTGTAAAAATTGCACTTTTGGTCACTGTGAGGGTTTAAAAAGTGGTTATTCAACATGAGGCACGATCCAATTGACATTTTGAATCATTTTTGGTACAGTCCCAAAAATCAATTTTCGGATGAAAAACGATGACTCTGGACATGTCGAACGTTCCCAAAATGGTCTATAATGATGAAATTTTAACATTTAATCTTTTGACTCTAAATGACTGTTGGATGTGAATTATGACTTTTTCAACTAAAATAAGTGTGTTTAAAGTCATTTCCGTGACTGAAACGGGTCAAAATTGAAGCTTTTGAGTAAGCAAAACTCTGTAAAAATGGCCATTTTGGTCACTGTGAGGGTTTAAAAAGTGGTTATTCAACATGAGGCACGATCCAATTGACATTTTGAATCATTTTTGGTACAGTCCAAAACATCAATTTTCGGATGAAAAACGATGACTCCGGACATGTCGAACGTTCCCAAAATGGTCTATAATGATGAAATTTTAACATTTAATCTTTTGACTCTAAATGACTGTTGGATGTGAATTATGACTTTTTCAACTAAAATAAGTGTGTTTAAAGTCATTTCTGTGCCTGAAACGGGTCAAAATTGAAGCTTTTGAGTAAGCAAAACTCTGTAAAAATTGCACTTTTGGTCACTGTGAGGGTTTAAAAAGTGGTTATTCAACATGAGGCATGATCCAATTGACATTTTGAAGCATTTTTGGTACAGTCCCAAAAATCAATTTTCGGATGAAAAACGATGACTCCGGACATGTCGAACGTTCCCAAAATGGTCAATAATGACGAAATTTTAACATTTAATCTTTTGACTCTAAATGACTGTTGGATGTGAATTATGACTTTTTCAACTAAAATAAGTGTGTTTAAAGTCATTTCTGTGCCTGAAACGGGTCAAAATTGAAGCTTTTGAGTAAGCAAAACTCTGTAAAAATGGCACTTTTGGTCACTGTGAGGGTTTAAAAAGTGGTTATTCAACATGAGGCACGATCCAATTGACATTTTGAATCATTTTTGGTACAGTCCCAAAAATCAATTTTCGGATGAAAAACGATGACTCCGGACATGTTGAACGTTCCCAAAATGGTCTATAATGATGAAATTTTAACATTTAATCTTTTGACTCTAAATGACTGTTGGATGTGCATTATGACTTTTTCAACTAAAATAAGTGTGTTTAAAGTCATTTCTGTGCCTGAAACGGGTCAAAATTGAAGCTTTTGAGTAAGCAGAACTCTGTAAAAATGGCAATTTTGGTCACTGTGTGGGTTTAAAAAGTGGTTATTCAACATGAGGCACGATCCAATTGACATTTTGAATCATTTTTGGTACAGTCCCAAAAATCAATTTTCGGATAAAAAACGATGACTCCGGACATGTCGAACGTTCCCAAAATGGTCTATAATGATGAAATTTTAACATTTAATCTTTTGACTCTAAATGACTGTTGGATGTGAATTATGACTTTTTCAACTAAAATAAGTGTGTTTAAAGTCATTTCTGTGACTGAAACGGGTCACAATTGAAGCTTTTGAGTAAGCAAAACTCTGTAAAAATGGCCATTTTGGTCACTGTGAGGGTTTAAAAAGTGGTTATTCAACATGAGGCACGATCCAATTGACATTTTGAATCATTTTTGGTACAGTCCAAAAAATCAATTTTCGGATGAAAAACGATGACTCCGGACATGTCGAACGTTCCCAAAATGGTCAATAATGACGAAATTTTAACATTTAATCTTTTGACTCAAAATGACTGTTGGATGTGAATTATGACTTTTTCAACTAAAATAAGTGTGTTTAAAGTCATTTCTGTGCCTGAAACGGGTCAAAATTGAAGCTTTTGAGTAAGCAAAACTCTGTAAAAATGGCACTTTTGGTCACTGTGAGGGTTTAAAAAGTGGTTATTCAACATGAGGCACGATCCAATTGACATTTTGAATCATTTTTGGTACAGTCCCAAAAATCAATTTTCGGATGAAAAACGATGACTCCGGACATGTCGAACGTTCCCAAAATGGTCAATAATGATGAAATTTTAACATTTAATCTTTTGACTTTAAATGACTGTTGGATGTGAATTATGACTTTTTCAACTAAAATAAGTGTGTTTAAAGTCATTTCTGTGCCTGAAACGGGTCAAAATTGAAGCTTTTGAGTAAGCAAAACTCTGTAAAAATTGCACTTTTGGTCACTGTGAGGGTTTAAAAAGTGGTTATTCAACATGAGGCACGATCCAATTGACATTTTGAATCATTTTTGGTACAGTCCCAAAAATCAATTTTCGGATGAAAAACGATGACTCTGGACATGTCGAACGTTCCCAAAATGGTCTATAATGATGAAATTTTAACATTTAATCTTTTGACTCTAAATGACTGTTGGATGTGAATTATGACTTTTTCAACTAAAATAAGTGTGTTTAAAGTCATTTCTGTGACTGAAACGGGTCAAAATTGAAGCTTTTGAGTAAGCAAAACTCTGTAAAAATGGCCATTTTGGTCACTGTGAGGGTTTAAAAAGTGGTTATTCAACATGAGGCACGATCCAATTGACATTTTGAATCATTTTTGGTACAGTCCAAAACATCAATTTTCGGATGAAAAACGATGACTCCGGACATGTCGAACGTTCCCAAAATGGTCTATAATGATGAAATTTTAACATTTAATCTTTTGACTCTAAATGACTGTTGGATGTGAATTATGACTTTTTCAACTAAAATAAGTGTGTTTAAAGTCATTTCTGTGCCTGAAACGGGTCAAAATTGAAGCTTTTGAGTAAGCAAAACTCTGTAAAAATTGCACTTTTGGTCACTGTGAGGGTTTAAAAAGTGGTTATTCAACATGAGGCATGATCCAATTGACATTTTGAAGCATTTTTGGTACAGTCCCAAAAATCAATTTTCGGATGAAAAACGATGACTCCGGACATGTCGAACGTTCCCAAAATGGTCAATAATGACGAAATTTTAACATTTAATCTTTTGACTCTAAATGACTGTTGGATGTGAATTATGACTTTTTCAACTAAAATAAGTGTGTTTAAAGTCATTTCTGTGCCTGAAACGGGTCAAAATTGAAGCTTTTGAGTAAGCAAAACTCTGTAAAAATGGCACTTTTGGTCACTGTGAGGGTTTAAAAAGTGGTTATTCAACATGAGGCACGATCCAATTGACATTTTGAATCATTTTTGGTACAGTCCCAAAAATCAATTTTCGGATGAAAAACGATGACTCCGGACATGTTGAACGTTCCCAAAATGGTCTATAATGATGAAATTTTAACATTTAATCTTTTGACTCTAAATGACTGTTGGATGTGCATTATGACTTTTTCAACTAAAATAAGTGTGTTTAAAGTCATTTCTGTGCCTGAAACGGGTCAAAATTGAAGCTTTTGAGTAAGCAGAACTCTGTAAAAATGGCAATTTTGGTCACTGTGTGGGTTTAAAAAGTGGTTATTCAACATGAGGCACGATCCAATTGACATTTTGAATCATTTTTGGTACAGTCCCAAAAATCAATTTTCGGATAAAAAACGATGACTCCGGACATGTCGAACGTTCCCAAAATGGTCTATAATGATGAAATTTTAACATTTAATCTTTTGACTCTAAATGACTGTTGGATGTGAATTATGACTTTTTCAACTAAAATAAGTGTGTTTAAAGTCATTTCTGTGACTGAAACGGGTCACAATTGAAGCTTTTGAGTAAGCAAAACTCTGTAAAAATGGCCATTTTGGTCACTGTGAGGGTTTAAAAAGTGGTTATTCAACATGAGGCACGATCCAATTGACATTTTGAATCATTTTTGGTACAGTCCAAAAAATCAATTTTCGGATGAAAAACGATGACTCCGGACATGTCGAAAGTTCCCAAAATGGTCAATAATGACGAAATTTTAACATTTAATCTTTTGACTCAAAATGACTGTTGGATGTGAATTATGACTTTTTCAACTAAAATAAGTGTGTTTAAAGTCATTTCTGTGCCTGAAACGGGTCAAAATTGAAGCTTTTGAGTAAGCAAAACTCTGTAAAAATGGCACTTTTGGTCACTGTGAGGGTTTAAAAAGTGGTTATTCAACATGAGGCACGATCCAATTGACATTTTGAATCATTTTTGGTACAGTCCCAAAAATCAATTTTCGGATGAAAAACGATGACTCCGGACATGTCGAACGTTCCCAAAATGGTCTATAATGATGAAATTTTAACATTTAATCTTTTGACTCTAAATGACTGTTGGATGTGCATTATGACTTTTTCAACTAAAATAAGTGTGTTTAAAGTCATTTCTGTGCCTGAAACGGGTCAAAATTGAAGCTTTTGAGTAAGCAAAACTCTGTAAAAATGGCAATTTTGGTCACTGTGTGGGTTTAAAAAGTGGTTATTCAACATGAGGCACGATCCAATTGACATTTTGAATCATTTTTGGTACAGTCCCAAAAATCAATTTTCGGATGAAAAACGATGACTCCGGACATGTCGAACGTTCCCAAAATGGTCTATAATGATGAAATTTTAACATTTAATCTTTTGACTCTAAATGACTGTTGGATGTGAATGATGACTTTTTCAACTAAAATAAGTGTGTTTAAAGTCATTTCTGTGCCTGAAACGGGTCAAAATTGAAGCTTTTGTGTAAGCAAAACTCTGTAAAAATGGCACTTTTGGTCACTGTGAGGGTTTAAAAAGTGGTTATTCAACATGAGGCACGATCCAATTGACATTTTGAATCATTTTTGGTACAGTCCCAAAAATCAATTTTCGGATGAAAAACGATGACTCCGGACATGTCGAACGTTCCCAAAATGGTCTATAATGATGAAATTTTAACATTTAATCTTTTGACTCCAAATGACTGTTGGATGTGCATTATGACTTTTTCAACTAAAATAAGTGTGTTTAAAGTCATTTCTGTGCCTGAAACGTGTCAAAATTGAAGCTTTTGAGTAAGCAAAACTCTGTAAAAATGGCAATTTTGGTCACTGTGAGGGTTTAAAAAGTTGTTATTCAACATGAGGCACGATCCAATTGACATTTTGAATCATTTTTGGTACAGTCCAAAAAATCAATTTTCGGATGAAAAACGATGACGCCGGACATGTCGAACGTTCCCAAAATGGTCTATAATGATGAAATTTTAACATTTAATCTTTTGACTCTAAATGACTGTTGGATGTGAATTATGACTTTTTCAACTAAAATAAGTGTGTTTAAAGTCATTTCTGTGCCTGAAACGGGTCAAAATTGAAGCTTTTGAGTAAGCAAAACTCTGTAAAAATGGCACTTTTGGTCACTGTGAGGATTTAAAAAGTGGTTATTCAACATGAGGCACGATCCAATTGACATTTTGAATCATTTTTGGTACAGTCCAAAAAATCAATTTTCGGATGAAAAACGATGACTCCGGACATGTCGAACGTTCCCAAAATGGTCTATAATGATGAAATTTTAACATTTAATCTTTTGACTCTAAATGACTGTTGGATGTGAATTATGACTTTTTCAACTAAAATAAGTGTGTTTAAAGTCATTTCTGTGCCTGAAACGGGTCAAAATTGAAGCTTTTGAGTAAGCAAAACTCTGTAAAAATTGCACTTTTGGTCACTGTGAGGGTTTAAAAAGTGGTTATTCAACATGAGGCATGATCCAATTGACATTTTGAATCATTTTTGGTACAGTCCCAAAAATCAATTTTCGGATGAAAAACGATGACTCCGGACATGTCGAACGTTCCCAAAATGGTCAATAATGACGAAATTTTAACATTTAATCTTTTGACTCTAAATGACTGTTGGATGTGAATTATGACTTTTTCAACTAAAATAAGTGTGTTTAAAGTCATTTCTGTGCCTGAAACGGGTCAAAATTGAAGCTTTTGAGTATGCAAAACTCTGTAAAAATGGCACTTTTGGTCACTGTGAGGGTTTAAAAAGTGGTTATTCAACATGAGGCACGATCCAATTGACATTTTGAATCATTTTTGGTACAGTCCCAAAAATCAATTTTCGGATGAAAAACGATGACTCCGGACATGTCGAACGTTCCCAAAATGGTCAATAATGATGAAATTTTAACATTTAATCTTTTGACTTTAAATGACTGTTGGATGTGAATTATGACTTTTTCAACTAAAATAAGTGTGTTTAAAGTCATTTCTGTGCCTGAAACGGGTCAAAATTGAAGCTTTTGAGTAAGCAAAACTCTGTAAAAATTGCACTTTTGGTCACTGTGAGGGTTTAAAAAGTGGTTATTCAACATGAGGCACGATCCAATTGACATTTTGAATCATTTTTGGTACAGTCCCAAAAATCAATTTTCGGATGAAAAACGATGACTCCGGACATGTCGAACGTTCCCAAAATGGTCTATAATGATGAAATTTTAACATTTAATCTTTTGACTCTAAATGACTGTTGGATGTGAATTATGACTTTTTCAACTAAAATAAGTGTGTTTAAAGTCATTTCTGTGACTGAAACGGGTCAAAATTGAAACTTTTGAGTAAGCAAAACTCTGTAAAAATGGCCATTTTGGTCACTGTGAGGGTTTAAAAAGTGGTTATTCAACATGAGGCACGATCCAATTGACATTTTGAATCATTTTTGGTACAGTCCAAAAAATCAATTTTCGGATGAAAAACGATGACTCCGGACATGTCGAACGTTCCCAAAATGGTCAATAATGACGAAATTTTAACATTTAATCTTTTGACTCTAAATGACTGTTGGATGTGAATTATGACTTTTTCAACTAAAATAAGTGTGTTTAAAGTCATTTCTGTGCCTGAAACGGGTCAAAATTGAAGCTTTTGAGTAAGCAAAACTCTGTAAAAATGGCACTTTTGGTCACTGTGAGGGTTTAAAAAGTGGTTATTCAACATGAGGCACGATCCAATTGACATTTTGAATCATTTTTGGTACAGTCCCAAAAATCAATTTTCGGATGAAAAACGATGACTCCGGACATGTTGAACGTTCCCAAAATGGTCTATAATGATGAAATTTTAACATTTAATCTTTTGACTCTAAATGACTGTTGGATGTGCATTATGACTTTTTCAACTAAAATAAGTGTGTTTAAAGTCATTTCTGTGCCTGAAACGGGTCAAAATTGAAGCTTTTGAGTAAGCAGAACTCTGTAAAAATGGCAATTTTGGTCACTGTGTGGGTTTAAAAAGTGGTTATTCAACATGAGGCACGATCCAATTGACACTTTGAATCATTTTTGGTACAGTCCAAAAAATCAATTTTCGGATGAAAAACGATGACTCCGGACATGTCGAACGTTCCCAAAATGGTCTATAATGATGAAATTTTAACATTTAATCTTTTGACTCTAAATGACTGTTGGATGTGAATGATGACTTTTTCAACTAAAATAAGTGTGTTTAAAGTCATTTCTGTGCCTGAAACGGGTCAAAATTGAAGCTTTTGTGTAAGCAAAACTCTGTAAAAATGGCACTTTTGGTCACTGTGAGGGTTTAAAAAGTGGTTATTCAACATGAGGCACGATCCAATTGACATTTTGAATCATTTTTGGTACAGTCCCAAAAATCAATTTTCGGATGAAAAACGATGACTCCGGACATGTCGAACGTTCCCAAAATGGTCTATAATGATGAAATTTTAACATTTAATCTTTTGACTCCAAATGACTGTTGGATGTGCATTATGACTTTTTCAACTAAAATAAGTGTGTTTAAAGTCATTTCTGTGCCTGAAACGGGTCAAAATTGAAGCTTTTGAGTAAGCAAAACTCTGTAAAAATGGCACTTTTGGTCACTGTGAGGGTTTAAAAAGTGGTTATTCAACATGAGGCACGATCCAATTGACATTTTGAATCATTTTTGGTACAGTCCCAAAAATCAATTTTCGGATGAAAAACGATGACTCCGGACATGTCGAACGTTCCCAAAATGGTCTATAATGATGAAATTTTAACATTTAATCTTTTGACTCCAAATGACTGTTGGATGTGCATTATGACTTTTTCAACTAAAATAAGTGTGTTTAAAGTCATTTCTGTGCCTGAAACGGGTCAAAATTGAAGCTTTTGAGTAAGCAAAACTCTGTAAAAATGGCAATTTTGGTCACTGTGAGGGTTTAAAAAGTTGTTATTCAACATGAGGCACGATCCAATTGACATTTTGAATCATTTTTGGTACAGTCCAAAAAATCAATTTTCGGATGAAAAACGATGACGCCGGACATGTCGAACGTTCCCAAAATGGTCTATAATGATGAAATTTTAACATTTAATCTTTTGACTCTAAATGACTGTTGGATGTGAATTATGACTTTTTCAACTAAAATAAGTGTGTTTAAAGTCATTTCTGTGCCTGAAACGGGTCAAAATTGAAGCTTTTGAGTAAGCAAAACTCTGTAAAAATGGCACTTTTGGTCACTGTGAGGATTTAAAAAGTGGTTATTCAACATGAGGCACGATCCAATTGACATTTTGAATCATTTTTGGTACAGTCCAAAAAATCAATTTTCGGATGAAAAACGATGACTCCGGACATGTCGAACGTTCCCAAAATGGTCTATAATGATGAAATTTTAACATTTAATCTTTTGACTCTAAATGACTGTTGGATGTGAATTATGACTTTTTCAACTAAAATAAGTGTGTTTAAAGTCATTTCTGTGCCTGAAACGGGTCAAAATTGAAGCTTTTGAGTAAGCAAAACTCTGTAAAAATTGCACTTTTGGTCACTGTGAGGGTTTAAAAAGTGGTTATTCAACATGAGGCATGATCCAATTGACATTTTGAATCATTTTTGGTACAGTCCCAAAAATCAATTTTCGGATGAAAAACGATGACTCCGGACATGTCGAACGTTCCCAAAATGGTCAATAATGACGAAATTTTAACATTTAATCTTTTGACTCTAAATGACTGTTGGATGTGAATTATGACTTTTTCAACTAAAATAAGTGTGTTTAAAGTCATTTCTGTGCCTGAAACGGGTCAAAATTGAAGCTTTTGAGTATGCAAAACTCTGTAAAAATGGCACTTTTGGTCACTGTGAGGGTTTAAAAAGTGGTTATTCAACATAAGGCACGATCCAATTGACATTTTGAATCATTTTTGGTACAGTCCCAAAAATCAATTTTCGGATGAAAAACGATGACTCCGGACATGTCGAACGTTCCCAAAATGGTCAATAATGATGAAATTTTAACATTTAATCTTTTGACTTTAAATGACTGTTGGATGTGAATTATGACTTTTTCAACTAAAATAAGTGTGTTTAAAGTCATTTCTGTGACTGAAACGGGTCAAAATTGAAGCTTTTGAGTAAGCAAAACTCTGTAAAAATGGCCATTTTGGTCACTGTGAGGGTTTAAAAAGTGGTTATTCAACATGAGGCACGATCCAATTGACATTTTGAATCATTTTTGGTACAGTCCAAAAAATCAATTTTCGGATGAAAAACGATGACTCCGGACATGTCGAACGTTCCCAAAATGGTCTATAATGATGAAATTTTAACATTTAATCTTTTGACTCTAAATGACTGTTGGATGTGAATTATGACTTTTTCAACTAAAATAAGTGTGTTTAAAGTCATTTCTGTGCCTGAAACGGGTCAAAATTGAAGCTTTTGAGTAAGCAAAACTCTGTAAAAATTGCACTTTTGGTCACTGTGAGGGTTTAAAAAGTGGTTATTCAACATGAGGCATGATCCAATTGACATTTTGAAGCATTTTTGGTACAGTCCCAAAAATCAATTTTCGGATGAAAAACGATGACTCCGGACATGTCGAACGTTCCCAAAATGGTCAATAATGACGAAATTTTAACATTTAATCTTTTGACTCTAAATGACTGTTGGATGTGAATTATGACTTTTTCAACTAAAATAAGTGTGTTTAAAGTCATTTCTGTGCCTGAAACGGGTCAAAATTGAAGCTTTTGAGTAAGCAAAACTCTGTAAAAATGGCACTTTTGGTCACTGTGAGGGTTTAAAAAGTGGTTATTCAACATGAGGCACGATCCAATTGACATTTTGAATCATTTTTGGTACAGTCCCAAAAATCAATTTTCGGATGAAAAACGATGACTCCGGACATGTTGAACGTTCCCAAAATGGTCTATAATGATGAAATTTTAACATTTAATCTTTTGACTCTAAATGACTGTTGGATGTGCATTATGACTTTTTCAACTAAAATAAGTGTGTTTAAAGTCATTTCTGTGCCTGAAACGGGTCAAAATTGAAGCTTTTGAGTAAGCAGAACTCTGTAAAAATGGCAATTTTGGTCACTGTGTGGGTTTAAAAAGTGGTTATTCAACATGAGGCACGATCCAATTGACACTTTGAATCATTTTTGGTACAGTCCAAAAAATCAATTTTCGGATGAAAAACGATGACTCCGGACATGTCGAACGTTCCCAAAATGGTCTATAATGATGAAATTTTAACATTTAATCTTTTGACTCTAAATGACTGTTGGATGTGAATGATGACATTTTCAACTAAAATAAGTGTGTTTAAAGTCATTTCTGTGCCTGAAACGGGTCAAAATTGAAGCTTTTGTGTAAGCAAAACTCTGTAAAAATGGCACTTTTGGTCACTGTGAGGGTTTAAAAAGTGGTTATTCAACATGAGGCACGATCCAATTGACATTTTGAATCATTTTTGGTACAGTCCCAAAAATCAATTTTCGGATGAAAAACGATGACTCCGGACATGTCGAACGTTCCCAAAATGGTCTATAATGATGAAATTTTAACATTTAATCTTTTGACTCCAAATGACTGTTGGATGTGCATTATGACTTTTTCAACTAAAATAAGTGTGTTTAAAGTCATTTCTGTGCCTGAAACGGGTCAAAATTGAAGCTTTTGAGTAAGCAAAACTCTGTAAAAATGGCAATTTTGGTCACTGTGAGGGTTTAAAAAGTTGTTATTCAACATGAGGCACGATCCAATTGACATTTTGAATCATTTTTGGTACAGTCCAAAAAATCAATTTTCGGATGAAAAACGATGACGCCGGACATGTCGAACGTTCCCAAAATGGTCTATAATGATGAAATTTTAACATTTAATCTTTTGACTCTAAATGACTGTTGGATGTGAATTATGACTTTTTCAACTAAAATAAGTGTGTTTAAAGTCATTTCTGTGCCTGAAACGGGTCAAAATTGAAGCTTTTGAGTAAGCAAAACTCTGTAAAAATGGCACTTTTGGTCACTGTGAGGATTTAAAAAGTGGTTATTCAACATGAGGCACGATCCAATTGACATTTTGAATCATTTTTGGTACAGTCCAAAAAATCAATTTTCGGATGAAAAACGATGACTCCGGACATGTCGAACGTTCCCAAAATGGTCTATAATGATGAAATTTTAACATTTAATCTTTTGACTCTAAATGACTGTTGGATGTGAATTATGACTTTTTCAACTAAAATAAGTGTGTTTAAAGTCATTTCTGTGCCTGAAACGGGTCAAAATTGAAGCTTTTGAGTAAGCAAAACTCTGTAAAAATTGCACTTTTGGTCACTGCGAGGGTTTAAAAAGTGGTTATTCAACATGAGGCATGATCCAATTGACATTTTGAATCATTTTTGGTACAGTCCCAAAAATCAATTTTCGGATGAAAAACGATGACTCCGGACATGTCGAACGTTCCCAAAATGGTCAATAATGACGAAATTTTAACATTTAATCTTTTGACTCTAAATGACTGTTGGATGTGAATTATGACTTTTTCAACTAAAATAAGTGTGTTTAAAGTCATTTCTGTGCCTGAAACGGGTCAAAATTGAAGCTTTTGAGTATGCAAAACTCTGTAAAAATGGCACTTTTGGTCACTGTGAGGGTTTAAAAAGTGGTTATTCAACATGAGGCACGATCCAATTGACATTTTGAATCATTTTTGGTACAGTCCCAAAAATCAATTTTCGGATGAAAAACGATGACTCCGGACATGTCGAACGTTCCCAAAATGGTCAATAATGATGAAATTTTAACATTTAATCTTTTGACTTTAAATGACTGTTGGATGTGAATTATGACTTTTTCAACTAAAATAAGTGTGTTTAAAGTCATTTCTGTGCCTGAAACGGGTCAAAATTGAAGCTTTTGAGTAAGCAAAACTCTGTAAAAATTGCACTTTTGGTCACTGTGAGGGTTTAAAAAGTGGTTATTCAACATGAGGCACGATCCAATTGACATTTTGAATCATTTTTGGTACAGTCCCAAAAATCAATTTTCGGATGAAAAACGATGACTCCGGACATGTCGAACGTTCCCAAAATGGTCTATAATGATGAAAGTTTAACATTTAATCTTTTGACTCTAAATGACTGTTGGATGTGAATTATGACTTTTTCAACTAAAATAAGTGTGTTTAAAGTCATTTCTGTGACTGAAACGGGTCAAAATTGAAGCTTTTGAGTAAGCAAAACTCTGTAAAAATGGCCATTTTGGTCACTGTGAGGGTTTAAAAAGTGGTTATTCAACATGAGGCACGATCCAATTGACATTTTGAATCATTTTTGGTACAGTCCAAAAAATCAATTTTCGGATGAAAAACGATGACTCCGGACATGTCGAACGTTCCCAAAATGGTCTATAATGATGAAATTTTAACATTTAATCTTTTGACTCTAAATGACTGTTGGATGTGAATTATGACTTTTTCAACTAAAATAAGTGTGTTTAAAGTCATTTCTGTGCCTGAAACGGGTCAAAATTGAAGCTTTTGAGTAAGCAAAACTCTGTAAAAATTGCACTTTTGGTCACTGTGAGGGTTTAAAAAGTGGTTATTCAACATGAGGCATGATCCAATTGACATTTTGAAGCATTTTTGGTACAGTCCCAAAAATCAATTTTCGGATGAAAAACGATGACTCCGGACATGTCGAAGGTTCCCAAAATGGTCAATAATGACGAAATTTTAACATTTAATCTTTTGACTCTAAATGACTGTTGGATGTGAATTATGACTTTTTCAACTAAAATAAGTGTGTTTAAAGTCATTTCTGTGCCTGAAACGGGTCAAAATTGAAGCTTTTGAGTAAGCAAAACTCTGTAAAAATGGCACTTTTGGTCACTGTGAGGGTTTAAAAAGTGGTTATTCAACATGAGGCACGATCCAATTGACATTTTGAATCATTTTTGGTACAGTCCAAAAAATCTATTTTCGGATGAAAAACGATGACTCCGGACATGTCGAACGTTCCCAAAATGGTCTATAATGATGAAATTTTAACATTTAATCTTTTGACTCTAAATGACTGTTGGATGTGAATTATGACTTTTTCAACTAAAATAAGTGTGTTTAAAGTCATTTCTGTGCCTGAAACGGGTCAAAATTGAAGCTTTTGAGTAAGCAAAACTCTGTAAAAATTGCACTTTTGGTCACTGCGAGGGTTTAAAAAGTGGTTATTCAACATGAGGCATGATCCAATTGACATTTTGAATCATTTTTGGTACAGTCCCAAAAATCAATTTTCGGATGAAAAACGATGACTCCGGACATGTCGAACGTTCCCAAAATGGTCAATAATGACGAAATTTTAACATTTAATCTTTTGACTCTAAATGACTGTTGGATGTGAATTATGACTTTTTCAACTAAAATAAGTGTGTTTAAAGTCATTTCTGTGCCTGAAACGGGTCAAAATTGAAGCTTTTGAGTATGCAAAACTCTGTAAAAATGGCACTTTTGGTCACTGTGAGGGTTTAAAAAGTGGTTATTCAACATGAGGCACGATCCAATTGACATTTTGAATCATTTTTGGTACAGTCCCAAAAATCAATTTTCGGATGAAAAACGATGACTCCGGACATGTCGAACGTTCCCAAAATGGTCAATAATGATGAAATTTTAACATTTAATCTTTTGACTTTAAATGACTGTTGGATGTGAATTATGACTTTTTCAACTAAAATAAGTGTGTTTAAAGTCATTTCTGTGCCTGAAACGGGTCAAAATTGAAGCTTTTGAGTAAGCAAAACTCTGTAAAAATTGCACTTTTGGTCACTGTGAGGGTTTAAAAAGTGGTTATTCAACATGAGGCACGATCCAATTGACATTTTGAATCATTTTTGGTACAGTCCCAAAAATCAATTTTCGGATGAAAAACGATGACTCCGGACATGTCGAACGTTCCCAAAATGGTCTATAATGATGAAAGTTTAACATTTAATCTTTTGACTCTAAATGACTGTTGGATGTGAATTATGACTTTTTCAACTAAAATAAGTGTGTTTAAAGTCATTTCTGTGACTGAAACGGGTCAAAATTGAAGCTTTTGAGTAAGCAAAACTCTGTAAAAATGGCCATTTTGGTCACTGTGAGGGTTTAAAAAGTGGTTATTCAACATGAGGCACGATCCAATTGACATTTTGAATCATTTTTGGTACAGTCCAAAAAATCAATTTTCGGATGAAAAACGATGACTCCGGACATGTCGAACGTTCCCAAAATGGTCTATAATGATGAAATTTTAACATTTAATCTTTTGACTCTAAATGACTGTTGGATGTGAATTATGACTTTTTCAACTAAAATAAGTGTGTTTAAAGTCATTTCTGTGCCTGAAACGGGTCAAAATTGAAGCTTTTGAGTAAGCAAAACTCTGTAAAAATTGCACTTTTGGTCACTGTGAGGGTTTAAAAAGTGGTTATTCAACATGAGGCATGATCCAATTGACATTTTGAAGCATTTTTGGTACAGTCCCAAAAATCAATTTTCGGATGAAAAACGATGACTCCGGACATGTCGAAGGTTCCCAAAATGGTCAATAATGACGAAATTTTAACATTTAATCTTTTGACTCTAAATGACTGTTGGATGTGAATTATGACTTTTTCAACTAAAATAAGTGTGTTTAAAGTCATTTCTGTGCCTGAAACGGGTCAAAATTGAAGCTTTTGAGTAAGCAAAACTCTGTAAAAATGGCACTTTTGGTCACTGTGAGGGTTTAAAAAGTGGTTATTCAACATGAGGCACGATCCAATTGACATTTTGAATCATTTTTGGTACAGTCCCAAAAATCAATTTTCGGATGAAAAACGATGACTCCGGACATGTTGAACGTTCCCAAAATGGTCTATAATGATGAAATGTTAACATTTAATCTTTTGACTCTAAATGACTGTTGGATGTGCATTATGACTTTTTCAACTAAAATAAGTGTGTTTAAAGTCATTTCTGTGCCTGAAACGGGTCAAAATTGAAGCTTTTGAGTAAGCAGAACTCTGTAAAAATGGCAATTTTGGTCACTGTGTGGGTTTAAAAAGTGGTTATTCAACATGAGGCACGATCCAATTGACACTTTGAATCATTTTTGGTACAGTCCAAAAAATCAATTTTCGGATGAAAAACGATGACTCCCGACATGTCGAACGTTCCCAAAATGGTCTATAATGATGAAATTTTAACATTTAATCTTTTGACTCTAAATGACTGTTGGATGTGAATGATGACTTTTTCAACTAAAATAAGTGTGTTTAAAGTCATTTCTGTGCCTGAAACGGGTCAAAATTGAAGCTTTTGTGTAAGCAAAACTCTGTAAAAATGGCACTTTTGGTCACTGTGAGGGTTTAAAAAGTGGTTATTCAACATGAGGCACGATCCAATTGACATTTTGAATCATTTTTGGTACAGTCCCAAAAATCAATTTTCGGATGAAAAACGATGACTCCGGACATGTCGAACGTTCCCAAAATGGTCTATAATGATGAAATTTTAACATTTAATCTTTTGACTCTAAATGACTGTTGGATGTGAATTATGACTTTTTCAACTAAAATAAGTGTGTTTAAAGTCATTTCTGTGACTGAAACGGGTCAAAATTGAAGCTTTTGAGTAAGCAAAACTCTGTAAAAATGGCACTTTTGGTCACTGTGAGGGTTTAAAAAGTGGTTATTCAACATGAGGCACGATCCAATTGACATTTTGAATAATTTTTGGTACAGTCCAAAAAATCAATTTTCGGATGAAAAACGATGACTCCGGACATGTCGAACGTTCCCAAAATGGTCTATAATGATGAAATTTTAACATTTAATCTTTTGACTCTAAATGACTGTTGGATGTGAATTATGACTTTTTCAACTAAAAGAAGTGTGTTTAAAGTCATTTCTTTGCCTGAAACGGGTCAAAATTGAATCTTTTGAGTAAGCAAAACTCTGTAAAAATGGCACTTTTGGTCACTGTGAGGGTTTAAAAAGTGGTTATTCAACATGAGGCACAATCCAATTGACATTTTGAATCATTTTTGGTACAGTCCAAAAAATCAATTTTCGGATGAAAAACGATGACTCCGGACATGTCGAACGTTCCCAAAATGGTCAATAATGATGAAATTTTAACATTTAATCTTTTGACTTTAAATGACTGTTGGATGTGAATTATGACTTTTTCAACTAAAATAAGTGTGTTTAAAGTCATTTCTGTGCCTGAAACGGGTCAAAATTGAAGCTTTTGAGTAAGCAAAACTCTGTAAAAATGGCCATTTTGGTCACTGTGAGGGTTTAAAAAGTGGTTATTCAACATGAGGCACGATCCAATTGACATTTTGAATCATTTTTGGTACAGTCCAAAAAATCAATTTTCGGATGAAAAACGATGACTCCGGACATGTCGAACGTTCCCAAAATGGTCAATAATGACGAAATTTTAACATTTAATCTTTTGACTCTAAATGACTGTTGGATGTGAATTATGACTTTTTCAACTAAAATAAGTGTGTTTAAAGTCATTTCTGTGCCTGAAACGGGTCAAAATTGAAGCTTTTGAGTAAGCAAAACTCTGTAAAAATGGCACTTTTGGTCACTGTGAGGGTTTAAAAAGTGGTTATTCAACATGAGGCACGATCCAATTGACATTTTGAATCATTTTTGGTACAGTCCCAAAAATCAATTTTCGGATGAAAAACGATGACTCCGGACATGTCGAACGTTCCCAAAATGGTCTATAATGATGAAATTTTAACATTTAATCTTTTGACTCTATATGACTGTTGGATGTGCATTATGACTTTTTCAACTAAAATAAGTGTGTTTAAAGTCATTTCTGTGCCTGAAACGGGTCAAAATTGAAGCTTTTGAGTAAGCAAAACTCTGTAAAAATGGCAATTTTGGTCACTGTGTGGGTTTAAAAAGTGGTTATTCAACATGAGGCACGATCCAATTGACATTTTGAATCATTTTTGGTACAGTCCCAAAAATCAATTTTCGGATGAAAAACGATGACTCCGGACATGTCGAACGTTCCCAAAATGGTCTATAATGATGAAATTTTAACATTTAATCTTTTGACTCTAAATGACTGTTGGATGTGAATGATGACTTTTTCAACTAAAATAAGTGTGTTTAAAGTCATTTCTGTGCCTGAAACGGGTCAAAATTGAAGCTTTTGTGTAAGCAAAACTCTGTAAAAATGGCACTTTTGGTCACTGTGAGGGTTTAAAAAGTGGTTATTCAACATGAGGCACGATCCAATTGACATTTTGAATCATTTTTGGTACAGTCCCAAAAATCAATTTTCGGATGAAAAACGATGACTCCGGACATGCCGAACGTTCCCAAAATGGTCTATAATGATGAAATTTTAACATTTAATCTTTTGACTCTAAATGACTGTTGGATGTGAATTATGACTTTTTCAACTAAAATAAGTGTGTTTAAAGTCATTTCTGTGCCTGAAACGGGTCAAAATTGAAGCTTTTGAGTAAGCAAAACTCTGTAAAAATGGCACTTTTGGTCACTGTGAGGGTTTAAAAAGTGGTTATTCAACATGAGGCACGATCCAATTGACATTTTGAATCATTTTTGGTACAGTCCCAAAAATCAATTTTCGGATGAAAAACGATGACTCCGGACATGTCGAACGTTCCCAAAATGGTCTATAATGATGAAATTTTAACATTTAATCTTTTGACTCCAAATGACTGTTGGATGTGCATTATGACTTTTTCAACTAAAATAAGTGTGTTTAAAGTCATTTCTGTGCCTGAAACGGGTCAAAATTGAAGCTTTTGAGTAAGCAAAACTCTGTAAAAATGGCAATTTTGGTCACTGTGAGGGTTTAAAAAGTTGTTATTCAACATGAGGCACGATCCAATTGACATTTTGAATCATTTTTGGTACAGTCCAAAAAATCAATTTTCGGATGAAAAACGATGACGCCGGACATGTCGAACGTTCCCAAAATGGTCTATAATGATGAAATTTTAACATTTAATCTTTTGACTCTAAATGACTGTTGGATGTGAATTATGACTTTTTCAACTAAAATAAGTGTGTTTAAAGTCATTTCTGTGCCTGAAACGGGTCAAAATTGAAGCTTTTGAGTAATCAAAACTCTGTAAAAATGGCACTTTTGGTCACTGTGAGGATTTAAAAAGTGGTTATTCAACATGAGGCATGATCCAATTGACATTTTGAATCATTTTTGGTACAGTCCAAAAAATCAATTTTCGGATGAAAAACGATGACTCCGGACATGTCGAACGTTCCCAAAATGGTCTATAATGATGAAATTTTAACATTTAATCTTTTGACTCTAAATGACTATTGGATGTGAATTATGACTTTTTCAACTAAAATAAGTGTGTTTAAAGTCATTTCTGTGCCTGAAACGGGTCAAAATTGAAGCTTTTGAGTAAGCAAAACTCTGTAAAAATGGCACTTTTGGTCACTGTGAGGGTTTAAAAAGTGGTTATTCAACATGAGGCACGATCCAATTGACATTTTGAATCATTTTTGGTACAGTCCCAAAAATCAATTTTCGGATGAAAAACGATGACTCCGGACATGTCGAACGTTCCCAAAATGGTCTATAATGACAAAATTTTAACATTTAATCTTTTGACTCTAAATGACTGTTGGATGTGAATTATGACTTTTTCAACTAAAATAAGTGTGTTTAAAGTCATTTCTGTGCCTGAAACGGGTCAAAATTGAAGCTTTTGAGTAAGCAAAACTCTGTAAAAATGGCACTTTTGGTCACTGTGAGGGTTTAAAAAGTGGTTATTCAACATGAGGCACGATCCAATTGACATTTTGAATCATTTTTGGTACAGTCCCAAAAATCAATTTTCGGATGAAAAACGATGACTCCGGACATGTCGAACGTTCCCAAAATGGTCTATAATGATGAAATTTTAACATTTAATCATTTGACTCTAAATGACTGTTGGATGTGCATTATGACTTTTTCAACTAAAATAAGTGTGTTTAAAGTCATTTCTGTGCCTGAAACGGGTCAAAATTGAAGCTTTTGAGTAAGCAAAACTCTGTAAAAATGGCAATTTTGGTCACTGTGAGGGTTTAAAAAGTGGTTATTCAACATGAGGCACGATCCAATTGACATTTTGAATCATTTTTGGTACAGTCCAAAAAATCAATTTTCGGATGAAAAACGATGACTCCGGACATGTCGAACGTTCCCAAAATGGTCTATAATGATGAAATTTTAACATTTAATCTTTTGACTCTAAATGACTGTTGGATGTGAATGATGACTTTTTCAACTAAAATAAGTGTGTTTAAAGTCATTTCTGTGCCTGAAACGGGTCAAAATTGAAGCTTTTGAGTAAGCAAAACTCTGTAAAAATGGCACTTTTGGTCACTGTGAGGGTTTAAAAAGTGGTTATTCAACATGAGGCACGATCCAATTGACATTTTGAATCATTTTTGGTACAGTCCCAAAAATCAATTTTCGGATGAAAAACGATGACTCCGGACATGTCGAACGTTCCCAAAATGGTCTATAATGATGAAATTTTAACATTTAATCTTTTGACTCTAAATGACTGTTGGATGTGAATTATGACTTTTTCAACTAAAATAAGTGTGTTTAAAGTCATTTCTGTGCCTGAAACGTGTCAAAATTGAAGCTTTTGAGTAAGCAAAACTCTGTAAAAATGGCACTTTTGGTCACTGTGAGGGTTTAAAAAGTGGTTATTCAACATGAGGCACGATCCAATTGACATTTTGAATCATTTTTGGTACAGTCCCAAAAATCAATTTTCGGATGAAAAACGATGACTCCGGACATGTCGAACGTTCCCAAAATGGTCTATAATGATGAAATTTTAACATTTAATCTTTTGACTCTAAATGACTGTTGGATGTGAATTATGACTTTTTCAACTAAAATAAGTGTGTTTAAAGTCATTTCTGTGACTGAAACGGGTCAAAATGGAAGCTTTTGAGTAAGCAAAACTCTGTAAAAATGGCCATTTTGGTCACTGTGAGGGTTTAAAAAGTGGTTATTCAACATGAGGCACGATCCAATTGACATTTTGAATCATTTTTGGTACAGTCCAAAAAATCAATTTTCGGATGAAAAACGATGACTCCGGACATGTCGAACGTTCCCAAAATGGTCTATAATGATGAAATTTTAACATTTAATCTTTTGACTCTAAATGACTGTTGGATGTGAATTATGACTTTTTCAACTAAAATAAGTGTGTTTAAAGTCATTTCTGTGCCTGAAACGGGTCAAAATTGAAGCTTTTGAGTAAGCAAAACTAAATTGCACTTTTGGTCACTGTGAGGGTTTAAAAAGTGGTTATTCAACATGAGGCATGATCCAATTGACATTTTGAATCATTTTTGGTACAGTCCCAAAAATCAATTTTCGGATGAAAAACGATGACTCCGGACATGTCGAACGTTCCCAAAATGGTCAATAATGATGAAATTTTAACATTTAATCTTTTGACTCTAAATGACTGTTGGATGTGAATTATGACTTTTTCAACTAAAATAAGTGTGTTTAAAGTCATTTCTGTGCCTGAAACGGGTCAAAATTGAAGCTTTTGAGTAAGCAAAACTCTGTAAAAATGGCACTTTTGGTCACTGTGAGGGTTTAAAAAGTGGTTATTCAACATGAGGCACGATCCAATTGACATTTTGAATCAATTTTGGTACAGTCCAAAAAATCAATTTTCGGATGAAAAACGATGACTCCGGACATGCCGAACGTTCCCAAAATGGTCTATAATGATGAAATTTTAACACTTAATCTTTTGACTCTAAATGACTGTTGGATGTGAATTATGACTTTTTCAACTAAAATAAGTGTGTTTAAAGTCATTTCTGTGCCTGAAACGGGTCAAAATTGAAGCTTTTGAGTAAGCAAAACTCTGTAAAAATGGCACTTTTGGTCACTGTGAGGGTTTAAAAAGTGGTTATTCAACATGAGGCACGATCCAATTGACATTTTGAATAATTTTTGGTACAGTCCCAAAAATCAATTTTCGGATGAAAAACGATGACTCCGGACATGTCGAACGTTCCCAAAATGGTCTATAATGATGAAATTTTAACATTTAATCTTTTGACTGTAAATGACTGTTGGATGTGAATTATGACTTTTTCAACTAAAATAAGTGTGTTTAAAGTCATTTCTGTGACTGAAACGGGTCAAAATTGAAGCTTTTGAGTAAGCAAAACTCTGTAAAAATGGCACTTTTGGTCACTGTGAGGGTTTAAAAAGTGGTTATTCAACATGAGGCACGATCCAATTGACATTTTGAATAATTTTTGGTACAGTCCAAAAAATCAATTTTCGGATGAAAAACGATGACTCCGGACATGTCGAACATTCCCAAAATGGTCTATAATGATGAAATTTTAACATTTAATCTTTTGACTCTAAATGACTGTTGGATGTGAATTATGACTTTTTCAACTAAAATAAGTGTGTTTAAAGTCATTTCTGTGACTGAAACGGGTCAAAATTGAAGCTTTTGAGTAAGCAAAACTCTGTAAAAATGGCACTTTTGGTCACTGTGAGGGTTTAAAAAGTGGTTATTCAACATGAGGCACGATCCAATTGACATTTTGAATAATTTTTGGTACAGTCCAAAAAATCAATTTTCGGATGAAAAACGATGACTCCGGACATGTCGAACGTTCCCAAAATGGTCTATAATGATGAAATTTTAACATTTAATCTTTTGACTCTAAATGACTGTTGGATGTGAATTATGACTTTTTCAACTAAAATAAGTGTGTTTAAAGTCATTTCTTTGCCTGAAACGGGTCAAAATTGAATCTTTTGAGTAAGCAAAACTCTGTAAAAATGGCACTTTTGGTCACTGTGAGGGTTTAAAAAGTGGTTATTCAACATGAGGCACAATCCAATTGACATTTTGAATCATTTTTGGTACAGTCCAAAAAATCAATTTTCGGATGAAAAACGATGACTCCGGACATGTCGAACGTTCCCAAAATGGTCAATAATGATGAAATTTTAACATTTAATCTTTTGACTTTAAATGACTGTTGGATGTGAATTATGACTTTTTCAACTAAAATAAGTGTGTTTAAAGTCATTTCTGTGCCTGAAACGGGTCAAAATTGAAGCTTTTGAGTAAGCAAAACTCTGTAAAAATGGCCATTTTGGTCACTGTGAGGGTTTAAAAAGTGGTTATTCAACATGAGGCACGATCCAATTGACATTTTGAATCATTTTTGGTACAGTCCAAAAAATCAATTTTCGGATGAAAAACGATGACTCCGGACATGTCGAACGTTCCCAAAATGGTCAATAATGACGAAATTTTAACATTTAATCTTTTGACTCTAAATGACTGTTGGATGTGAATTATGACTTTTTCAACTAAAATAAGTGTGTTTAAAGTCATTTCTGTGCCTGAAACGGGTCAAAATTGAAGCTTTTGAGTAAGCAAAACTCTGTAAAAATGGCACTTTTGGTCACTGTGAGGGTTTAAAAAGTGGTTATTCAACATGAGGCACGATCCAATTGACATTTTGAATCATTTTTGGTACAGTCCCAAAAATCAATTTTCGGATGAAAAACGATGACTCCGGACATGTCGAACGTTCCCAAAATGGTCTATAATGATGAAATTTTAACATTTAATCTTTTGACTCTATATGACTGTTGGATGTGCATTATGACTTTTTCAACTAAAATAAGTGTGTTTAAAGTCATTTCTGTGCCTGAAACGGGTCAAAATTGAAGCTTTTGAGTAAGCAAAACTCTGTAAAAATGGCAATTTTGGTCACTGTGTGGGTTTAAAAAGTGGTTATTCAACATGAGGCACGATCCAATTGACATTTTGAATCATTTTTGGTACAGTCCCAAAAATCAATTTTCGGATGAAAAACGATGACTCCGGACATGTCGAACGTTCCCAAAATGGTCTATAATGATGAAATTTTAACATTTAATCTTTTGACTCTAAATGACTGTTGGATGTGAATGATGACTTTTTCAACTAAAATAAGTGTGTTTAAAGTCATTTCTGTGCCTGAAACGGGTCAAAATTGAAGCTTTTGTGTAAGCAAAACTCTGTAAAAATGGCACTTTTGGTCACTGTGAGGGTTTAAAAAGTGGTTATTCAACATGAGGCACGATCCAATTGACATTTTGAATCATTTTTGGTACAGTCCCAAAAATCAATTTTCGGATGAAAAACGATGACTCCGGACATGCCGAACGTTCCCAAAATGGTCTATAATGATGAAATTTTAACATTTAATCTTTTGACTCTAAATGACTGTTGGATGTGAATTATGACTTTTTCAACTAAAATAAGTGTGTTTAAAGTCATTTCTGTGCCTGAAACGGGTCAAAATTGAAGCTTTTGAGTAAGCAAAACTCTGTAAAAATGGCACTTTTGGTCACTGTGAGGGTTTAAAAAGTGGTTATTCAACATGAGGCACGATCCAATTGACATTTTGAATCATTTTTGGTACAGTCCCAAAAATCAATTTTCGGATGAAAAACGATGACTCCGGACATGTCGAACGTTCCCAAAATGGTCTATAATGATGAAATTTTAACATTTAATCTTTTGACTCCAAATGACTGTTGGATGTGCATTATGACTTTTTCAACTAAAATAAGTGTGTTTAAAGTCATTTCTGTGCCTGAAACGGGTCAAAATTGAAGCTTTTGAGTAAGCAAAACTCTGTAAAAATGGCAATTTTGGTCACTGTGAGGGTTTAAAAAGTTGTTATTCAACATGAGGCACGATCCAATTGACATTTTGAATCATTTTTGGTACAGTCCAAAAAATCAATTTTCGGATGAAAAACGATGACGCCGGACATGTCGAACGTTCCCAAAATGGTCTATAATGATGAAATTTTAACATTTAATCTTTTGACTCTAAATGACTGTTGGATGTGAATTATGACTTTTTCAACTAAAATAAGTGTGTTTAAAGTCATTTCTGTGCCTGAAACGGGTCAAAATTGAAGCTTTTGAGTAATCAAAACTCTGTAAAAATGGCACTTTTGGTCACTGTGAGGATTTAAAAAGTGGTTATTCAACATGAGGCATGATCCAATTGACATTTTGAATCATTTTTGGTACAGTCCAAAAAATCAATTTTCGGATGAAAAACGATGACTCCGGACATGTCGAACGTTCCCAAAATGGTCTATAATGATGAAATTTTAACATTTAATCTTTTGACTCTAAATGACTATTGGATGTGAATTATGACTTTTTCAACTAAAATAAGTGTGTTTAAAGTCATTTCTGTGCCTGAAACGGGTCAAAATTGAAGCTTTTGAGTAAGCAAAACTCTGTAAAAATGGCACTTTTGGTCACTGTGAGGGTTTAAAAAGTGGTTATTCAACATGAGGCACGATCCAATTGACATTTTGAATCATTTTTGGTACAGTCCCAAAAATCAATTTTCGGATGAAAAACGATGACTCCGGACATGTCGAACGTTCCCAAAATGGTCTATAATGACAAAATTTTAACATTTAATCTTTTGACTCTAAATGACTGTTGGATGTGAATTATGACTTTTTCAACTAAAATAAGTGTGTTTAAAGTCATTTCTGTGCCTGAAACGGGTCAAAATTGAAGCTTTTGAGTAAGCAAAACTCTGTAAAAATGGCACTTTTGGTCACTGTGAGGGTTTAAAAAGTGGTTATTCAACATGAGGCACGATCCAATTGACATTTTGAATCATTTTTGGTACAGTCCCAAAAATCAATTTTCGGATGAAAAACGATGACTCCGGACATGTCGAACGTTCCCAAAATGGTCTATAATGATGAAATTTTAACATTTAATCATTTGACTCTAAATGACTGTTGGATGTGCATTATGACTTTTTCAACTAAAATAAGTGTGTTTAAAGTCATTTCTGTGCCTGAAACGGGTCAAAATTGAAGCTTTTGAGTAAGCAAAACTCTGTAAAAATGGCAATTTTGGTCACTGTGAGGGTTTAAAAAGTGGTTATTCAACATGAGGCACGATCCAATTGACATTTTGAATCATTTTTGGTACAGTCCAAAAAATCAATTTTCGGATGAAAAACGATGACTCCGGACATGTCGAACGTTCCCAAAATGGTCTATAATGATGAAATTTTAACATTTAATCTTTTGACTCTAAATGACTGTTGGATGTGAATGATGACTTTTTCAACTAAAATAAGTGTGTTTAAAGTCATTTCTGTGCCTGAAACGGGTCAAAATTGAAGCTTTTGAGTAAGCAAAACTCTGTAAAAATGGCACTTTTGGTCACTGTGAGGGTTTAAAAAGTGGTTATTCAACATGAGGCACGATCCAATTGACATTTTGAATCATTTTTGGTACAGTCCCAAAAATCAATTTTCGGATGAAAAACGATGACTCCGGACATGTCGAACGTTCCCAAAATGGTCTATAATGATGAAATTTTAACATTTAATCTTTTGACTCTAAATGACTGTTGGATGTGAATTATGACTTTTTCAACTAAAATAAGTGTGTTTAAAGTCATTTCTGTGCCTGAAACGTGTCAAAATTGAAGCTTTTGAGTAAGCAAAACTCTGTAAAAATGGCACTTTTGGTCACTGTGAGGGTTTAAAAAGTGGTTATTCAACATGAGGCACGATCCAATTGACATTTTGAATCATTTTTGGTACAGTCCCAAAAATCAATTTTCGGATGAAAAACGATGACTCCGGACATGTCGAACGTTCCCAAAATGGTCTATAATGATGAAATTTTAACATTTAATCTTTTGACTCTAAATGACTGTTGGATGTGAATTATGACTTTTTCAACTAAAATAAGTGTGTTTAAAGTCATTTCTGTGACTGAAACGGGTCAAAATGGAAGCTTTTGAGTAAGCAAAACTCTGTAAAAATGGCCATTTTGGTCACTGTGAGGGTTTAAAAAGTGGTTATTCAACATGAGGCACGATCCAATTGACATTTTGAATCATTTTTGGTACAGTCCAAAAAATCAATTTTCGGATGAAAAACGATGACTCCGGACATGTCGAACGTTCCCAAAATGGTCTATAATGATGAAATTTTAACATTTAATCTTTTGACTCTAAATGACTGTTGGATGTGAATTATGACTTTTTCAACTAAAATAAGTGTGTTTAAAGTCATTTCTGTGCCTGAAACGGGTCAAAATTGAAGCTTTTGAGTAAGCAAAACTAAATTGCACTTTTGGTCACTGTGAGGGTTTAAAAAGTGGTTATTCAACATGAGGCATGATCCAATTGACATTTTGAATCATTTTTGGTACAGTCCCAAAAATCAATTTTCGGATGAAAAACGATGACTCCGGACATGTCGAACGTTCCCAAAATGGTCAATAATGATGAAATTTTAACATTTAATCTTTTGACTCTAAATGACTGTTGGATGTGAATTATGACTTTTTCAACTAAAATAAGTGTGTTTAAAGTCATTTCTGTGCCTGAAACGGGTCAAAATTGAAGCTTTTGAGTAAGCAAAACTCTGTAAAAATGGCACTTTTGGTCACTGTGAGGGTTTAAAAAGTGGTTATTCAACATGAGGCACGATCCAATTGACATTTTGAATCAATTTTGGTACAGTCCAAAAAATCAATTTTCGGATGAAAAACGATGACTCCGGACATGCCGAACGTTCCCAAAATGGTCTATAATGATGAAATTTTAACACTTAATCTTTTGACTCTAAATGACTGTTGGATGTGAATTATGACTTTTTCAACTAAAATAAGTGTGTTTAAAGTCATTTCTGTGCCTGAAACGGGTCAAAATTGAAGCTTTTGAGTAAGCAAAACTCTGTAAAAATGGCACTTTTGGTCACTGTGAGGGTTTAAAAAGTGGTTATTCAACATGAGGCACGATCCAATTGACATTTTGAATAATTTTTGGTACAGTCCCAAAAATCAATTTTCGGATGAAAAACGATGACTCCGGACATGTCGAACGTTCCCAAAATGGTCTATAATGATGAAATTTTAACATTTAATCTTTTGACTGTAAATGACTGTTGGATGTGAATTATGACTTTTTCAACTAAAATAAGTGTGTTTAAAGTCATTTCTGTGACTGAAACGGGTCAAAATTAAAGCTTTTGAGTAAGCAAAACTCTGTAAAAATGGCACTTTTGGTCACTGTGAGGGTTTAAAAAGTGGTTATTCAACATGAGGCACGATCCAATTGACATTTTGAATAATTTTTGGTACAGTCCAAAAAATCAATTTTCGGATGAAAAACGATGACTCCGGACATGTCGAACATTCCCAAAATGGTCTATAATGATGAAATTTTAACATTTAATCTTTTGACTCTAAATGACTGTTGGATGTGAATTATGACTTTTTCAACTAAAATAAGTGTGTTTAAAGTCATTTCTTTGCCTGAAACGGGTCAAAATTGAATCTTTTGAGTAAGCAAAACTCTGTAAAAATGGCACTTTTGGTCACTGTGAGGGTTTCAAAAGTGGTTATTCAACATGAGGCACGATCCAATTGACATTTTGAATCATTTTTGGTACAGTCCCAAAAATCAATTTTCGGATGAAAAACGATGACTCCGGACATGTCGAACGTTCCCAAAATGGTCTATAATGATGACATTTTAACATTTAATCTTTTGACTCTAAATGACTGTTGGATGTGAATTATGACTTTTTCAACTAAAATAAGTGTGTTTAAAGTCATTTCTGTGCCTGAAACGGGTCAAAATTGAAGCTTTTGAGTAAGCAAAACTCTGTAAAAATGGCACTTTTGGTCACTGTGAGGGTTTAAAAAGTGGTTATTCAACATGAGGCACGATCCAATTGACATTTTGAATCATTTTTGGTACAGTCCCAAAAATCAATTTTCGGATGAAAAACGATGACTCCGGACATGTCGAACGTTCCCAAAATGGTCTATAATGATGAAATTTTAACATTTAATCATTTGACTCTAAATGACTGTTGGATGTGCATTATGACTTTTTCAACTAAAATAAGTGTGTTTAAAGTCATTTCTGTGCCTGAAACGGGTCAAAATTGAAGCTTTTGAGTAAGCAAAACTCTGTAAAAATGGCAATTTTGGTCACTGTGAGGGTTTAAAAAGTGGTTATTCAACATGAGGCACGATCCAATTGACATTTTGAATCATTTTTGGTACAGTCCAAAAAATCAATTTTCGGATGAAAAACGATGACTCCGGACATGTCGAACGTTCCCAAAATGGTCTATAATGATGAAATTTTAACATTTAATCTTTTGACTCTAAATGACTGTTGGATGTGAATGATGACTTTTTCAACTAAAATAAGTGTGTTTAAAGTCATTTCTGTGCCTGAAACGGGTCAAAATTGAAGCTTTTGAGTAAGCAAAACTCTGTAAAAATGGCACTTTTGGTCACTGTGAGGGTTTAAAAAGTGGTTATTCAACATGAGGCACGATCCAATTGACATTTTGAATCATTTTTGGTACAGTCCCAAAAATCAATTTTCGGATGAAAAACGATGACTCCGGACATGTCGAACGTTCCCAAAATGGTCTATAATGATGAAATTTTAACATTTAATCTTTTGACTCTAAATGACTGTTGGATGTGAATTATGACTTTTTCAACTAAAATAAGTGTGTTTAAAGTCATTTCTGTGCCTGAAACGTGTCAAAATTGAAGCTTTTGAGTAAGCAAAACTCTGTAAAAATGGCACTTTTGGTCACTGTGAGGGTTTAAAAAGTGGTTATTCAACATGAGGCACGATCCAATTGACATTTTGAATCATTTTTGGTACAGTCCCAAAAATCAATTTTCGGATGAAAAACGATGACTCCGGACATGTCGAACGTTCCCAAAATGGTCTATAATGATGAAATTTTAACATTTAATCTTTTGACTCTAAATGACTGTTGGATGTGAATTATGACTTTTTCAACTAAAATAAGTGTGTTTAAAGTCATTTCTGTGACTGAAACGGGTCAAAATGGAAGCTTTTGAGTAAGCAAAACTCTGTAAAAATGGCCATTTTGGTCACTGTGAGGGTTTAAAAAGTGGTTATTCAACATGAGGCACGATCCAATTGACATTTTGAATCATTTTTGGTACAGTCCAAAAAATCAATTTTCGGATGAAAAACGATGACTCCGGACATGTCGAACGTTCCCAAAATGGTCTATAATGATGAAATTTTAACATTTAATCTTTTGACTCTAAATGACTGTTGGATGTGAATTATGACTTTTTCAACTAAAATAAGTGTGTTTAAAGTCATTTCTGTGCCTGAAACGGGTCAAAATTGAAGCTTTTGAGTAAGCAAAACTAAATTGCACTTTTGGTCACTGTGAGGGTTTAAAAAGTGGTTATTCAACATGAGGCATGATCCAATTGACATTTTGAATCATTTTTGGTACAGTCCCAAAAATCAATTTTCGGATGAAAAACGATGACTCCGGACATGTCGAACGTTCCCAAAATGGTCAATAATGATGAAATTTTAACATTTAATCTTTTGACTCTAAATGACTGTTGGATGTGAATTATGACTTTTTCAACTAAAATAAGTGTGTTTAAAGTCATTTCTGTGCCTGAAACGGGTCAAAATTGAAGCTTTTGAGTAAGCAAAACTCTGTAAAAATGGCACTTTTGGTCACTGTGAGGGTTTAAAAAGTGGTTATTCAACATGAGGCACGATCCAATTGACATTTTGAATCAATTTTGGTACAGTCCAAAAAATCAATTTTCGGATGAAAAACGATGACTCCGGACATGCCGAACGTTCCCAAAATGGTCTATAATGATGAAATTTTAACACTTAATCTTTTGACTCTAAATGACTGTTGGATGTGAATTATGACTTTTTCAACTAAAATAAGTGTGTTTAAAGTCATTTCTGTGCCTGAAACGGGTCAAAATTGAAGCTTTTGAGTAAGCAAAACTCTGTAAAAATGGCACTTTTGGTCACTGTGAGGGTTTAAAAAGTGGTTATTCAACATGAGGCACGATCCAATTGACATTTTGAATAATTTTTGGTACAGTCCCAAAAATCAATTTTCGGATGAAAAACGATGACTCCGGACATGTCGAACGTTCCCAAAATGGTCTATAATGATGAAATTTTAACATTTAATCTTTTGACTCTAAATGACTGTTGGATGTGAATTATGACTTTTTCAACTAAAATAAGTGTGTTTAAAGTCATTTCTGTGACTGAAACGGGTCAAAATTGAAGCTTTTGAGTAAGCAAAACTCTGTAAAAATGGCACTTTTGGTCACTGTGAGGGTTTAAAAAGTGGTTATTCAACATGAGGCACGATCCAATTGACATTTTGAATAATTTTTGGTACAGTCCAAAAAATCAATTTTCGGATGAAAAACGATGACTCCGGACATGTCGAACATTCCCAAAATGGTCTATAATGATGAAATTTTAACATTTAATCTTTTGACTCTAAATGACTGTTGGATGTGAATTATGACTTTTTCAACTAAAATAAGTGTGTTTAAAGTCATTTCTTTGCCTGAAACGGGTCAAAATTGAATCTTTTGAGTAAGCAAAACTCTGTAAAAATGGCACTTTTGGTCACTGTGAGGGTTTCAAAAGTGGTTATTCAACATGAGGCACGATCCAATTGACATTTTGAATCATTTTTGGTACAGTCCCAAAAATCAATTTTCGGATGAAAAACGATGACTCCGGACATGTCGAACGTTCCCAAAATGGTCTATAATGATGACATTTTAACATTTAATCTTTTGACTCTAAATGACTGTTGGATGTGAATTATGACTTTTTCAACTAAAATAAGTGTGTTTAAAGTCATTTCTGTGCCTGAAACGGGTCAAAATTGAAGCTTTTGAGTAAGCAAAACTCTGTAAAAATGGCACTTTTGGTCACTGTGAGGGTTTAAAAAGTGGTTATTCAACATGAGGCACGATCCAATTGACATTTTGAATCATTTTTGGTACAGTCCAAAAAATCAATTTTCGGATGAAAAACGATGACTCCGGACATGCCGAACGTTCCCAAAATGGTCTATAATGATGAAATTTTAACATTTAATCTTTTGACTCTAAATGACTGTTGGATGTGAATTATGACTTTTTCAACTAAAATAAGTGTGTTTAAAGTCATTTCTGTGCCTGAAACGGGTCAAAATTGAAGCTTTTGAGTAAGCAAAACTCTGTAAAAATAGCACTTTTGGTCACTGTGAGGGTTTAAAAAGTGGTTATTCAACATGAGGCACGATCCAATTGACATTTTGAATCATTTTTGGTACAGTCCAAAAAATCAATTTTCGGATGAAAAACGATGACTCCGGACATGTCGAACGTTCCCAAAATGGTCTATAATGATGAAATTTTAACATTTAATCTTTTGACTCTAAATGACTGTTGGATGTGAATTATTACTTTTTCAACTAAAATAAGTGTGTTTAAAGTCATTTCTGTGCCTGAAACGGGTCAAAATTGAAGCTTTTGAGTAAGCAAAACTCTGTAAAAATGGCACTTTTGGTCACTGTGAGGGTTTAAAAAGTGGTTATTCAACATGAGGCACGATCCAATTGACATTTTGAATCATTTTTGGTACAGTCCCAAAAATCAATTTTCGGATGAAAAACGATGACTCCGGACATGTCGAACGTTCCCAAAATGGTCAATAATGATGAAATTTTAACATTTAATCTTTTGTTTCTAAATGACTGTTGGATGTGAATTATGACTTTTTCAACTAAAATAAGTGTGTTTAAAGTCATTTCTGTGTCTGAAACGGGTCAAAAATGAAGCTTTTGAGTAAGCAAAACTCTGTAAAAATGGCACTTTTGGTCACTGTGAGGGTTTAAAAAGTGGTTATTCAACATGAGGCACGATCCAATTGACATTTTGAATCATTTTTGGTACAGTCCCAAAAATCAATTTTCGGATGAAAAACGATGACTCCGGACATGTCGAACGTTCCCAAAATGGTCTATAATGATGAAATATTAACATTTAATCTTTTGACTCTAAATGACTGTTGGATGTGAATTATGACTTTTTCAACTAAAATAAGTGTGTTTAAAGTCATTTCTGTGACTGAAACGGGTCAAAATTGAACCTTTTGAGTAAGCAAAACTCTGTAAAAATGGCACTTTTGGTCACTGTGAGGGTTTAAAAAGTGGTTATTCAACATGAGGCACGATCCAATTGACATTTTGAATCATTTTTGGTACAGTCCAAAAAATCAATTTTCGGATGAAAAACGATGACTCCGGACATGTCGAACGTTCCCAAAATGGTCTATAATGATGAAATTTTAACATTTAATCTTTTGACTGTAAATGACTGTTGGATGTGAATTATGACTTTTTCAACTAAAATAAGTGTGTTTAAAGTCATTTCTGTGCCTGAAACGGGTCAAAATTGAAGCTTTTGAGTAAGCAAAACTCTGTAAAAATGGCACTTTTGGGCACTGTGAGGGTTTAAAAAGTGGTTATTCAACATGAGGCACGATCCAATTGACATTTTGAATCATTTTTGGTACAGTCCCAAAAATCAATTTTCGAATGAAAAACGATGACTCCGGACATGTCGACCGTTCCCAAAATGGTCTATAATGATGACATTTTAACATTTAATCTTTGGACTCTAAATGACTGTTGGATGTGAATTATGACTTTTTCAACTAAAATAAGTGTGTTTAAAGTCATTTCTGTGCCTGAAACGGGTCAAAATTGAAGCTTTTGAGTAAGCAAAACTCTGTAAAAATGGCACTTTTGGTCACTATGAGGGTTTAAAAAGTGGTTATTCAACATGAGGCACGATCCAATTGACATTTAGAATCATTTTTGGTACAGTCCCAAAAATCAATTTTCGGATGAAAAACGATGACTCCGGACATGTCGAACGTTCCCAAAATGGTCTATAATGATGAAATTTTAACATTTAATCTTTTGACTCTAAATGACTGTTGGATGTGAATTATGACTTTTTCAACTAAAATAAGTGTGTTTAAAGTCATTTCTGTGCCTGAAACGGGTCAAAATTGAAGCTTTTGAGTAAGCAAAACTCTGTAAAAATGGCACTTTTGGTCACTGTGAGGGTTTAAAAAGTGGTTATTCAACATGAGGCACGATCCAATTGACATTTTGAATCATTTTTGGTACAGTCCCAAAAATCAATTTTCGGATGAAAAACGATGACTCCGGACATGTCGAACGTTCCCAAAATGGTCAACAATGATGAAATTTTAACATTTAATCTTTTGACTCTAAATGACTGTTGGATGTGAATTATGACTTTTTCAACTAAAATAAGTGTGTTTAAAGTCATTTCTGTGCCTGAAACGGGTCAAAATTGAAGCTTTTGAGTAAGCAAAACTCTGTAAAAATTGCACTTTTGGTCACTGTGAGGGTTTAAAAAGTGGTTATTCAACATGAGGCATGATCCAATTGACATTTTGAATCATTTTTGGTACAGTCCCAAAAATCAATTTTCGAATGAAAAACGATGACTCCGGACATGTCGACCGTTCCCAAAATGGTCTATAATGATGACATTTTAACATTTAATCTTTTGACTCTAAATGACTGTTGGATGTGAATTATGACTTTTTCAACTAAAATAAGTGTGTTTAAAGTCATTTCTGTGCCTGAAACGGGTCAAAATTGAAGCTTTTGAGTAAGCAAAACTCTGTAAAAATGGCACTTTTGGTCACTATGAGGGTTTAAAAAGTGGTTATTCAACATGAGGCACGATCCAATTGACATTTAGAATCATTTTTGGTACAGTCCCAAAAATCAATTTTCGGATGAAAAACGATGACTCCGGACATGTCGAACGTTCCCAAAATGGTCTATAATGATGAAATTTTAACATTTAATCTTATGACTCTAAATGACTGTTGGATGTGAATTATGACTTTTTCAACTAAAATAAGTGTGTTTAAAGTCATTTCTGTGCCTGAAACGGGTCAAAATTGAAGCTTTTGAGTAAGCAAAACTCTGTAAAAATGGCACTTTTGGTCACTGTGAGGGTTTAAAAAGTGGTTATTCAACATGAGGCACGATCCAATTGACATTTTGAATCATTTTTGGTACAGTCCCAAAAATCAATTTTCGGATGAAAAACGATGACTCCGGACATGTCGAACGTTCCCAAAATGGTCAACAATGATGAAATTTTAACATTTAATCTTTTGACTCTAAATGACTGTTGGATGTGAATTATGACTTTTTCAACTAAAATAAGTGTGTTTAAAGTCATTTCTGTGCCTGAAACGGGTCAAAATTGAAGCTTTTGAGTAAGCAAAACTCTGTAAAAATGGCACTTTTGGTCACTGTGAGGGTTTAAAAAGTGGTTATTCAACATGAGGCATGATCCAATTGACATTTTGAATCATTTTTTGTACAGTCCAAAAAATCGATTTTCGGATGAAAAACGATGACTCCGGACATGTCGAACGTTCCCAAAATCGTCTATAATGATGAAATTTTAACATTTAATCTTTTGACTCTAAATTACTGTTGGATGTGAATTATGACTTTTTCAACTAAAATAAGTGTGTTTAAAGTCATTTCTGTGACTGAAACGGGTCAAAATTGAAGCTTTTGAGTAAGCAAAACTCTGTAAAAATGGCCATTTTGGTCACTGTGAGGGTTTAAAAAGTGGTTATTCAACATGAGGCACGATCCAATTCACATTTTGAACCATTTTTGGTACAGTCCAAAAAATCAATTTTCGGATGAAAAACGATGACTCCGGACATGCCGAACGTTCCCAAAATGGTCTATAATGATGACATTTTAACATTTAATCTTTTGACTCTAAATGACTGTTGGATGTGAATGATGACTTTTTCAACTAAAATAAGTGTGTTTAAAGTCATTTCTGTGCCTGAAACGGGTCAAAATTGAAGCTTTTGAGTAAGCAAAACTCTGTAAAAATGGCACTTTTGGTCACTGTGAGGGTTTAAAAAGTGGTTATTCAACATGAGGCACGATCCAATTGACATTTTGAATCATTTTTGGTACAGTCCCAAAAATAAATTTTCGGATGAAAAACGATGACTCCGGACATGTCGAACGTTCCCAAAATGGTCTATAATGATGAAATTTTAACATTTAATCTTTTGACTCTAAATGACTGTTGGATGTGAATTATGACTTTTTCAACTAAAATAAGTGTGTTTAAAGTCATTTCTGTGCCTGAAACGTGTCAAAATTGAAGCTTTTGAGTAAGCAAAACTCTGTAAAAATGGCACTTTTGGTCACTGTGAGGGTTTAAAAAGTGGTTATTCAAGATGAGGCACGATCCAATTGACATTTTGAATCATTTTTGGTACAGTCCCAAAAATCAATTTTCGGATGAAAAACGATGACTCCGGACATGTCGAACGTTCCCAAAATGGTCTATAATGATGAAATTTTCACATTTAATCTTTTGACTCTAAATGACTGTTGGATGTGAATTATGACTTTTTCAACTAAAATAAGTGTGTTTAAAGTCATTTCTGTGCCTGAAACGGGTCAAAATTGAAGCTTTTGAGTAAGCAAAACTCTGTAAAAATGGCACTTTTGGTCACTGTGAGGGTTTAAAAAGTGGTTATTCAACATGAGGCACGATCCAATTGACATTTTGAATCATTTTTGGTACAGTCCCAAAAATCAATTTTCGGATGAAAAACGATGACTCCAGACATGTCGAACGTTCCCAAAATGGTCTATAATGATGACATTTTAACATTTAATCTTTTGACTCCAAATGACTGTTGGATGTGAATTATGACTTTTTCAACTAAAATAAGTGTGTTTAAAGTCATTTCTGTGCCTGAAACGGGTCAAAATTGAAGCTTTTGAGTAAGCAAAACTCTGTAAAAATGGCACTTTTGGTCACTGTGAGGGTTTAAAAAGTGGTTATTCAACATGAGGCACGATCCAATTGACATTTTGAATCATTTTTGGTACAGTCCCAAAAATAAATTTTCGGATGAAAAACGATGACTCCGGACATGTCGAACGTTCCCAAAATGGTCTATAATGATGAAATTTTAACATTTAATCTTTTGACTCTAAATGACTGTTGGATGTGAATTATGACTTTTTCAACTAAAATAAGTGTGTTTAAAGTCATTTCTGTGCCTGAAACGTGTCAAAATTGAAGCTTTTGAGTAAGCAAAACTGTAAAAATGGCACTTTTGGTCACTGTGAGGGTTTAAAAAGTGGTTATTCAACATGAGGCACGATCCAATTCACATTTTGAATCATTTTTGGTACAGTCCAAAAAATCAATTTTCGGATGAAAAACGATGACTCCGGACATGCCGAACGTTCCCAAAATGGTCTATAATGATGACATTTTAACATTTAATCTTTTGACTCTAAATGACTGTTGGATGTGAATTATGACTTTTTCAACTAAAATAAGTGTGTTTAAAGTCATTTCTGTGCCTGAAACGGGTCAAAATTGAAGCTTTTGAGTAAGCAAAACTCTGTAAAAATTGCACTTTTGGTCACTGTGAGGGTTTAAAAAGTGGTTATTCAACATGAGGCATGATCCAATTGACATTTTGAATCATTTTTGGTACAGTCCCAAAAATCAATTTTCGAATGAAAAACGATGACTCCGGACATGTCGACCGTTCCCAAAATGGTCTATAATGATGACATTTTAACATTTAATCTTTTGACTCTAAATGACTGTTGGATGTGAATTATGACTTTTTCAACTAAAATAAGTGTGTTTAAAGTCATTTCTGTGCCTGAAACGGGTCAAAATTGAAGCTTTTGAGTAAGCAAAACTCTGTAAAAATGGCACTTTTGGTCACTATGAGGGTTTAAAAAGTGGTTATTCAACATGAGGCACGATCCAATTGACATTTAGAATCATTTTTGGTACAGTCCCAAAAATCAATTTTCGGATGAAAAACGATGACTCCGGACATGTCGAACGTTCCCAAAATGGTCTATAATGATGAAATTTTAACATTTAATCTTATGACTCTAAATGACTGTTGGATGTGAATTATGACTTTTTCAACTAAAATAAGTGTGTTTAAAGTCATTTCTGTGCCTGAAACGGGTCAAAATTGAAGCTTTTGAGTAAGCAAAACTCTGTAAAAATGGCACTTTTGGTCACTGTGAGGGTTTAAAAAGTGGTTATTCAACATGAGGCACGATCCAATTGACATTTTGAATCATTTTTGGTACAGTCCCAAAAATCAATTTTCGGATGAAAAACGATGACTCCGGACATGTCGAACGTTCCCAAAATGGTCTATAATGATGAAATTTTCACATTTAATCTTTTGACTCTAAATGACTGTTGGATGTGAATTATGACTTTTTCAACTAAAATAAGTGTGTTTAAAGTCATTTCTGTGCCTGAAACGGGTCAAAATTGAAGCTTTTGAGTAAGCAAAACTCTGTAAAAATGGCACTTTTGGTCACTGTGAGGGTTTAAAAAGTGGTTATTCAACATGAGGCATGATCCAATTGACATTTTGAATCATTTTTGGTACAGTCCCAAAAATCAATTTTCGGATGAAAAACGATGACTCCGGACATGTCGAACGTCCCCAAAATGGTCTATAATGATGAAATATTAACATTTAATCTTTTGACTCTAAATGACTGTTGGATGTGAATTATGACTTTTTCAACTAAAATAAGTGTGTTTAAAGTCATTTCTGTGACTGAAACGGGTCAAAATTGAACCTTTTGAGTAAGCAAAACTCTGTAAAAATGGCACTTTTGGTCACTGTGAGGGTTTAAAAAGTGGTTATTCAACATGAGGCACGATCCAATTGACATTTTGAATCATTTTTGGTACAGTCCAAAAAATCAATTTTCGGATGAAAAACGATGACTCCGGACATGTCGAACGTTCCCAAAATGGTCTATAATGATGAAATTTTAACATTTAATCTTTTGACTGTAAATGACTGTTGGATGTGAATTATGACTTTTTCAACTAAAATAAGTGTGTTTAAAGTCATTTCTGTGCCTGAAACGGGTCAAAATTGAAGCTTTTGAGTAAGCAAAACTCTGTAAAAATGGCACTTTTGGGCACTGTGAGGGTTTAAAAAGTGGTTATTCAACATGAGGCACGATCCAATTGACATTTTGAATCATTTTTGGTACAGTCCCAAAAATCAATTTTCGAATGAAAAACGATGACTCCGGACATGTCGACCGTTCCCAAAATGGTCTATAATGATGACATTTTAACATTTAATCTTTTGACTCTAAATGACTGTTGGATGTGAATTATGACTTTTTCAACTAAAATAAGTGTGTTTAAGGTCATTTCTGTGCCTGAAACGGGTCAAAATTGAAGCTTTTGAGTAAGCAAAACTCTGTAAAAATGGCACTTTTGGTCACTATGAGGGTTTAAAAAGTGGTTATTCAACATGAGGCACGATCCAATTGACATTTAGAATCATTTTTGGTACAGTCCCAAAAATCAATTTTCGGATGAAAAACGATGACTCCGGACATGTCGAACGTTCCCAAAATGGTCTATAATGATGAAATTTTAACATTTAATCTTTTGACTCTAAATGACTGTTGGATGTGAATTATGACTTTTTCAACTAAAATAAGTGTGTTTAAAGTCATTTCTGTGCCTGAAACGGGTCAAAATTGAAGCTTTTGAGTAAGCAAAACTCTGTAAAAATGGCACTTTTGGTCACTGTGAGGGTTTAAAAAGTGGTTATTCAACATGAGGCACGATCCAATTGACATTTTGAATCATTTTTGGTACAGTCCCAAAAATCAATTTTCGGATGAAAAACGATGACTCCGGACATGTCGAACGTTCCCAAAATGGTCAACAATGATGAAATTTTAACATTTAATCTTTTGACTCTAAATGACTGTTGGATGTGAATTATGACTTTTTCAACTAAAATAGGTGTGTTTAAAGTCATTTCTGTGCCTGAAACGGGTCAAAATTGAAGCTTTTGAGTAAGCAAAACTCTGTAAAAATTGCACTTTTGGTCACTGTGAGGGTTTAAAAAGTGGTTATTCAACATGAGGCATGATCCAATTGACATTTTGAATCATTTTTGGTACAGTCCCAAAAATCAATTTTCGAATGAAAAACGATGACTCCGGACATGTCGACCGTTCCCAAAATGGTCTATAATGATGACATTTTAACATTTAATCTTTTGACTCTAAATGACTGTTGGATGTGAATTATGACTTTTTCAACTAAAATAAGTGTGTTTAAAGTCATTTCTGTGCCTGAAACGGGTCAAAATTGAAGCTTTTGAGTAAGCAAAACTCTGTAAAAATGGCACTTTTGGTCACTATGAGGGTTTAAAAAGTGGTTATTCAACATGAGGCACGATCCAATTGACATTTAGAATCATTTTTGGTACAGTCCCAAAAATCAATTTTCGGATGAAAAACGATGACTCCGGACATGTCGAACGTTCCCAAAATGGTCTATAATGATGAAATTTTAACATTTAATCTTATGACTCTAAATGACTGTTGGATGTGAATTATGACTTTTTCAACTAAAATAAGTGTGTTTAAAGTCATTTCTGTGCCTGAAACGGGTCAAAATTGAAGCTTTTGAGTAAGCAAAACTCTGTAAAAATGGCACTTTTGGTCACTGTGAGGGCTTAAAAAGTGGTTATTCAACATGAGGCACGATCCAATTGACATTTTGAATCATTTTTGGTACAGTCCCAAAAATCAATTTTCGGATGAAAAACGATGACTCCGGACATGTCGAACGTTCCCAAAATGGTCAACAATGATGAAATTTTAACATTTAATCTTTTGACTCTAAATGACTGTTGGATGTGAATTATGACTTTTTCAACTAAAATAAGTGTGTTTAAAGTCATTTCTGTGCCTGAAACGGGTCAAAATTGAAGCTTTTGAGTAAGCAAAACTCTGTAAAAATGGCACTTTTGGTCACTGTGAGGGTTTAAAAAGTGGTTATTCAACATGAGGCATGATCCAATTGACATTTTGAATCATTTTTTGTACAGTCCAAAAAATCGATTTTCGGATGAAAAACGATGACTCCGGACATGTCGAACGTTCCCAAAATCGTCTATAATGATGAAATTTTAACATTTAATCTTTTGACTCTAAATTACTGTTGGATGTGAATTATGACTTTTTCAACTAAAATAAGTGTGTTTAAAGTCATTTCTGTGACTGAAACGGGTCAAAATTGAAGCTTTTGAGTAAGCAAAACTCTGTAAAAATGGCCATTTTGGTCACTGTGAGGGTTTAAAAAGTGGTTATTCAACATGAGGCACGATCCAATTCACATTTTGAACCATTTTTGGTACAGTCCAAAAAATCAATTTTCGGATGAAAAACGATGACTCCGGACATGCCGAACGTTCCCAAAATGGTCTATAATGATGACATTTTAACATTTAATCTTTTGACTCTAAATGACTGTTGGATGTGAATGATGACTTTTTCAACTAAAATAAGTGTGTTTAAAGTCATTTCTGTGCCTGAAACGGGTCAAAATTGAAGCTTTTGAGTAAGCAAAACTCTGTAAAAATGGCACTTTTGGTCACTGTGAGGGTTTAAAAAGTGGTTATTCAACATGAGGCACGATCCAATTGACATTTTGAATCATTTTTGGTACAGTCCCAAAAATCAATTTTCGGATGAAAAACGATGACTCCGGACATGTCGAACGTTCCCAAAATGGTCTATAATGATGAAATTTTCACATTTAATCTTTTGACTCTAAATGACTGTTGGATGTGAATTATGACTTTTTCAACTAAAATAAGTGTGTTTAAAGTCATTTCTGTGCCTGAAACGGGTCAAAATTGAAGCTTTTGAGTAAGCAAAACTCTGTAAAAATGGCACTTTTGGTCACTGTGAGGGTTTAAAAAGTGGTTATTCAACATGAGGCACGATCCAATTGACATTTTGAATCATTTTTGGTACAGTCCCAAAAATCAATTTTCGGATGAAAAACGATGACTCCGGACATGTCGAACGTTCCCAAAATGGTCTATAATGATGACATTTTAACATTTAATCTTTTGACTCCAAATGACTGTTGGATGTGAATTATGACTTTTTCAACTAAAATAAGTGTGTTTAAAGTCATTTCTGTGCCTGAAACGGGTCAAAATTGAAGCTTTTGAGTAAGCAAAACTCTGTAAAAATGGCACTTTTGGTCACTGTGAGGGTTTAAAAAGTGGTTATTCAACATGAGGCACGATCCAATTGACATTTTGAATCATTTTTGGTACAGTCCCAAAAATCAATTTTCGGATGAAAAACGATGACTCCGGACATGTCGAACGTTCCCAAAATGGTCTATAATGATGAAATTTTAACATTTAATCTTTTGACTCTAAATGACTGTTGGATGTGAATTATGACTTTTTCAACTAAAATAAGTGTGTTTAAAGTCATTTCTGTGCCTGAAACGTGTCAAAATTGAAGCTTTTGAGTAAGCAAAACTCTGTAAAAATGGCACTTTTGGTCACTGTGAGGGTTTAAAAAGTGGTTATTCAATATGAGGCACGATCCAATTGACATTTTGAATCATTTTTGGTACAGTCCCAAAAATCAATTTTCGGATGAAAAACGATGTCTCCGGACATGTCGAACGTTCCCAAAATGGTCTATAATGATGAAATTTTAACATTTATTCTTTTGACTCTAAATGACTGTTGGATGTGAATGATGACTTTTTCAACTAAAATAAGTGTGTTTAAAGTCATTTCTGTGCCTGAAACGGGTCAAAATTGAAGCTTTTGAGTAAGCAAAACTCTGTAAAAATGGCACTTTTGGTCACTGTGAGGGTTTAAAAAGTGGTTATTCAACATGAGGCACGATCCAATTGACATTTTGAATCATTTTTGGTACAGTCCCAAAAATAAATTTTCGGATGAAAAACGATGACTCCGGACATGTCGAACGTTCCCAAAATGGTCTATAATGATGAAATTTTAACATTTAATCTTTTGACTCTAAATGACTGTTGGATGTGAATTATGACTTTTTCAACTAAAATAAGTGTGTTTAAAGTCATTTCTGTGCCTGAAACGTGTCAAAATTGAAGCTTTTGAGTAAGCAAAACTGTAAAAATGGCACTTTTGGTCACTGTGAGGGTTTAAAAAGTGGTTATTCAACATGAGGCACGATCCAATTCACATTTTGAATCATTTTTGGTACAGTCCAAAAAATCAATTTTCGGATGAAAAACGATGACTCCGGACATGCCGAACGTTCCCAAAATGGTCTATAATGATGACATTTTAACATTTAATCTTTTGACTCTAAATGACTGTTGGATGTGAATTATGACTTTTTCAACTAAAATAAGTGTGTTTAAAGTCATTTCTGTGCCTGAAACGGGTCAAAATTGAAGCTTTTGAGTAAGCAAAACTCTGTAAAAATTGCACTTTTGGTCACTGTGAGGGTTTAAAAAGTGGTTATTCAACATGAGGCATGATCCAATTGACATTTTGAATCATTTTTGGTACAGTCCCAAAAATCAATTTTCGAATGAAAAACGATGACTCCGGACATGTCGACCGTTCCCAAAATGGTCTATAATGATGACATTTTAACATTTAATCTTTTGACTCTAAATGACTGTTGGATGTGAATTATGACTTTTTCAACTAAAATAAGTGTGTTTAAAGTCATTTCTGTGCCTGAAACGGGTCAAAATTGAAGCTTTTGAGTAAGCAAAACTCTGTAAAAATGGCACTTTTGGTCACTATGAGGGTTTAAAAAGTGGTTATTCAACATGAGGCACGATCCAATTGACATTTAGAATCATTTTTGGTACAGTCCCAAAAATCAATTTTCGGATGAAAAACGATGACTCCGGACATGTCGAACGTTCCCAAAATGGTCTATAATGATGAAATTTTAACATTTAATCTTATGACTCTAAATGACTGTTGGATGTGAATTATGACTTTTTCAACTAAAATAAGTGTGTTTAAAGTCATTTCTGTGCCTGAAACGGGTCAAAATTGAAGCTTTTGAGTAAGCAAAACTCTGTAAAAATGGCACTTTTGGTCACTGTGAGGGTTTAAAAAGTGGTTATTCAACATGAGGCACGATCCAATTGACATTTTGAATCATTTTTGGTACAGTCCCAAAAATCAATTTTCGGATGAAAAACGATGACTCCGGACATGTCGAACGTTCCCAAAATGGTCTATAATGATGAAATTTTCACATTTAATCTTTTGACTCTAAATGACTGTTGGATGTGAATTATGACTTTTTCAACTAAAATAAGTGTGTTTAAAGTCATTTCTGTGCCTGAAACGGGTCAAAATTGAAGCTTTTGAGTAAGCAAAACTCTGTAAAAATGGCACTTTTGGTCACTGTGAGGGTTTAAAAAGTGGTTATTCAACATGAGGCATGATCCAATTGACATTTTGAATCATTTTTGGTACAGTCCCAAAAATCAATTTTCAGATGAAAAACGATGACTCCGGACATGTCGAACGTTCCCAAAATCGTCTATAATGATGAAATTTTAACATTTAATCTTTTGACTCTAAATTACTGTTGGATGTGAATTATGACTTTTTCAACTAAAATAAGTGTGTTTAAAGTCATTTCTGTGACTGAAACGGGTCAAAATTGAAGCTTTTGAGTAAGCAAAACTCTGTAAAAATGGCCATTTTGGTCACTGTGAGGGTTTAAAAAGTGGTTATTCAACATGAGGCACGATCCAATTCACATTTTGAACCATTTTTGGTACAGTCCAAAAAATCAATTTTCGGATGAAAAACGATGACTCCGGACATGCCGAACGTTCCCAAAATGGTCTATAATGATGACATTTTAACATTTAATCTTTTGACTCTAAATGACTGTTGGATGTGAATGATGACTTTTTCAACTAAAATAAGTGTGTTTAAAGTCATTTCTGTGCCTGAAACGGGTCAAAATTGAAGCTTTTGAGTAAGCAAAACTCTGTAAAAATGGCACTTTTGGTCACTGTGAGGGTTTAAAAAGTGGTTATTCAACATGAGGCACGATCCAATTGACATTTTGAATCATTTTTGGTACAGTCCCAAAAATAAATTTTCGGATGAAAAACGATGACTCCGGACATGTCGAACGTTCCCAAAATGGTCTATAATGATGAAATTTTAACATTTAATCTTTTGACTCTAAATGACTGTTGGATGTGAATTATGACTTTTTCAACTAAAATAAGTGTGTTTAAAGTCATTTCTGTGCCTGAAACGTGTCAAAATTGAAGCTTTTGAGTAAGCAAAACTCTGTAAAAATGGCACTTTTGGTCACTGTGAGGGTTTAAAAAGTGGTTATTCAACATGAGGCACGATCCAATTGACATTTTGAATCATTTTTGGTACAGTCCCAAAAATCAATTTTCGGATGAAAAACGATGACTCCGGACATGTCGAACGTTCCCAAAATGGTCTATAATGATGAAATTTTCACATTTAATCTTTTGACTCTAAATGACTGTTGGATGTGAATTATGACTTTTCAACTAAAATAAGTGTGTTTAAAGTCATTTCTGTGCCTGAAACGGGTCAAAATTGAAGCTTTTGAGTAAGCAAAACTCTGTAAAAATGGCACTTTTGGTCACTGTGAGGGTTTAAAAAGTGGTTATTCAACATGAGGCACGATCCAATTGACATTTTGAATCATTTTTTGTACAGTCCCAAAAATCAATTTTCGGATGAAAAACGATGACTCCGGACATGTCGAACGTTCCCAAAATGGTCTATAATGATGAAATTTTAACATTTAATCTTTTGACTCTAAATGACTGTTGGATGTGAATTATGACTTTTTCAACTAAAATAAGTGTGTTTAAAGTCATTTCTGTGCCTGAAACGTGTCAAAATTGAAGCTTTTGAGTAAGCAAAACTCTGTAAAAATGGCACTTTTGGTCACTGTGAGGGTTTAAAAAGTGGTTATTCAATATGAGGCACGATCCAATTGACATTTTGAATCATTTTTGGTACAGTCCCAAAAATCAATTTTCGGATGAAAAACGATGACTCCGGACATGTCGAACGTTCCCAAAATGGTCTATAATGATGAAATTTTAACATTTATTCTTTTGACTCTAAATGACTGTTGGATGTGAATGATGACTTTTTCAACTAAAATAAGTGTGTTTAAAGTCATTTCTGTGCCTGAAACGGGTCAAAATCGAAGCTTTTGAGTAAGCAAAACTCTGTAAAAATGGCACTTTTGGTCACTGTGAGGGTTTAAAAAGTGGTTATTCAACATGAGGCACGATCCAATTGACATTTTGAATCATTTTTGGTACAGTCCCAAAAATAAATTTTCGGATGAAAAACGATGACTCCGGACATGTCGAACGTTCCCAAAATGGTCTATAATGATGAAATTTTAACATTTAATCTTTTGACTCTAAATGACTGTTGGATGTGAATTATGACTTTTTCAACTAAAATAAGTGTGTTTAAAGTCATTTCTGTGCCTGAAACGTGTCAAAATTGAAGCTTTTGAGTAAGCAAAACTGTAAAAATGGCACTTTTGGTCACTGTGAGGGTTTAAAAAGTGGTTATTCAACATGAGGCACGATCCAATTTACATTTTGAATCATTTTTGGTACAGTCCCAAAAATCAATTTTCGAATGAAAAACGATGACTCCGGACATGTCGAACGTTCCCAAAATGGTCTATAATGATGAAATTTTAACATTTAATCTTTTGACTCTAAATGACTGTTGGATGTGAATTATGACTTTTTCAACTAAAATAAGTGTGTTTAAAGTCATTTCTGTGACTGAAACGGGTCAAAATTGAAGCTTTTGAGTAAGCAAAACTCTGTAAAAATGGCCATTTTGGTCACTGTGAGGGTTTAAAAAGTGGTTATTCAACATGAGGCACGATCCAATTGACATTTTGAATCATTTTTGGTACAGTCCCAAAAATAAATTTTCGGATGAAAAACGATGACTCCGGACATGTCGAACGTTCCCAAAATGGTCTATAATGATGAAATTTTAACATTTAATCTTTTGACTCTAAATGACTGTTGGATGTGAATTATGACTTTTTCAACTAAAATAAGTGTGTTTAAAGTCATTTCTGTGCCTGAAACGTGTCAAAATTGAAGCTTTTGAGTAAGCAAAACTCTGTAAAAATGGCACTTTTGGTCACTGTGAGGGTTTAAAAAGTGGTTATTCAACATGAGGCACGATCCAATTTACATTTTGAATCATTTTTGGTACAGTCCCAAAAATCAATTTTCGGATGAAAAACGTTGACTCCGGACATGTCGAACGTTCCCAAAATGGTCTATAATGATGAAATTTTAACATTTAATCTTTTGACTCTAAATGACTGTTGGATGTGAATTATGACTTTTTCAACTAAAATAAGTGTGTTTAAAGTCATTTCTGTGACTGAAACGGGTCAAAATTGAAGCTTTTGAGTAAGCAAAACTCTGTAAAAATGGCCATTTTGGTCACTGTGAGGGTTTAAAAAGTGGTTATTCAACATGAGGCACGATCCAATTGACATTTTGAATCATTTTTGGTACAGTCTAAAAAATGAATTTTCGGATGAAAAACGATGACTCCGGACATGTCGAACGTTCCCAAAATGGTCAACAATGATGAAATTTTAACATTTAATCTTTTGACTCTAAATGACTGTTGGATGTGAATTATGACTTTTTCAACTAAAATAAGTGTGTTTAAAGTCATTTCTGTGACTGAAACGGGTCAAAATTGAAGCTTTTGAGTAAGCAAAACTCTGTAAAAATGGCACTTTTGGTCACTGTGAGGGTTTAAAAAGTGGTTATTCAACATGAGGCACGATCCAATTGACATTTTGAATAATTTTTGGTACAGTCCAAAAAATCAATTTTCGGAGGAAAAACGATGACTCCGGACATGTCGAACGTTCCCAAAATGGTCTATAATGATGAAATTTTAACATTTAATCTTTTGACTCTAAATGACTGTTGGATGTGAATTATGACTTTTTCAACTAAAATAAGTGTGTTTAAAGTCATTTCTTTGCCTGAAACGGGTAAAAATTGAATCTTTTGAGTAAGCAAAACTCTGTAAAAATGGCACTTTTGGTCACTGTGAGGGTTTAAAAAGTGGTTATTCAACATGAGACACGATCCAATTGACATTTTGAATCATTTTTGGTACAGTCCCAAAAATCAATTTTCGGATGAAAAACGATGACTCCGGACATGTCGAACGTTCCCAAAATGGTCTATAATGATGAAATTTTCACATTTAATCTTTTGACTCTAAATGACTGTTGGATGTGAATTATGACTTTTTCAACTAAAATAAGTGTGTTTAAAGTCATTTCTGTGCCTGAAACGGGTCAAAATTGAAGCTTTTGAGTAAGCAAAACTCTGTAAAAATGGCACTTTTGGTCACTGTGAGGGTTTAAAAAGTGCTTATTCAACATGAGGCACGATCCAATTGACATTTTGAATCATTTTTGGTACAGTCCCAAAAATCAATTTTCGGATGAAAAACGATGACTCCGGACATGTCGAACGTTCCCAAAATGGTCTATAATGATGAAATTTTAACATTTAATCTTTTGACTCTAAATGACTGTTGGATGTGAATTATGACTTTTTCAACTAAAATAAGTGTGTTTAAAGTCATTTCTGTGCCTGAAACGGGTCAAAATTGAAGCTTTGGAGTAAGCAAAACTCTGTAAAAATGGCACTTTTGGTCACTGTGAGGATTTAAAAAGTGGTTATTCAACATGAGGCACGATCCAATTGACATTTTGAATCATTTTCAGTACAGTCCAAAAAATCAATTTTCGGATGAAAAACGATGACTCCGGACATGTCGAACGTTCCCAAAATGGTCTATAATGATGAAATTTTAACATTTAATCTTTTGACTCTAAATGACTATTGGATGTGAATTATGATTTTTTCAACTAAAATAAGTGTGTTTAAAGTCATTTCTGTGCCTGAAACGGGTCAAAATTGAAGCTTTTGAGTAAGCAAAACTCTGTAAAAATGGCACTTTTGGTCACTGTGAGGGTTTAAAAAGTGGTTATTCAACATGAGGCACGATCCAATTGACATTTTGAATCATTTTTGGTACAGTCTAAAAAATCAATTTTCGGATGAAAAACGATGACTCCGGACATGTCGAACGTTCCCAAAATGGTCTATAATGATGAAATTTTAACATTTAATCTTTTGACTCTAAATGACTGTTGGATGTGAATTATGACTTTTTCAACTAAAATAAGTATGTTTAAAGTCATTTCTGTGCCTGAAACGGGTCAAAATTGAAGCTTTTGAGTAAGCAAAACTCTGTAAAAATGGCACTTTTGGTCACTGTGAGGGTTTAAAAAGTGGTTATTCAACATGAGGCACGATCCAATTGACATTTTAAATCATTTTTGGTACAGTCCCAAAAATCAATTTTCGGATGAAAAACGATGACTCCGGACATGTCGAACGTTCCCAAAATGGTCTACAATGATGAAATTTTAACATTTAATCTTTTGACTCTAAATGACTGTTGGATGTGAATTATGACTTTTTCAACTAAAATAAGTGTGTTTAAAGTCATTTCTGTGACTGAAACGGGTCAAAATTGAAGCTTTTGAGTAAGCAAAACTCTGTAAAAATGGCACTTTTGGTCACTGTGAGGGTTTAAAAAGTGGTTATTTAACATGAGGCACGATCCAATTGACATTTTGAATAATTTTTGGTACAGTCCAAAAAATCAATTTTCGGATGAAAAACGATGACTCCGGACATGTCGAACGTTCCCAAAATGGTCTATAATGATGAAATTTTAACACTTAATCTTTTGACTCTAAATGACTGTTGGATGTGAATTATGACTTTTTCAACTAATATAAGTGTGTTTAAAGTCATTTCTGTGCCTGAAACGGGTCAAAATTGAAGCTTTTGAGTAAGCAAAACTCTGTAAAAATGGCACTTTTGGTCACTGTGAGGGTTTAAAAAGTGGTTATTCAACATGAGGCACGATCCAATTGACATTTTGAATAATTTTTGGTACAGTCCAAAAAATCAATTTTCGGATGAAAAACGATGACTCCGGACATGTCGAACGTTCCCAAAATGGTCTATAATGATGAAATTTTAACATTTAATCTTTTGACTCTAAATGACTGTTGGATGTGAATTATGACTTTTGCAACTAAAATAAGTGTGTTTAAAGTCATTTCTTTGCCTGAAACGGGTAAAAATTGAATCTTTTGAGTAAGCAAAACTCTGTAAAAATGGCACTTTTGGTCACTGTGAGGGTTTAAAAAGTGGTTATTCAACATGAGGCACGATCCAATTGACATTTTGAATCATTTTTGGTACAGTCCCAAAAATCAATTTTCGGATGAAAAACGATGACTCCGGACATGTCGAACGTTCCCAAAATGGTCTATAATGATGAAATTTTCACATTTAATCTTTTGACTCTAAATGACTGTTGGATGTGAATTATGACTTTTTCAACTAAAATAAGTGTGTTTAAAGTCATTTCTGTGCCTGAAACGGGTCAAAATTGAAGCTTTTGAGTAAGCAAAACTCTGTAAAAATGGCACTTTTGGTCACTGTGAGGGTTTAAAAAGTGGTTATTCAACATGAGGCACGATCCAATTGACATTTTGAATAATTTTTGGTACAGTCCCAAAAATCAATTTTCGGATGAAAAACGATGACTCCGGACATGTCGAACGTTCCCAAAATGGTCTATAATGATGAAATTTTAACATTTAATCTTTTGACTCTAAATGACTGTTGGATGTGAATTATGACTTTTTCAACTAAAATAAGTGTGTTTAAAGTCATTTCTGTGCCTGAAACGGGTCAAAATTGAAGCTTTGGAGTAAGCAAAACTCTGTAAAAATGGCACTTTTGGTCACTGTGAGGATTTAAAAAGTGGTTATTCAACATGAGGCACGATCCAATTGACATTTTGAATCATTTTCAGTACAGTCCAAAAAATCAATTTTCGGATGAAAAACGATGACTCCGGACATGTCGAACGTTCCCAAAATGGTCTATAATGATGAAATTTTAACATTTAATCTTTTGACTCTAAATGACTATTGGATGTGAATTATGACTTTTTCAACTAAAATAAGTGTGTTTAAAGTCATTTCTGTGCCTGAAACGGGTCAAAATTGAAGCTTTTGAGTAAGCAAAACTCTGTAAAAATGGCACTTTTGGTCACTGTGAGGGTTTAAAAAGTGGTTATTCAACATGAGGCACGATCCAATTGACATTTTGAATCATTTTTGGTACAGTCCCAAAAATCAATTTTCGGATGAAAAACGATGACTCCGGACATGTCGAACGTTCCCAAAATGGTCTATAATGATGAAATTTTAACATTTAATCTTTTGACTCTAAATGACTGTTGGATGTGAATTATGACTTTTTCAACTAAAATAAGTGTGTTTAAAGTCATTTCTGTGCCTGAAACGTGTCAAAATTGAAGCTTTTGAGTAAGCAAAACTCTGTAAAAATGGCACTTTTGGTCACTGTGAGGGTTTAAAAAGTGGTTATTCAACATGAGGCACGATCCAATTGACATTTTGAATCATTTTTGGTACAGTCCCAAAAATCAATTTTCGGATGAAAAACGATGACTCCGGACATGTCGAACGTTCCCAAAATGGTCTATAATGATGAAATTTTAACATTTATTCTTTTGACTCTAAATGACTGTTGGATGTGAATGATGACTTTTTCAACTAAAATAAGTGTGTTTAAAGTCATTTCTGTGTCTGAAACGGGTCAAAATTGAAGCTTTTGAGTAAGCAAAACTCTGTAAAAATGGCACTTTTGGTCACTGTGAGGGTTTAAAAAGTGGTTATTCAACATGAGGCACGATCCAATTGACATTTTGAATCATTTTTGGTACAGTCCCAAAAATAAATTTTCGGATGAAAAACGATGACTCCGGACATGTCGAACGTTCCCAAAATGGTCTATAATGATGAAATTTTAACATTTAATCTTTTGACTCTAAATGACTGTTGGATGTGAATTATGACTTTTTCAACTAAAATAAGTGTGTTTAAAGTCATTTCTGTGCCTGAAACGTGTCAAAATTGAAGCTTTTGAGTAAGCAAAACTGTAAAAATGGCACTTTTGGTCACTGTGAGGGTTTAAAAAGTGGTTATTCAACATGAGGCACGATCCAATTTACATTTTGAATCATTTTTGGTACAGTCCCAAAAATCAATTTTCGGATGAAAAACGATGACTCCGGACATGTCGAACGTTCCCAAAATGGTCTATAATGATGAAATTTTAACATTTAATCTTTTGACTCTAAATGACTGTTGGATGTGAATTATGACTTTTTCAACTAAAATAAGTGTGTTTAAAGTCATTTCTGTGACTGAAACGGGTCAAAATTGAAGCTTTTGAGTAAGCAAAACTCTGTAAAAATGGCCATTTTGGTCACTGTGAGGGTTTAAAAAGTGGTTATTCAACATGAGGCACGATCCAATTGACATTTTGAATCATTTTTGGTACAGTCCCAAAAAAAAATTTTCGGATGAAAAACGATGACTCCGGACATGTCGAACGTTCCCAAAATGGTCTATAATGATGAAATTTTAACATTTAATCTTTTGACTCTAAATGACTGTTGGATGTGAATTATGACTTTTTCAACTAAAATAAGTGTGTTTAAAGTCATTTCTGTGACTGAAACGGGTCAAAATTGAAGCTTTTGAGTAAGCAAAACTCTGTAAAAATGGCCATTTTGGTCACTGTGAGGGTTTAAAAAGTGGTTATTCAACATGAGGCACGATCCAATTGACATTTTGAATCATTTTTGGTACAGTCTAAAAAATCAATTTTCGGATGAAAAACGATGACTCCGGACATGTCGAACGTTCCCAAAATGGTCTATAATGATGAAATTTTAACATTTAATCTTTTGACTCTAAATGACTGTTGGATGTGAATTATGACTTTTTCAACTAAAATAAGTATGTTTAAAGTCATTTCTGTGCCTGAAACGGGTCAAAATTGAAGCTTTTGAGTAAGCAAAACTCTGTAAAAATGGCACTTTTGGTCACTGTGAGGGTTTAAAAAGTGGTTATTCAACATGAGGCACGATCCAATTTACATTTTGAATCATTTTTGGTACAGTCCCAAAAATCAATTTTCGGATGAAAAACGATGACTCCGGACATGTCGAACGTTCCCAAAATGGTCTATAATGATGAAATTTTAACATTTAATCTTTTGACTCTAAATGACTGTTGGATGTGAATTATGACTTTTTCAACTAAAATAAGTGTGTTTAAAGTCATTTCTGTGCCTGAAACGTGTCAAAATTGAAGCTTTTGAGTAAGCAAAACTGTAAAAATGGCACTTTTGGTCACTGTGAGGGTTTAAAAAGTGGTTATTCAACATGAGGCACGATCCAATTTACATTTTGAATCATTTTTGGTACAGTCCCAAAAATCAATTTTCGGATGAAAAACGATGACTCCGGACATGTCGAACGTTCCCAAAATGGTCTATAATGATGAAATTTTAACATTTAATCTTTTGACTCTAAATGACTGTTGGATGTGAATTATGACTTTTTCAACTAAAATAAGTGTGTTTAAAGTCATTTCTGTGACTGAAACGGGTCAAAATTGAAGCTTTTGAGTAAGCAAAACTCTGTAAAAATGGCCATTTTGGTCACTGTGAGGGTTTAAAAAGTGGTTATTCAACATGAGGCACGATCCAATTGACATTTTGAATCATTTTTGGTACAGTCCCAAAAATAAATTTTCGGATGAAAAACGATGACTCCGGACATGTCGAACGTTCCCAAAATGGTCTATAATGATGAAATTTTAACATTTAATCTTTTGACTCTAAATGACTGTTGGATGTGAATTATGACTTTTTCAACTAAAATAAGTGTGTTTAAAGTCATTTCTGTGCCTGAAACGTGTCAAAATTGAAGCTTTTGAGTAAGCAAAACTCTGTAAAAATGGCACTTTTGGTCACTGTGAGGGTTTAAAAAGTGGTTATTCAACATGAGGCACGATCCAATTTACATTTTGAATCATTTTTGGTACAGTCCCAAAAATCAATTTTCGGATGAAAAACGTTGACTCCGGACATGTCGAACGTTCCCAAAATGGTCTATAATGATGAAATTTTAACATTTAATCTTTTGACTCTAAATGACTGTTGGATGTGAATTATGACTTTTTCAACTAAAATAAGTGTGTTTAAAGTCATTTCTGTGACTGAAACGGGTCAAAATTGAAGCTTTTGAGTAAGCAAAACTCTGTAAAAATGGCCATTTTGGTCACTGTGAGGGTTTAAAAAGTGGTTATTCAACATGAGGCACGATCCAATTGACATTTTGAATCATTTTTGGTACAGTCTAAAAAATGAATTTTCGGATGAAAAACGATGACTCCGGACATGTCGAACGTTCCCAAAATGGTCAACAATGATGAAATTTTAACATTTAATCTTTTGACTCTAAATGACTGTTGGATGTGAATTATGACCTTTTCAACTAAAATAAGTGTGTTTAAAGTCATTTCTGTGACTGAAACGGGTCAAAATTGAAGCTTTTGAGTAAGCAAAACTCTGTAAAAATGGCACTTTTGGTCACTGTGAGGGTTTAAAAAGTGGTTATTCAACATGAGGCACGATCCAATTGACATTTTGAATAATTTTTGGTACAGTCCAAAAAATCAATTTTCGGATGAAAAACGATGACTCCGGACATGTCGAACGTTCCCAAAATGGTCTATAATGATGAAATTTTAACATTTAATCTTTTGACTCTAAATGACTGTTGGATGTGAATTATGACTTTTTCAACTAAAATAAGTGTGTTTAAAGTCATTTCTTTGCCTGAAACGGGTAAAAATTGAATCTTTTGAGTAAGCAAAACTCTGTAAAAATGGCACTTTTGGTCACTGTGAGGGTTTAAAAAGTGGTTATTCAACATGAGACACGATCCAATTGACATTTTGAATCATTTTTGGTACAGTCCCAAAAACCAATTTTCGGATGAAAAACGATGACTCCGGACATGTCGAACGTTCCCAAAATGGTCTATAATGATGAAATTTTCACATTTAATCTTTTGACTCTAAATGACTGTTGGATGTGAATTATGACTTTTTCAACTAAAATAAGTGTGTTTAAAGTCATTTCTGTGCCTGAAACGGGTCAAAATTGAAGCTTTTGAGTAAGCAAAACTCTGTAAAAATGGCACTTTTGGTCACTGTGAGGGTTTAAAAAGTGCTTATTCAACATGAGGCACGATCCAATTGACATTTTGAATCATTTTTGGTACAGTCCCAAAAATCAATTTTCGGATGAAAAACGATGACTCCGGACATGTCGAACGTTCCCAAAATGGTCTATAATGATGAAATTTTAACATTTAATCTTTTGACTCTAAATGACTGTTGGATGTGAATTATGACTTTTTCAACTAAAATAAGTGTGTTTAAAGTCATTTCTGTGCCTGAAACGGGTCAAAATTGAAGCTTTGGAGTAAGCAAAACTCTGTAAAAATGGCACTTTTGGTCACTGTGAGGATTTAAAAAGTGGTTATTCAACATGAGGCACGATCCAATTGACATTTTGAATCATTTTCAGTACAGTCCAAAAAATCAATTTTCGGATGAAAAACGATGACTCCGGACATGTCGAACGTTCCCAAAATGGTCTATAATGATGAAATTTTAACATTTAATCTTTTGACTCTAAATGACTATTGGATGTGAATTATGATTTTTTCAACTAAAATAAGTGTGTTTAAAGTCATTTCTGTGCCTGAAACGGGTCAAAATTGAAGCTTTTGAGTAAGCAAAACTCTGTAAAAATGGCACTTTTGGTCACTGTGAGGGTTTAAAAAGTGGTTATTCAACATGAGGCACGATCCAATTGACATTTTGAATCATTTTTGGTACAGTCTAAAAAATCAATTTTCGGATGAAAAACGATGACTCCGGACATGTCGAACGTTCCCAAAATGGTCTATAATGATGAAATTTTAACATTTAATCTTTTGACTCTAAATGACTGTTGGATGTGAATTATGACTTTTTCAACTAAAATAAGTATGTTTAAAGTCATTTCTGTGCCTGAAACGGGTCAAAATTGAAGCTTTTGAGTAAGCAAAACTCTGTAAAAATGGCACTTTTGGTCACTGTGAGGGTTTAAAAAGTGGTTATTCAACATGAGGCACGATCCAATTGACATTTTAAATCATTTTTGGTACAGTCCCAAAAATCAATTTTCGGATGAAAAACGATGACTCCGGACATGTCGAACGTTCCCAAAATGGTCTACAATGATGAAATTTTAACATTTAATCTTTTGACTCTAAATGACTGTTGGATGTGAATTATGACTTTTTCAACTAAAATAAGTGTGTTTAAAGTCATTTCTGTGACTGAAACGGGTCAAAATTGAAGCTTTTGAGTAAGCAAAACTCTGTAAAAATGGCACTTTTGGTCACTGTGAGGGTTTAAAAAGTGGTTATTCAACATGAGGCACGATCCAATTGACATTTTGAATAATTTTTGGTACAGTCCCAAAAATCAATTTTCGGATGAAAAACGATGACTCCGGACATGTCGAACGTTCCCAAAATGGTCTATAAAGATGAAATTTTAACATTTAATCTTTTGACTCTAAATGACTGTTGGATGTGAATTATGACTTTTTCAACTAAAATAAGTGTGTTTAAAGTCATTTCTGTGACTGAAACGGGTCAAAATTGAAGCTTTTGAGTAAGCAAAACTCTGTAAAAATGGCCATTTTGGTCACTGTGAGGGTTTAAAAAGTGGTTATTCAACATGAGGCACGATCCAATTGACATTTTGAATCATTTTTGGTACAGTCTAAAAAATCAATTTTCGGATGAAAAACGATGACTCCGGACATGTCGAACGTTCCCAAAATGGTCTATAATGATGAAATTTTAACATTTAATCTTTTGACTCTAAATGACTGTTGGATGTGAATTATGACTTTTTCAACTAAAATAAGTATGTTTAAAGTCATTTCTGTGCCTGAAACGGGTCAAAATTGAAGCTTTTGAGTAAGCAAAACTCTGTAAAAATGGCACTTTTGGTCACTGTGAGGGTTTAAAAAGTGGTTATTCAACATGAGGCACGATCCAATTGACATTTTAAATCATTTTTGGTACAGTCCCAAAAATCAATTTTCGGATGAAAAACGATGACTCCGGACATGTCGAACGTTCCCAAAATGGTCTACAATGATGAAATTTTAACATTTAATCTTTTGACTCTAAATGACTGTTGGATGTGAATTATGACTTTTTCAACTAAAATAAGTGTGTTTAAAGTCATTTCTGTGACTGAAACGGGTCAAAATTGAAGCTTTTGAGTAAGCAAAACTCTGTAAAAATGGCACTTTTGGTCACTGTGAGGGTTTAAAAAGTGGTTATTTAACATGAGGCACGATCCAATTGACATTTTGAATAATTTTTGGTACAGTCCAAAAAATCAATTTTCGGATGAAAAACGATGACTCCGGACATGTCGAACGTTCCCAAAATGGTCTATAATGATGAAATTTTAACACTTAATCTTTTGACTCTAAATGACTGTTGGATGTGAATTATGACTTTTTCAACTAAAATAAGTGTGTTTAAAGTCATTTCTGTGCCTGAAACGGGTCAAAATTGAAGCTTTTGAGTAAGCAAAACTCTGTAAAAATGGCACTTTTGGTCACTGTGAGGGTTTAAAAAGTGGTTATTCAACATGAGGCACGATCCAATTGACATTTTGAATAATTTTTGGTACAGTCCAAAAAATCAATTTTCGGATGAAAAACGATGACTCCGGACATGTCGAACGTTCCCAAAATGGTCTATAATTATGAAATTTTAACATTTAATCTTTTGACTCTAAATGACTGTTGGATGTGAATTATGACTTTTGCAACTAAAATAAGTGTGTTTAAAGTCATTTCTTTGCCTGAAACGGGTAAAAATTGAATCTTTTGAGTAAGCAAAACTCTGTAAAAATGGCACTTTTGGTCACTGTGAGGGTTTAAAAAGTGGTTATTCAACATGAGGCACGATCCAATTGACATTTTGAATCATTTTTGGTACAGTCCCAAAAATCAATTTTCGGATGAAAAACGATGACTCCGGACATGTCGAACGTTCCCAAAATGGTCTATAATGATGAAATTTTCACATTTAATCTTTTGACTCTAAATGACTGTTGGATGTGAATTATGACTTTTTCAACTAAAATAAGTGTGTTTAAAGTCATTTCTGTGCCTGAAACGGGTCAAAATTGAAGCTTTTGAGTAAGCAAAACTCTGTAAAAATGGCACTTTTGGTCACTGTGAGGGTTTAAAAAGTGGTTATTCAACATGAGGCACGATCCAATTGACATTTTGAATAATTTTTGGTACAGTCCCAAAAATCAATTTTCGGATGAAAAACGATGACTCCGGACATGTCGAACGTTCCCAAAATGGTCTATAATGATGAAATTTTAACATTTAATCTTTTGACTCTAAATGAATGTTGGATGTGAATTATGACTTTTTCAACTAAAATAAGTGTGTTTAAAGTCATTTCTGTGCCTGAAACGGGTCAAAATTGAAGCTTTGGAGTAAGCAAAACTCTGTAAAAATGGCACTTTTGGTCACTGTGAGGATTTAAAAAGTGGTTATTCAACATGAGGCACGATCCAATTGACATTTTGAATCATTTTCAGTACAGTCCAAAAAATCAATTTTCGGATGAAAAACGATGACTCCGGACATGTCGAACGTTCCCAAAATGGTCTATAATGATGAAATTTTAACATTTAATCTTTTGACTCTAAATGACTATTGGATGTGAATTATGACTTTTTCAACTAAAATAAGTGTGTTTAAAGTCATTTCTGTGCCTGAAACGGGTCAAAATTGAAGCTTTTGAGTAAGCAAAACTCTGTAAAAATGGCACTTTTGGTCACTGTGAGGGTTTAAAAAGTGGTTATTCAACATGAGGCACGATCCAATTGACATTTTGAATCATTTTTGGTACAGTCCCAAAAATCAATTTTCGGATGAAAAACGATGACTCCGGACATGTCGAACGTTCCCAAAATGGTCTATAATGATGAAATTTTAACATTTAATCTTTTGACTCTAAATGACTGTTGGATGTGAATTATGACTTTTTCAACTAAAATAAGTGTGTTTAAAGTCATTTCTGTGCCTGAAACGTGTCAAAATTGAAGCTTTTGAGTAAGCAAAACTCTGTAAAAATGGCACTTTTGGTCACTGTGAGGGTTTAAAAAGTGGTTATTCAACATGAGGCACGATCCAATTGACATTTTGAATAATTTTTGGTACAGTCCAAAAAATCAATTTTCGGATGAAAAACGATGACTCCGGACATGTCGAACGTTCCCAAAATGGTCTATAATGATGAAATTTTAACATTTAATCTTTTGACTCTAAATGACTGTTGGATGTGAATTATGACTTTTGCAACTAAAATAAGTGTGTTTAAAGTCATTTCTTTGCCTGAAACGGGTAAAAATTGAATCTTTTGAGTAAGCAAAACTCTGTAAAAATGGCACTTTTGGTCACTGTGAGGGTTTAAAAAGTGGTTATTCAACATGAGGCACGATCCAATTGACATTTTGAATCATTTTTGGTACAGTCCCAAAAATCAATTTTCGGATGAAAAACGATGACTCCGGACATGTCGAACGTTCCCAAAATGGTCTATAATGATGAAATTTTCACATTTAATCTTTTGACTCTAAATGACTGTTGGATGTGAATTATGACTTTTTCAACTAAAATAAGTGTGTTTAAAGTCATTTCTGTGCCTGAAACGGGTCAAAATTGAAGCTTTTGAGTAAGCAAAACTCTGTAAAAATGGCACTTTTGGTCACTGTGAGGGTTTAAAAAGTGGTTATTCAACATGAGGCACGATCCAATTGACATTTTGAATAATTTTTGGTACAGTCCCAAAAATCAATTTTCGGATGAAAAACGATGACTCCGGACATGTCGAACGTTCCCAAAATGGTCTATAATGATGAAATTTTAACATTTAATCTTTTGACTCTAAATGAATGTTGGATGTGAATTATGACTTTTTCAACTAAAATAAGTGTGTTTAAAGTCATTTCTGTGCCTGAAACGGGTCAAAATTGAAGCTTTGGAGTAAGCAAAACTCTGTAAAAATGGCACTTTTGGTCACTGTGAGGATTTAAAAAGTGGTTATTCAACATGAGGCACGATCCAATTGACATTTTGAATCATTTTCAGTACAGTCCAAAAAATCAATTTTCGGATGAAAAACGATGACTCCGGACATGTCGAACGTTCCCAAAATGGTCTATAATGATGAAATTTTAACATTTAATCTTTTGACTCTAAATGACTATTGGATGTGAATTATGACTTTTTCAACTAAAATAAGTGTGTTTAAAGTCATTTCTGTGCCTGAAACGGGTCAAAATTGAAGCTTTTGAGTAAGCAAAACTCTGTAAAAATGGCACTTTTGGTCACTGTGAGGGTTTAAAAAGTGGTTATTCAACATGAGGCACGATCCAATTGACATTTTGAATCATTTTTGGTACAGTCCCAAAAATCAATTTTCGGATGAAAAACGATGACTCCGGACATGTCGAACGTTCCCAAAATGGTCTATAATGATGAAATTTTAACATTTAATCTTTTGACTCTAAATGACTGTTGGATGTGAATTATGACTTTTTCAACTAAAATAAGTGTGTTTAAAGTCATTTCTGTGCCTGAAACGTGTCAAAATTGAAGCTTTTGAGTAAGCAAAACTCTGTAAAAATGGCACTTTTGGTCACTGTGAGGGTTTAAAAAGTGGTTATTCAACATGAGGCACGATCCAATTGACATTTTGAATCATTTTTGGTACAGTCCCAAAAATCAATTTTCGGATGAAAAACGATGACTCCGGACATGTCGAACGTTCCCAAAATGGTCTATAATGATGAAATTTTAACATTTATTCTTTTGACTCTAAATGACTGTTGGATGTGAATGATGACTTTTTCAACTAAAATAAGTGTGTTTAAAGTCATTTCTGTGCCTGAAACGGGTCAAAATTGAAGCTTTTGAGTAAGCAAAACTCTGTAAAAATGGCACTTTTGGTCACTGTGAGGGTTTAAAAAGTGGTTATTCAACATGAGGCACGATCCAATTGACATTTTGAATCATTTTTGGTACAGTCCCAAAAATAAATTTTCGGATGAAAAACGATGACTCCGGACATGTCGAACGTTCCCAAAATGGTCTATAATGATGAAATTTTAACATTTAATCTTTTGACTCTAAATGACTGTTGGATGTGAATTATGACTTTTTCAACTAAAATAAGTGTGTTTAAAGTCATTTCTGTGCCTGAAACGTGTCAAAATTGAAGCTTTTGAGTAAGCAAAACTGTAAAAATGGCACTTTTGGTCACTGTGAGGGTTTAAAAAGTGGTTATTCAACATGAGGCACGATCCAATTTACATTTTGAATCATTTTTGGTACAGTCCCAAAAATCAATTTTCGGATGAAAAACGATGACTCCGGACATGTCGAACGTTCCCAAAATGGTCTATAATGATGAAATTTTAACATTTAATCTTTTGACTCTAAATGACTGTTGGATGTGAATTATGACTTTTTCAACTAAAATAAGTGTGTTTAAAGTCATTTCTGTGACTGAAACGGGTCAAAATTGAAGCTTTTGAGTAAGCAAAACTCTGTAAAAATGGCCATTTTGGTCACTGTGAGGGTTTAAAAAGTGGTTATTCAACATGAGGCACGATCCAATTGACATTTTGAATCATTTTTGGTACAGTCCCAAAAATAAATTTTCGGATGAAAAACGATGACTCCGGACATGTCGAACGTTCCCAAAATGGTCTATAATGATGAAATTTTAACATTTAATCTTTTGACTCTAAATGACTGTTGGATGTGAATTATGACTTTTTCAACTAAAATAAGTGTGTTTAAAGTCATTTCTGTGACTGAAACGGGTCAAAATTGAAGCTTTTGAGTAAGCAAAACTCTGTAAAAATGGCCATTTTGGTCACTGTGAGGGTTTAAAAAGTGGTTATTCAACATGAGGCACGATCCAATTGACATTTTGAATCATTTTTGGTACAGTCTAAAAAATCAATTTTCGGATGAAAAACGATGACTCCGGACATGTCGAACGTTCCCAAAATGGTCTATAATGATGAAATTTTAACATTTAATCTTTTGACTCTAAATGACTGTTGGATGTGAATTATGACTTTTTCAACTAAAATAAGTATGTTTAAAGTCATTTCTGTGCCTGAAACAGGTCAAAATTGAAGCTTTTGAGTAAGCAAAACTCTGTAAAAATGGCACTTTTGGTCACTGTGAGGGTTTAAAAAGTGGTTATTCAACATGAGGCACGATCCAATTGACATTTTAAATCATTTTTGGTACAGTCCCAAAAATCAATTTTCGGATGAAAAACGATGACTCCGGACATGTCGAACGTTCCCAAAATGGTCTACAATGATGAAATTTTAACATTTAATCTTTTGACTCTAAATGACTGTTGGATGTGAATTATGACTTTTTCAACTAAAATAAGTGTGTTTAAAGTCATTTCTGTGACTGAAACGGGTCAAAATTGAAGCTTTTGAGTAAGCAAAACTCTGTAAAAATGGCACTTTTGGTCACTGTGAGGGTTTAAAAAGTTGTTATTCAACATGAGGCACGATCCAATTGACATTTTGAATCATTTTTGGTACAGTCCCAAAAATCAATTTTCGGATGAAAAACGATGACTCCGGACATGTCGAACGTTCCCAAAATGGTCTATAATGATGAAATTTTAACATTTAATCTTTTGACTCTAAATGACTGTTAGATGTGAATGATGACTTTTTCAACTAAAATAAGTGTGTTTAAAGTCATTTCTGTGCCTGAAACGGGTCAAAATTGAAGCTTTTGAGTAAGCAAAACTCTGTAAAAATGGCACTTTTGGTCACTGTGAGGGTTTAAAAAGTGGTTATTCAACATGAGGCACGATCCAATTGACATTTTGAATCATTTTTGGTACAGTCCCAAAAATAAATTTTCGGATGAAAAACGATGACTCCGGACATGTCGAACGTTCCCAAAATGGTCTATAATGATGAAATTTTAACATTTAATCTTTTGACTCTAAATGACTGTTGGATGTGAATTATGACTTTTTCAACTAAAATAAGTGTGTTTAAAGTCATTTCTGTGCCTGAAACGTGTCAAAATTGAAGCTTTTGAGTAAGCAAAACTCTGTAAAAATGGCACTTTTGGTCACTGTGAGGGTTTAAAAAGTGGTTATTCAACATGAGGCACGATCCAATTGACATTTTGAATCATTTTTGGTACAGTCCCAAAAATCAATTTTCGGATGAAAAACGATGACTCCGGACATGTCGAACGTTCCCAAAATGGTCTATAATGATGAAATTTTCACATTTAATCTTTTGACTCTAAATGACTGTTGGATGTGAATTATGACTTTTTCAACTAAAATAAGTGTGTTTAAAGTCATTTCTGTGCCTGAAACGGGTCAAAATTGAAGCTTTTGAGTAAGCAAAACTCTGTAAAAATGGCACTTTTGGTCACTGTGAGGGTTTAAAAAGTGGTTATTCAACATGAGGCACGATCCAATTGACATTTTGAATCATTTTTGGTACAGTCCCAAAAATCAATTTTCGGATGAAAAACGATGACTCCGGACATGTCGAACGTTCCCAAAATGGTCTATAATGATGAAATTTTAACATTTAATCTTTTGACTCTAAATGACTGTTGGATGTGAATTATGACTTTTTCAACTAAAATAAGTGTGTTTAAAGTCATTTCTGTGCCTGAAACGTGTCAAAATTGAAGCTTTTGAGTAAGCAAAACTCTGTAAAAATGGCACTTTTGGTCACTGTGAGGGTTTAAAAAGTGGTTATTCAACATGAGGCACGATCCAATTGACATTTTGAATCATTTTTGGTACAGTCCCAAAAATCAATTTTCGGATGAAAAACGATGACTCCGGACATGTCGAACGTTCCCAAAATGGTCTATAATGATGAAATTTTAACATTTATTCTTTTGACTCTAAATGACTGTTGGATGTGAATGATGACTTTTTCAACTAAAATAAGTGTGTTTAAAGTCATTTCTGTGCCTGAAACGGGTCAAAATTGAAGCTTTTGAGTAAGCAAAACTCTGTAAAAATGGCACTTTTGGTCACTGTGAGGGTTTAAAAAGTGGTTATTCAACATGAGGCACGATCCAATTGACATTTTGAATCATTTTTGGTACAGTCCCAAAAATAAATTTTCGGATGAAAAACGATGACTCCGGACATGTCGAACGTTCCCAAAATGGTCTATAATGATGAAATTTTAACATTTAATCTTTTGACTCTAAATGACTGTTGGATGTGAATTATGACTTTTTCAACTAAAATAAGTGTGTTTAAAGTCATTTCTGTGCCTGAAACGTGTCAAAATTGAAGCTTTTGAGTAAGCAAAACTGTAAAAATGGCACTTTTGGTCACTGTGAGGGTTTAAAAAGTGGTTATTCAACATGAGGCACGATCCAATTTACATTTTGAATCATTTTTGGTACAGTCCCAAAAATCAATTTTCGGATGAAAAACGATGACTCCGGACATGTCGAACGTTCCCAAAATGGTCTATAATGATGAAATTTTAACATTTAATCTTTTGACTCTAAATGACTGTTGGATGTGAATTATGACTTTTTCAACTAAAATAAGTGTGTTTAAAGTCATTTCTGTGACTGAAACGGGTCAAAATTGAAGCTTTTGAGTAAGCAAAACTCTGTAAAAATGGCCATTTTGGTCACTGTGAGGGTTTAAAAAGTGGTTATTCAACATGAGGCACGATCCAATTGACATTTTGAATCATTTTTGGTACAGTCCCAAAAATAAATTTTCGGATGAAAAACGATGACTCCGGACATGTCGAACGTTCCCAAAATGGTCTATAATGATGAAATTTTAACATTTAATCTTTTGACTCTAAATGACTGTTGGATGTGAATTATGACTTTTTCAACTAAAATAAGTGTGTTTAAAGTCATTTCTGTGACTGAAACGGGTCAAAATTGAAGCTTTTGAGTAAGCAAAACTCTGTAAAAATGGCCATTTTGGTCACTGTGAGGGTTTAAAAAGTGGTTATTCAACATGAGGCACGATCCAATTGACATTTTGAATCATTTTTGGTACAGTCTAAAAAATCAATTTTCGGATGAAAAACGATGACTCCGGACATGTCGAACGTTCCCAAAATGGTCTATAATGATGAAATTTTAACATTTAATCTTTTGACTCTAAATGACTGTTGGATGTGAATTATGACTTTTTCAACTAAAATAAGTATGTTTAAAGTCATTTCTGTGCCTGAAACAGGTCAAAATTGAAGCTTTTGAGTAAGCAAAACTCTGTAAAAATGGCACTTTTGGTCACTGTGAGGGTTTAAAAAGTGGTTATTCAACATGAGGCACGATCCAATTGACATTTTAAATCATTTTTGGTACAGTCCCAAAAATCAATTTTCGGATGAAAAACGATGACTCCGGACATGTCGAACGTTCCCAAAATGGTCTACAATGATGAAATTTTAACATTTAATCTTTTGACTCTAAATGACTGTTGGATGTGAATTATGACTTTTTCAACTAAAATAAGTGTGTTTAAAGTCATTTCTGTGACTGAAACGGGTCAAAATTGAAGCTTTTGAGTAAGCAAAACTCTGTAAAAATGGCACTTTTGGTCACTCTGAGGGTTTAAAAAGTGGTTATTCAACATGAGGCACGATCCAATTGACATTTTGAATAATTTTTGGTACAGTCCAAAAAATCAATTTTCGGATGAAAAACGATGACTCCGGACATGTCGAACGTTCCCAAAATGGTCTATAATGATGAAATTTTCACATTTAATCTTTTGACTCTAAATGACTGTTGGATGTGAATTATGACTTTTTCAACTAAAATAAGTGTGTTTAAAGTCATTTCTGTGCCTGAAACGTGTCAAAATTGAAGCTTTTGAGTAAGCAAAACTCTGTAAAAATGGCAATTTTGGTCACTGTGAGGGTTTAAAAAGTTGTTATTCAACATGAGGCACGATCCAATTGACATTTTGAATCATTTTTGGTACAGTCCCAAAAATCAATTTTCGGATGAAAAACGATGACTCCGGACATGTCGAACGTTCCCAAAATGGTCTATAATGATGAAATTTTAACATTTAATCTTTTGACTCTAAATGACTGTTAGATGTGAATGATGACTTTTTCAACTAAAATAAGTGTGTTTAAAGTCATTTCTGTGCCTGAAACGGGTCAAAATTGAAGCTTTTGAGTAAGCAAAACTCTGTAAAAATGGCACTTTTGGTCACTGTGAGGGTTTAAAAAGTGGTTATTCAACATGAGGCACGATCCAATTGACATTTTGAATCATTTTTGGTACAGTCCCAAAAATAAATTTTCGGATGAAAAACGATGACTCCGGACATGTCGAACGTTCCCAAAATGGTCTATAATGATGAAATTTTAACATTTAATCTTTTGACTCCAAATGACTGTTGGATGTGAATTATGACTTTTTCAACTAAAATAAGTGTGTTTAAAGTCATTTCTGTGCCTGAAACGTGTCAAAATTGAAGCTTTTGAGTAAGCAAAACTCTGTAAAAATGGCACTTTTGGTCACTGTGAGGGTTTAAAAAGTGGTTATTCAACATGAGGCACGATCCAATTGACATTTTGAATCATTTTTGGTACAGTCCCAAAAATCAATTTTCGGATGAAAAACGATGACTCCGGACATGTCGAACGTTCCCAAAATGGTCTATAATGATGAAATTTTCACATTTAATCTTTTGACTCTAAATGACTGTTGGATGTGAATTATGACTTTTTCAACTAAAATAAGTGTGTTTAAAGTCATTTCTGTGCCTGAAACGGGTCAAAATTGAAGCTTTTGAGTAAGCAAAACTCTGTAAAAATGGCAATTTTGGTCACTGTGAGGGTTTAAAAAGTTGTTATTCAACATGAGGCACGATCCAATTGACATTTTGAATCATTTTTGGTACAGTCCCAAAAATTAATTTTCGGATGAAAAACGATGACTCCGGACATGTCGAACGTTCCCAAAATGGTCTATAATGATGAAATTTTAACATTTAATCTTTTGACTCTAAATGACTGTTGGATGTGAATGATGACTTTTTCAACTAAAATAAGTGTGTTTAAAGTCATTTCTGTGCCTGAAACGGGTCAAAATTGAAGCTTTTGAGTAAGCAAAACTCTGTAAAAATGGCACTTTTGGTCACTGTGAGGGTTTAAAAAGTGGTTATTCAACATGAGGCACGATCCAATTGACATTTTGAATCATTTTTGGTACAGTCCCAAAAATAAATTTTCGGATGAAAAACGATGACTCCGGACATGTCGAACGTTCCCAAAATGGTCTATAATGATGACATTTTAACATTTAATCTTTTGACTCTAAATGACTGTTGGATGTGAATTATGACTTTTTCAACTAAAATAAGTGTGTTTAAAGTCATTTCTGTGCCTGAAACGTGTCAAAATTGAAGCTTTTGAGTAAGCAAAACTCTGTAAAAATGGCACTTTTGGTCACTGTGAGGGTTTAAAAAGTGGTTATTCAACATGAGGCACGATCCAATTGACATTTTGAATAATTTTTGGTACAGTCCAAAAAATCAATTTTCGGATGAAAAACGATGACTCCGGACATGTCGAACGTTCCCAAAATGGTCTATAATGATGAAATTTTCACATTTAATCTTTTGACTCTAAATGACTGTTGGATGTGAATCATGACTTTTTCAACTAAAATAAGTGTGTTTAAAGTCATTTCTGTGCCTGAAACGGGTCAAAATTGAAGCTTTTGAGTAAGCAAAACTCTGTAAAAATTGCACTTTTGGTCACTGTGAGGGTTTAAAAAGTGGTTATTCAACATGAGGCACGATCCAATTGACATTTTGAATCATTTTTGGTACAGTCCCAAAAATCAATTTTCGGATGAAAAACGATGACTCCGGACATGTCGAACGTTCCCAAAATGGTCTATAATGATGAAATTTTAACATTTAATCTTTTGACTCCAAATGACTGTTGGATGTGCATTATGACTTTTTCAACTAAAATAAGTGTGTTTAAAGTCATTTCTGTGCCTGAAACGGGTCAAAATTGAAGCTTTTGAGTAAGCAAAACTCTGTAAAAATGGCAATTTTGGTCACTGTGAGGGTTTAAAAAGTTGTTATTCAACATGAGGCACGATCCAATTGACATTTTGAATCATTTTTGGTACAGTCCCAAAAATCAATTTTCGGATGAAAAACGATGACTCCGGACATGTCGAACGTTCCCAAAATGGTCTATAATGATGAAATTTTAACATTTAATCTTTTGACTCTAAATGACTGTTGGATGTGAATGATGACTTTTTCAACTAAAATAAGTGTGTTTAAAGTCATTTCTGTGACTGAAACGGGTCAAAATTGAAGCTTTTGAGTAAGCAAAACTCTGTAAAAATGGCACTTTTGGTCACTGTGAGGGTTTAAAAAGTGGTTATTCAACATGAGGCACGATCCAATTGACATTTTGAATAATTTTTGGTACAGTCCAAAAAATCAATTTTCGGATGAAAAACGATGACTCCGGACATGTCGAACGTTCCCAAAATGGTCTATAATGATGAAATTTTCACATTTAATCTTTTGACTCTAAATGACTGTTGGATGTGAATTATGACTTTTTCAACTAAAATAAGTGTGTTTAAAGTCATTTCTGTGCCTGAAACGTGTCAAAATTGAAGCTTTTGAGTAAGCAAAACTCTGTAAAAATGGCACTTTTGGTCACTGTGAGGGTTTAAAAAGTGGTTATTCAACATGAGGCACGATCCAATTTACATTTTGAATCATTTTTGGTACAGTCCCAAAAATCAATTTTCGGATGAAAAACGATGACTCCGGACATGTCGAACGTTCCCAAAATGGTCTATAAAGATGAAATTTTAACATTTAATCTTTTGACTCTAAATGACTGTTGGATGTGAATTATGACTTTTTCAACTAAAATAAGTGTGTTTAAAGTCATTTCTGTGACTGAAACGGGTCAAAATTGAAGCTTTTGAGTAAGCAAAACTCTGTAAAAATGGCCATTTTGGTCACTGTGAGGGTTTAAAAAGTGGTTATTCAACATGAGGCACGATCCAATTGACATTTTGAATCATTTTTGGTACAGTCTAAAAAATCAATTTTCGGATGAAAAACGATGACTCCGGACATGTCGAACGTTCCCAAAATGGTCTATAATGATGAAATTTTAACATTTAATCTTTTGACTCTAAATGACTGTTGGATGTGAATTATGACTTTTTCAACTAAAATAAGTATGTTTAAAGTCATTTCTGTGACTGAAACGGGTCAAAATTGAAGCTTTTGAGTAAGCAAAACTCTGTAAAAATGGCACTTTTGGTCACTGTGAGGGTTTAAAAAGTGGTTATTCAACATGAGGCACGATCCAATTGACATTTTGAATAATTTTTGGTACAGTCCAAAAAATCAATTTTCGGATGAAAAACGATGACTCCGGACATGTCGAACGTTCCCAAAATGGTCTATAATGATGAAATTTTAACACTTAATCTTTTGACTCTAAATGACTGTTGGATGTGAATTATGACTTTTTCAACTAAAATAAGTGTGTTTAAAGTCATTTCTGTGCCTGAAACGGGTCAAAATTGAAGCTTTTGAGTAAGCAAAACTCTGTAAAAATGGCACTTTTGGTCACTGTGAGGGTTTAAAAAGTGGTTATTCAACATGAGGCACGATCCAATTGACATTTTGAATAATTTTTGGTACAGTCCAAAAAATCAATTTTCGGATGAAAAACGATGACTCCGGACATGTCGAACGTTCCCAAAATGGTCTATAATGATGAAATTTTAACATTTAATCTTTTGACTCTAAATGACTGTTGGATGTGAATTATGACTTTTGCAACTAAAATAAGTGTGTTTAAAGTCATTTCTTTGCCTGAAACGGGTAAAAATTGAATCTTTTGAGTAAGCAAAACTCTGTAAAAATGGCACTTTTGGTCACTGTGAGGGTTTAAAAAGTGGTTATTCAACATGAGGCACGATCCAATTGACATTTTGAATCATTTTTGGTACAGTCCCAAAAATCAATTTTCGGATGAAAAACGATGACTCCGGACATGTCGAACGTTCCCAAAATGGTCTATAATGATGAAATTTTCACATTTAATCTTTTGACTCTAAATGACTGTTGGATGTGAATTATGACTTTTTCAACTAAAATAAGTGTGTTTAAAGTCATTTCTGTGCCTGAAACGGGTCAAAATTGAAGCTTTTGAGTAAGCAAAACTCTGTAAAAATGGCACTTTTGGTCACTGTGAGGGTTTAAAAAGTGGTTATTCAACATGAGGCACGATCCAATTGACATTTTGAATAATTTTTGGTACAGTCCCAAAAATCAATTTTCGGATGAAAAACGATGACTCCGGACATGTCGAACGTTCCCAAAATGGTCTATAATGATGAAATTTTAACATTTAATCTTTTGACTCTAAATGACTGTTGGATGTGAATTATGACTTTTTCAACTAAAATAAGTGTGTTTAAAGTCATTTCTGTGCCTGAAACGGGTCAAAATTGAAGCTTTTGAGTAAGCAAAACTCTGTAAAAATGGCACTTTTGGTCACTGTGAGGGTTTAAAAAGTGGTTATTCAACATGAGGCACGATCCAATTGACATTTTGAATAATTTTTGGTACAGTCCAAAAAATCAATTTTCGGATGAAAAACGATGACTCCGGACATGTCGAACGTTCCCAAAATGGTCTATAATGATGAAATTTTCACATTTAATCTTTTGACTCTAAATGACTGTTGGATGTGAATTATGACTTTTTCAACTAAAATAAGTGTGTTTAAAGTCATTTCTGTGCCTGAAACGTGTCAAAATTGAAGCTTTTGAGTAAGCAAAACTCTGTAAAAATGGCACTTTTGGTCACTGTGAGGGTTTAAAAAGTGGTTATTCAACATGAGGCACGATCCAATTTACATTTTGAATCATTTTTGGTACAGTCCCAAAAATCAATTTTCGGATGAAAAACGATGACTCCGGACATGTCGAACGTTCCCAAAATGGTCTATAAAGATGAAATTTTAACATTTAATCTTTTGACTCTAAATGACTGTTGGATGTGAATTATGACTTTTTCAACTAAAATAAGTGTGTTTAAAGTCATTTCTGTGACTGAAACGGGTCAAAATTGAAGCTTTTGAGTAAGCAAAACTCTGTAAAAATGGCCATTTTGGTCACTGTGAGGGTTTAAAAAGTGGTTATTCAACATGAGGCACGATCCAATTGACATTTTGAATCATTTTTGGTACAGTCTAAAAAATCAATTTTCGGATGAAAAACGATGACTCCGGACATGTCGAACGTTCCCAAAATGGTCTATAATGATGAAATTTTAACATTTAATCTTTTGACTCTAAATGACTGTTGGATGTGAATTATGACTTTTTCAACTAAAATAAGTATGTTTAAAGTCATTTCTGTGCCTGAAACGGGTCAAAATTGAAGCTTTTGAGTAAGCAAAACTCTTTAAAAATGGCACTTTTGGTCACTGTGAGGGTTTAAAAAGTGGTTATTCAACATGAGGCACGATCCAATTGACATTTTAAATCATTTTTGGTACAGTCCCAAAAATCAATTTTCGGATGAAAAACGATGACTCCGGACATGTCGAACGTTCCCAAAATGGTCTACAATGATGAAATTTTAACATTTAATCTTTTGACTCTAAATGACTGTTGGATGTGAATTATGACTTTTTCAACTAAAATAAGTGTGTTTAAAGTCATTTCTGTGACTGAAACGGGTCAAAATTGAAGCTTTTGAGTAAGCAAAACTCTGTAAAAATGGCACTTTTGGTCACTGTGAGGGTTTAAAAAGTGGTTATTCAACATGAGGCACGATCCAATTGACATTTTGAATAATTTTTGGTACAGTCCAAAAAATCAATTTTCGGATGAAAAACGATGACTCCGGACATGTCGAACGTTCCCAAAATGGTCTATAATGATGAAATTTTAACACTTAATCTTTTGACTCTAAATGACTGTTGGATGTGAATTATGACTTTTTCAACTAAAATAAGTGTGTTTAAAGTCATTTCTGTGCCTGAAACGGGTCAAAATTGAAGCTTTTGAGTAAGCAAAACTCTGTAAAAATGGCACTTTTGGTCACTGTGAGGGTTTAAAAAGTGGTTATTCAACATGAGGCACGATCCAATTGACATTTTGAATAATTTTTGGTACAGTCCAAAAAATCAATTTTCGGATGAAAAACGATGACTCCGGACATGTCGAACGTTCCCAAAATGGTCTATAATGATGAAATTTTAACATTTAATCTTTTGACTCTAAATGACTGTTGGATGTGAATTATGACTTTTGCAACTAAAATAAGTGTGTTTAAAGTCATTTCTTTGCCTGAAACGGGTAAAAATTGAATCTTTTGAGTAAGCAAAACTCTGTAAAAATGGCACTTTTGGTCACTGTGAGGGTTTAAAAAGTGGTTATTCAACATGAGGCACGATCCAATTGACATTTTGAATCATTTTTGGTACAGTCTAAAAAATCAATTTTCGGATGAAAAACGATGACTCCGGACATGTCGAACGTTCCCAAAATGGTCTATAATGATGAAATTTTAACATTTAATCTTTTGACTCTAAATGACTGTTGGATGTGAATTATGACTTTTTCAACTAAAATAAGTATGTTTAAAGTCATTTCTGTGCCTGAAACGGGTCAAAATTGAAGCTTTTGAGTAAGCAAAACTCTGTAAAAATGGCACTTTTGGTCACTGTGAGGGTTTAAAAAGTGGTTATTCAACATGAGGCACGATCCAATTGACATTTTAAATCATTTTTGGTACAGTCCCAAAAATCAATTTTCGGATGAAAAACGATGACTCCGGACATGTCGAACGTTCCCAAAATGGTCTACAATGATGAAATTTTAACATTTAATCTTTTGACTCTAAATGACTGTTGGATGTGAATTATGACTTTTTCAACTAAAATAAGTGTGTTTAAAGTCATTTCTGTGACTGAAACGGGTCAAAATTGAAGCTTTTGAGTAAGCAAAACTCTGTAAAAATGGCACTTTTGGTCACTGTGAGGGTTTAAAAAGTGGTTATTCAACATGAGGCACGATCCAATTGACATTTTGAATAATTTTTGGTACAGTCCAAAAAATCAATTTTCGGATGAAAAACGATGACTCCGGACATGTCGAACGTTCCCAAAATGGTCTATAATGATGAAATTTTCACATTTAATCTTTTGACTCTAAATGACTGTTGGATGTGAATTATGACTTTTTCAACTAAAATAAGTGTGTTTAAAGTCATTTCTGTGCCTGAAACGTGTCAAAATTGAAGCTTTTGAGTAAGCAAAACTCTGTAAAAATGGCACTTTTGGTCACTGTGAGGGTTTAAAAAGTGGTTATTCAACATGAGGCACGATCCAATTTACATTTTGAATCATTTTTGGTACAGTCCCAAAAATCAATTTTCGGATGAAAAACGATGACTCCGGACATGTCGAACGTTCCCAAAATGGTCTATAAAGATGAAATTTTAACATTTAATCTTTTGACTCTAAATGACTGTTGGATGTGAATTATGACTTTTTCAACTAAAATAAGTGTGTTTAAAGTCATTTCTGTGACTGAAACGGGTCAAAATTGAAGCTTTTGAGTAAGCAAAACTCTGTAAAAATGGCCATTTTGGTCACTGTGAGGGTTTAAAAAGTGGTTATTCAACATGAGGCACGATCCAATTGACATTTTGAATCATTTTTGGTACAGTCTAAAAAATCAATTTTCGGATGAAAAACGATGACTCCGGACATGTCGAACGTTCCCAAAATGGTCTATAATGATGAAATTTTAACATTTAATCTTTTGACTCTAAATGACTGTTGGATGTGAATTATGACTTTTTCAACTAAAATAAGTATGTTTAAAGTCATTTCTGTGCCTGAAACGGGTCAAAATTGAAGCTTTTGAGTAAGCAAAACTCTGTAAAAATGGCACTTTTGGTCACTGTGAGGGTTTAAAAAGTGGTTATTCAACATGAGGCACGATCCAATTGACATTTTAAATCATTTTTGGTACAGTCCCAAAAATCAATTTTCGGATGAAAAACGATGACTCCGGACATGTCGAACGTTCCCAAAATGGTCTACAATGATGAAATTTTAACATTTAATCTTTTGACTCTAAATGACTGTTGGATGTGAATTATGACTTTTTCAACTAAAATAAGTGTGTTTAAAGTCATTTCTGTGACTGAAACGGGTCAAAATTGAAGCTTTTGAGTAAGCAAAACTCTGTAAAAATGGCACTTTTGGTCACTGTGAGGGTTTAAAAAGTGGTTATTCAACATGAGGCACGATCCAATTGACATTTTGAATAATTTTTGGTACAGTCCAAAAAATCAATTTTCGGATGAAAAACGATGACTCCGGACATGTCGAACGTTCCCAAAATGGTCTATAATGATGAAATTTTAACACTTAATCTTTTGACTCTAAATGACTGTTGGATGTGAATTATGACTTTTTTAACTAAAATAAGTGTGTTTAAAGTCATTTCTGTGCCTGAAACGGGTCAAAATTGAAGCTTTTGAGTAAGCAAAACTCTGTAAAAATGGCACTTTTGGTCACTGTGAGGGTTTAAAAAGTGGTTATTCAACATGAGGCACGATCCAATTGACATTTTGAATAATTTTTGGTACAGTCCAAAAAATCAATTTTCGGATGAAAAACGATGACTCCGGACATGTCGAACGTTCCCAAAATGGTCTATAATGATGAAATTTTAACATTTAATCTTTTGACTCTAAATGACTGTTGGATGTGAATTATGACTTTTGCAACTAAAATAAGTGTGTTTAAAGTCATTTCTTTGCCTGAAACGGGTAAAAATTGAATCTTTTGAGTAAGCAAAACTCTGTAAAAATGGCACTTTTGGTCACTGTGAGGGTTTAAAAAGTGGTTATTCAACATGAGGCACGATCCAATTGACATTTTGAATCATTTTTGGTACAGTCCCAAAAATCAATTTTTGGATGAAAAACGATGACTCCGGACATGTCGAACGTTCCCAAAATGGTCTATAATGATGAAATTTTCACATTTAATCTTTTGACTCTAAATGACTGTTGGATGTGAATTATGACTTTTTCAACTAAAATAAGTGTGTTTAAAGTCATTTCTGTGCCTGAAACGGGTCAAAATTGAAGCTTTTGAGTAAGCAAAACTCTGTAAAAATGGCACTTTTGGTCACTGTGAGGGTTTAAAAAGTGGTTATTCAACATGAGGCACGATCCAATTGACATTTTGAATAATTTTTGGTACAGTCCCAAAAATCAATTTTCGGATGAAAAACGATGACTCCGGACATGTCGAACGTTCCCAAAATGGTCTATAATGATGAAATTTTAACATTTAATCTTTTGACTCTAAATGACTGTTGGATGTGAATTATGACTTTTTCAACTAAAATAAGTGTGTTTAAAGTCATTTCTGTGCCTGAAACGGGTCAAAATTGAAGCTTTGGAGTAAGCAAAACTCTGTAAAAATGGCACTTTTGGTCACTGTGAGGATTTAAAAAGTGGTTATTCAACATGAGGCACGATCCAATTGACATTTTGAATCATTTTCAGTACAGTCCAAAAAATCAATTTTCGGATGAAAAACGATGACTCCGGACATGTCGAACGTTCCCAAAATGGTCTACAATGATGAAATTTTAACATTTAATCTTTTGACTCTAAATGACTGTTGGATGTGAATTATGACTTTTTCAACTAAAATAAGTGTGTTTAAAGTCATTTCTGTGACTGAAACGGGTCAAAATTGAAGCTTTTGAGTAAGCAAAACTCTGTAAAAATGGCACTTTTGGTCACTGTGAGGGTTTAAAAAGTGGTTATTCAACATGAGGCACGATCCAATTGACATTTTGAATAATTTTTGGTACAGTCCCAAAAATCAATTTTCGGATGAAAAACGATGACTCCGGACATGTCGAACGTTCCCAAAATGGTCTATAATGATGAAATTTTAACATTTAATCTTTTGACTCTAAATGACTGTTGGATGTGAATTATGACTTTTTCAACTAAAATAAGTGTGTTTAAAGTCATTTCTGTGCCTGAAACGGGTCAAAATTGAAGCTTTTGAGTAAGCAAAACTCTGTAAAAATGGCACTTTTGGTCACTGTGAGGGTTTAAAAAGTGGTTATTCAACATGAGGCACGATCCAATTGACATTTTGAATAATTTTTGGTACAGTCCAAAAAATCAATTTTCGGATGAAAAACGATGACTCCGGACATGTCGAACGTTCCCAAAATGGTCTATAATGATGAAATTTTCACATTTAATCTTTTGACTCTAAATGACTGTTGGATGTGAATTATGACTTTTTCAACTAAAATAAGTGTGTTTAAAGTCATTTCTGTGCCTGAAACGTGTCAAAATTGAAGCTTTTGAGTAAGCAAAACTCTGTAAAAATGGCACTTTTGGTCACTGTGAGGGTTTAAAAAGTGGTTATTCAACATGAGGCACGATCCAATTTACATTTTGAATCATTTTTGGTACAGTCCCAAAAATCAATTTTCGGATGAAAAACGATGACTCCGGACATGTCGAACGTTCCCAAAATGGTCTATAAAGATGAAATTTTAACATTTAATCTTTTGACTCTAAATGACTGTTGGATGTGAATTATGACTTTTTCAACTAAAATAAGTGTGTTTAAAGTCATTTCTGTGACTGAAACGGGTCAAAATTGAAGCTTTTGAGTAAGCAAAACTCTGTAAAAATGGCCATTTTGGTCACTGTGAGGGTTTAAAAAGTGGTTATTCAACATGAGGCACGATCCAATTGACATTTTGAATCATTTTTGGTACAGTCTAAAAAATCAATTTTCGGATGAAAAACGATGACTCCGGACATGTCGAACGTTCCCAAAATGGTCTATAATGATGAAATTTTAACATTTAATCTTTTGACTCTAAATGACTGTTGGATGTGAATTATGACTTTTTCAACTAAAATAAGTATGTTTAAAGTCATTTCTGTGCCTGAAACGGGTCAAAATTGAAGCTTTTGAGTAAGCAAAACTCTGTAAAAATGGCACTTTTGGTCACTGTGAGGGTTTAAAAAGTGGTTATTCAACATGAGGCACGATCCAATTGACATTTTAAATCATTTTTGGTACAGTCCCAAAAATCAATTTTCGGATGAAAAACGATGACTCCGGACATGTCGAACGTTCCCAAAATGGTCTACAATGATGAAATTTTAACATTTAATCTTTTGACTCTAAATGACTGTTGGATGTGAATTATGACTTTTTCAACTAAAATAAGTGTGTTTAAAGTCATTTCTGTGACTGAAACGGGTCAAAATTGAAGCTTTTGAGTAAGCAAAACTCTGTAAAAATGGCACTTTTGGTCACTGTGAGGGTTTAAAAAGTGGTTATTCAACATGAGGCACGATCCAATTGACATTTTGAATAATTTTTGGTACAGTCCAAAAAATCAATTTTCGGATGAAAAACGATGACTCCGGACATGTCGAACGTTCCCAAAATGGTCTATAATGATGAAATTTTAACACTTAATCTTTTGACTCTAAATGACTGTTGGATGTGAATTATGACTTTTTCAACTAAAATAAGTGTGTTTAAAGTCATTTCTGTGCCTGAAACGGGTCAAAATTGAAGCTTTTGAGTAAGCAAAACTCTGTAAAAATGGCACTTTTGGTCACTGTGAGGGTTTAAAAAGTGGTTATTCAACATGAGGCACGATCCAATTGACATTTTGAATAATTTTTGGTACAGTCCAAAAAATCAATTTTCGGATGAAAAACGATGACTCCGGACATGTCGAACGTTCCCAAAATGGTCTATAATGATGAAATTTTAACATTTAATCTTTTGACTCTAAATGACTGTTGGATGTGAATTATGACTTTTGCAACTAAAATAAGTGTGTTTAAAGTCATTTCTTTGCCTGAAACGGGTAAAAATTGAATCTTTTGAGTAAGCAAAACTCTGTAAAAATGGCACTTTTGGTCACTGTGAGGGTTTAAAAAGTGGTTATTCAACATGAGGCACGATCCAATTGACATTTTGAATCATTTTTGGTACAGTCTAAAAAATCAATTTTCGGATGAAAAACGATGACTCCGGACATGTCGAACGTTCCCAAAATGGTCTATAATGATGAAATTTTAACATTTAATCTTTTGACTCTAAATGACTGTTGGATGTGAATTATGACTTTTTCAACTAAAATAAGTATGTTTAAAGTCATTTCTGTGCCTGAAACGGGTCAAAATTGAAGCTTTTGAGTAAGCAAAACTCTGTAAAAATGGCACTTTTGGTCACTGTGAGGGTTTAAAAAGTGGTTATTCAACATGAGGCACGATCCAATTGACATTTTAAATCATTTTTGGTACAGTCCCAAAAATCAATTTTCGGATGAAAAACGATGACTCCGGACATGTCGAACGTTCCCAAAATGGTCTACAATGATGAAATTTTAACATTTAATCTTTTGACTCTAAATGACTGTTGGATGTGAATTATGACTTTTTCAACTAAAATAAGTGTGTTTAAAGTCATTTCTGTGACTGAAACGGGTCAAAATTGAAGCTTTTGAGTAAGCAAAACTCTGTAAAAATGGCACTTTTGGTCACTGTGAGGGTTTAAAAAGTGGTTATTCAACATGAGGCACGATCCAATTGACATTTTGAATAATTTTTGGTACAGTCCAAAAAATCAATTTTCGGATGAAAAACGATGACTCCGGACATGTCGAACGTTCCCAAAATGGTCTATAATGATGAAATTTTCACATTTAATCTTTTGACTCTAAATGACTGTTGGATGTGAATTATGACTTTTTCAACTAAAATAAGTGTGTTTAAAGTCATTTCTGTGCCTGAAACGTGTCACAATTGAAGCTTTTGAGTAAGCAAAACTCTGTAAAAATGGCACTTTTGGTCACTGTGAGGGTTTAAAAAGTGGTTATTCAACATGAGGCACGATCCAATTTACATTTTGAATCATTTTTGGTACAGTCCCAAAAATCAATTTTCGGATGAAAAACGATGACTCCGGACATGTCGAACGTTCCCAAAATGGTCTATAAAGATGAAATTTTAACATTTAATCTTTTGACTCTAAATGACTGTTGGATGTGAATTATGACTTTTTCAACTAAAATAAGTGTGTTTAAAGTCATTTCTGTGACTGAAACGGGTCAAAATTGAAGCTTTTGAGTAAGCAAAACTCTGTAAAAATTGCCATTTTGGTCACTGTGAGGGTTTAAAAAGTGGTTATTCAACATGAGGCACGATCCAATTGACATTTTGAATCATTTTTGGTACAGTCCCAAAAATCAATTTTCGGATGAAAAACGATGACTCCGGACATGTCGAACGTTCCCAAAATGGTCTATAATGATGAAATTTTAACATTTAATCTTTTGACTCTAAATGACTGTTGGATGTGAATTATGACTTTTGCAACTAAAATAAGTGTGTTTAAAGTCATTTCTTTGCCTGAAACGGGTAAAAATTGAATCTTTTGAGTAAGCAAAACTCTGTAAAAATGGCACTTTTGGTCACTGTGAGGGTTTAAAAAGTGGTTATTCAACATGAGGCACGATCCAATTGACATTTTGAATCATTTTTGGTACAGTCTAAAAAATCAATTTTCGGATGAAAAACGATGACTCCGGACATGTCGAACGTTCCCAAAATGGTCTATAATGATGAAATTTTAACATTTAATCTTTTGACTCTAAATGACTGTTGGATGTGAATTATGACTTTTTCAACTAAAATAAGTATGTTTAAAGTCATTTCTGTGCCTGAAACGGGTCAAAATTGAAGCTTTTGAGTAAGCAAAACTCTGTAAAAATGGCACTTTTGGTCACTGTGAGGGTTTAAAAAGTGGTTATTCAACATGAGGCACGATCCAATTGACATTTTAAATCATTTTTGGTACAGTCCCAAAAATCAATTTTCGGATGAAAAACGATGACTCCGGACATGTCGAACGTTCCCAAAATGGTCTACAATGATGAAATTTTAACATTTAATCTTTTGACTCTAAATGACTGTTGGATGTGAATTATGACTTTTTCAACTAAAATAAGTGTGTTTAAAGTCATTTCTGTGACTGAAACGGGTCAAAATTGAAGCTTTTGAGTAAGCAAAACTCTGTAAAAATGGCACTTTTGGTCACTGTGAGGGTTTAAAAAGTGGTTATTCAACATGAGGCACGATCCAATTGACATTTTGAATAATTTTTGGTACAGTCCAAAAAATCAATTTTCGGATGAAAAACGATGACTCCGGACATGTCGAACGTTCCCAAAATGGTCTATAATGATGAAATTTTCACATTTAATCTTTTGACTCTAAATGACTGTTGGATGTGAATTATGACTTTTTCAACTAAAATAAGTGTGTTTAAAGTCATTTCTGTGCCTGAAACGTGTCAAAATTGAAGCTTTTGAGTAAGCAAAACTCTGTAAAAATGGCACTTTTGGTCACTGTGAGGGTTTAAAAAGTGGTTATTCAACATGAGGCACGATCCAATTTACATTTTGAATCATTTTTGGTACAGTCCCAAAAATCAATTTTCGGATGAAAAACGATGACTCCGGACATGTCGAACGTTCCCAAAATGGTCTATAAAGATGAAATTTTAACATTTAATCTTTTGACTCTAAATGACTGTTGGATGTGAATTATGACTTTTTCAACTAAAATAAGTGTGTTTAAAGTCATTTCTGTGACTGAAACGGGTCAAAATTGAAGCTTTTGAGTAAGCAAAACTCTGTAAAAATGGCCATTTTGGTCACTGTGAGGGTTTAAAAAGTGGTTATTCAACATGAGGCACGATCCAATTGACATTTTGAATCATTTTTGGTACAGTCTAAAAAATCAATTTTCGGATGAAAAACGATGACTCCGGACATGTCGAACGTTCCCAAAATGGTCTATAATGATGAAATTTTAACATTTAATCTTTTGACTCTAAATGACTGTTGGATGTGAATTATGACTTTTTCAACTAAAATAAGTATGTTTAAAGTCATTTCTGTGCCTGAAACGGGTCAAAATTGAAGCTTTTGAGTAAGCAAAACTCTGTAAAAATGGCACTTTTGGTCACTGTGAGGGTTTAAAAAGTGGTTATTCAACATGAGGCACGATCCAATTGACATTTTAAATCATTTTTGGTACAGTCCCAAAAATCAATTTTCGGATGAAAAACGATGACTCCGGACATGTCGAACGTTCCCAAAATGGTCTACAATGATGAAATTTTAACATTTAATCTTTTGACTCTAAATGACTGTTGGATGTGAATTATGACTTTTTCAACTAAAATAAGTGTGTTTAAAGTCATTTCTGTGACTGAAACGGGTCAAAATTGAAGCTTTTGAGTAAGCAAAACTCTGTAAAAATGGCACTTTTGGTCACTGTGAGGGTTTAAAAAGTGGTTATTCAACATGAGGCACGATCCAATTGACATTTTGAATAATTTTTGGTACAGTCCAAAAAATCAATTTTCGGATGAAAAACGATGACTCCGGACATGTCGAACGTTCCCAAAATGGTCTATAATGATGAAATTTTAACACTTAATCTTTTGACTCTAAATGACTGTTGGATGTGAATTATGACTTTTTCAACTAAAATAAGTGTGTTTAAAGTCATTTCTGTGCCTGAAACGGGTCAAAATTGAAGCTTTTGAGTAAGCAAAACTCTGTAAAAATGGCACTTTTGGTCACTGTGAGGGTTTAAAAAGTGGTTATTCAACATGAGGCACGATCCAATTGACATTTTGAATAATTTTTGGTACAGTCCAAAAAATCAATTTTCGGATGAAAAACGATGACTCCGGACATGTCGAACGTTCCCAAAATGGTCTATAATGATGAAATTTTAACATTTAATCTTTTGACTCTAAATGACTGTTGGATGTGAATTATGACTTTTGCAACTAAAATAAGTGTGTTTAAAGTCATTTCTTTGCCTGAAACGGGTAAAAATTGAATCTTTTGAGTAAGCAAAACTCTGTAAAAATGGCACTTTTGGTCACTGTGAGGGTTTAAAAAGTGGTTATTCAACATGAGGCACGATCCAATTGACATTTTGAATCATTTTTGGTACAGTCCCAAAAATCAATTTTTGGATGAAAAACGATGACTCCGGACATGTCGAACGTTCCCAAAATGGTCTATAATGATGAAATTTTCACATTTAATCTTTTGACTCTAAATGACTGTTGGATGTGAATTATGACTTTTTCAACTAAAATAAGTGTGTTTAAAGTCATTTCTGTGCCTGAAACGGGTCAAAATTGAAGCTTTTGAGTAAGCAAAACTCTGTAAAAATGGCACTTTTGGTCACTGTGAGGGTTTAAAAAGTGGTTATTCAACATGAGGCACGATCCAATTGACATTTTGAATAATTTTTGGTACAGTCCCAAAAATCAATTTTCGGATGAAAAACGATGACTCCGGACATGTCGAACGTTCCCAAAATGGTCTATAATGATGAAATTTTAACATTTAATCTTTTGACTCTAAATGACTGTTGGATGTGAATTATGACTTTTTCAACTAAAATAAGTGTGTTTAAAGTCATTTCTGTGCCTGAAACGGGTCAAAATTGAAGCTTTGGAGTAAGCAAAACTCTGTAAAAATGGCACTTTTGGTCACTGTGAGGATTTAAAAAGTGGTTATTCAACATGAGGCACGATCCAATTGACATTTTGAATCATTTTCAGTACAGTCCAAAAAATCAATTTTCGGATGAAAAACGATGACTCCGGACATGTCGAACGTTCCCAAAATGGTCTACAATGATGAAATTTTAACATTTAATCTTTTGACTCTAAATGACTGTTGGATGTGAATTATGACTTTTTCAACTAAAATAAGTGTGTTTAAAGTCATTTCTGTGACTGAAACGGGTCAAAATTGAAGCTTTTGAGTAAGCAAAACTCTGTAAAAATGGCACTTTTGGTCACTGTGAGGGTTTAAAAAGTGGTTATTCAACATGAGGCACGATCCAATTGACATTTTGAATAATTTTTGGTACAGTCCCAAAAATCAATTTTCGGATGAAAAACGATGACTCCGGACATGTCGAACGTTCCCAAAATGGTCTATAATGATGAAATTTTAACATTTAATCTTTTGACTCTAAATGACTGTTGGATGTGAATTATGACTTTTTCAACTAAAATAAGTGTGTTTAAAGTCATTTCTGTGCCTGAAACGGGTCAAAATTGAAGCTTTTGAGTAAGCAAAACTCTGTAAAAATGGCACTTTTGGTCACTGTGAGGGTTTAAAAAGTGGTTATTCAACATGAGGCACGATCCAATTGACATTTTGAATAATTTTTGGTACAGTCCAAAAAATCAATTTTCGGATGAAAAACGATGACTCCGGACATGTCGAACGTTCCCAAAATGGTCTATAATGATGAAATTTTCACATTTAATCTTTTGACTCTAAATGACTGTTGGATGTGAATTATGACTTTTTCAACTAAAATAAGTGTGTTTAAAGTCATTTCTGTGCCTGAAACGTGTCAAAATTGAAGCTTTTGAGTAAGCAAAACTCTGTAAAAATGGCACTTTTGGTCACTGTGAGGGTTTAAAAAGTGGTTATTCAACATGAGGCACGATCCAATTTACATTTTGAATCATTTTTGGTACAGTCCCAAAAATCAATTTTCGGATGAAAAACGATGACTCCGGACATGTCGAACGTTCCCAAAATGGTCTATAAAGATGAAATTTTAACATTTAATCTTTTGACTCTAAATGACTGTTGGATGTGAATTATGACTTTTTCAACTAAAATAAGTGTGTTTAAAGTCATTTCTGTGACTGAAACGGGTCAAAATTGAAGCTTTTGAGTAAGCAAAACTCTGTAAAAATGGCCATTTTGGTCACTGTGAGGGTTTAAAAAGTGGTTATTCAACATGAGGCACGATCCAATTGACATTTTGAATCATTTTTGGTACAGTCTAAAAAATCAATTTTCGGATGAAAAACGATGACTCCGGACATGTCGAACGTTCCCAAAATGGTCTATAATGATGAAATTTTAACATTTAATCTTTTGACTCTAAATGACTGTTGGATGTGAATTATGACTTTTTCAACTAAAATAAGTATGTTTAAAGTCATTTCTGTGCCTGAAACGGGTCAAAATTGAAGCTTTTGAGTAAGCAAAACTCTGTAAAAATGGCACTTTTGGTCACTGTGAGGGTTTAAAAAGTGGTTATTCAACATGAGGCACGATCCAATTGACATTTTAAATCATTTTTGGTACAGTCCCAAAAATCAATTCTCGGATGAAAAACGATGACTCCGGACATGTCGAACGTTCCCAAAATGGTCTACAATGATGAAATTTTAACATTTAATCTTTTGACTCTAAATGACTGTTGGATGTGAATTATGACTTTTTCAACTAAAATAAGTGTGTTTAAAGTCATTTCTGTGACTGAAACGGGTCAAAATTGAAGCTTTTGAGTAAGCAAAACTCTGTAAAAATGGCACTTTTGGTCACTGTGAGGGTTTAAAAAGTGGTTATTCAACATGAGGCACGATCCAATTGACATTTTGAATAATTTTTGGTACAGTCCAAAAAATCAATTTTCGGATGAAAAACGATGACTCCGGACATGTCGAACGTTCCCAAAATGGTCTATAATGATGAAATTTTAACACTTAATCTTTTGACTCTAAATGACTGTTGGATGTGAATTATGACTTTTTCAACTAAAATAAGTGTGTTTAAAGTCATTTCTGTGCCTGAAACGGGTCAAAATTGAAGCTTTTGAGTAAGCAAAACTCTGTAAAAATGGCACTTTTGGTCACTGTGAGGGTTTAAAAAGTGGTTATTCAACATGAGGCACGATCCAATTGACATTTTGAATAATTTTTGGTACAGTCCAAAAAATCAATTTTCGGATGAAAAACGATGACTCCGGACATGTCGAACGTTCCCAAAATGGTCTATAATGATGAAATTTTAACATTTAATCTTTTGACTCTAAATGACTGTTGGATGTGAATTATGACTTTTGCAACTAAAATAAGTGTGTTTAAAGTCATTTCTTTGCCTGAAACGGGTAAAAATTGAATCTTTTGAGTAAGCAAAACTCTGTAAAAATGGCACTTTTGGTCACTGTGAGGGTTTAAAAAGTGGTTATTCAACATGAGGCACGATCCAATTGACATTTTGAATCATTTTTGGTACAGTCTAAAAAATCAATTTTCGGATGAAAAACGATGACTCCGGACATGTCGAACGTTCCCAAAATGGTCTATAATGATGAAATTTTAACATTTAATCTTTTGACTCTAAATGACTGTTGGATGTGAATTATGACTTTTTCAACTAAAATAAGTATGTTTAAAGTCATTTCTGTGCCTGAAACGGGTCAAAATTGAAGCTTTTGAGTAAGCAAAACTCTGTAAAAATGGCACTTTTGGTCACTGTGAGGGTTTAAAAAGTGGTTATTCAACATGAGGCACGATCCAATTGACATTTTAAATCATTTTTGGTACAGTCCCAAAAATCAATTTTCGGATGAAAAACGATGACTCCGGACATGTCGAACGTTCCCAAAATGGTCTACAATGATGAAATTTTAACATTTAATCTTTTGACTCTAAATGACTGTTGGATGTGAATTATGACTTTTTCAACTAAAATAAGTGTGTTTAAAGTCATTTCTGTGACTGAAACGGGTCAAAATTGAAGCTTTTGAGTAAGCAAAACTCTGTAAAAATGGCACTTTTGGTCACTGTGAGGGTTTAAAAAGTGGTTATTCAACATGAGGCACGATCCAATTGACATTTTGAATAATTTTTGGTACAGTCCAAAAAATCAATTTTCGGATGAAAAACGATGACTCCGGACATGTCGAACGTTCCCAAAATGGTCTATAATGATGAAATTTTCACATTTAATCTTTTGACTCTAAATGACTGTTGGATGTGAATTATGACTTTTTCAACTAAAATAAGTGTGTTTAAAGTCATTTCTGTGCCTGAAACGTGTCACAATTGAAGCTTTTGAGTAAGCAAAACTCTGTAAAAATGGCACTTTTGGTCACTGTGAGGGTTTAAAAAGTGGTTATTCAACATGAGGCACGATCCAATTTACATTTTGAATCATTTTTGGTACAGTCCCAAAAATCAATTTTCGGATGAAAAACGATGACTCCGGACATGTCGAACGTTCCCAAAATGGTCTATAAAGATGAAATTTTAACATTTAATCTTTTGACTCTAAATGACTGTTGGATGTGAATTATGACTTTTTCAACTAAAATAAGTGTGTTTAAAGTCATTTCTGTGACTGAAACGGGTCAAAATTGAAGCTTTTGAGTAAGCAAAACTCTGTAAAAATGGCCATTTTGGTCACTGTGAGGGTTTAAAAAGTGGTTATTCAACATGAGGCACGATCCAATTGACATTTTGAATCATTTTTGGTACAGTCTAAAAAATCAATTTTCGGATGAAAAACGATGACTCCGGACATGTCGAACGTTCCCAAAATGGTCTATAATGATGAAATTTTAACATTTAATCTTTTGACTCTAAATGACTGTTGGATGTGAATTATGACTTTTTCAACTAAAATAAGTATGTTTAAAGTCATTTCTGTGCCTGAAACGGGTCAAAATTGAAGCTTTTGAGTAAGCAAAACTCTGTAAAAATGGCACTTTTGGTCACTGTGAGGGTTTAAAAAGTGGTTATTCAACATGAGGCACGATCCAATTGACATTTTAAATCATTTTTGGTACAGTCCCAAAAATCAATTTTCGGATGAAAAACGATGACTCCGGACATGTCGAACGTTCCCAAAATGGTCTACAATGATGAAATTTTAACATTTAATCTTTTGACTCTAAATGACTGTTGGATGTGAATTATGACTTTTTCAACTAAAATAAGTGTGTTTAAAGTCATTTCTGTGACTGAAACGGGTCAAAATTGAAGCTTTTGAGTAAGCAAAACTCTGTAAAAATGGCACTTTTGGTCACTGTGAGGGTTTAAAAAGTGGTTATTCAACATGAGGCACGATCCAATTGACATTTTGAATAATTTTTGGTACAGTCCAAAAAATCAATTTTCGGATGAAAAACGATGACTCCGGACATGTCGAACGTTCCCAAAATGGTCTATAATGATGAAATTTTAACACTTAATCTTTTGACTCTAAATGACTGTTGGATGTGAATTATGACTTTTTCAACTAAAATAAGTGTGTTTAAAGTCATTTCTGTGCCTGAAACGGGTCAAAATTGAAGCTTTTGAGTAAGCAAAACTCTGTAAAAATGGCACTTTTGGTCACTGTGAGGGTTTAAAAAGTGGTTATTCAACATGAGGCACGATCCAATTGACATTTTGAATAATTTTTGGTACAGTCCAAAAAATCAATTTTCGGATGAAAAACGATGACTCCGGACATGTCGAACGTTCCCAAAATGGTCTATAATGATGAAATTTTAACATTTAATCTTTTGACTCTAAATGACTGTTGGATGTGAATTATGACTTTTGCAACTAAAATAAGTGTGTTTAAAGTCATTTCTTTGCCTGAAACGGGTAAAAATTGAATCTTTTGAGTAAGCAAAACTCTGTAAAAATGGCACTTTTGGTCACTGTGAGGGTTTAAAAAGTGGTTATTCAACATGAGGCACGATCCAATTGACATTTTGAATCATTTTTGGTACAGTCCCAAAAATCAATTTTTGGATGAAAAACGATGACTCCGGACATGTCGAACGTTCCCAAAATGGTCTATAATGATGAAATTTTCACATTTAATCTTTTGACTCTAAATGACTGTTGGATGTGAATTATGACTTTTTCAACTAAAATAAGTGTGTTTAAAGTCATTTCTGTGCCTGAAACGGGTCAAAATTGAAGCTTTTGAGTAAGCAAAACTCTGTAAAAATGGCACTTTTGGTCACTGTGAGGGTTTAAAAAGTGGTTATTCAACATGAGGCACGATCCAATTGACATTTTGAATAATTTTTGGTACAGTCCCAAAAATCAATTTTCGGATGAAAAACGATGACTCCGGACATGTCGAACGTTCCCAAAATGGTCTATAATGATGAAATTTTAACATTTAATCTTTTGACTCTAAATGACTGTTGGATGTGAATTATGACTTTTTCAACTAAAATAAGTGTGTTTAAAGTCATTTCTGTGCCTGAAACGGGTCAAAATTGAAGCTTTGGAGTAAGCAAAACTCTGTAAAAATGGCACTTTTGGTCACTGTGAGGATTTAAAAAGTGGTTATTCAACATGAGGCACGATCCAATTGACATTTTGAATCATTTTCAGTACAGTCCAAAAAATCAATTTTCGGATGAAAAACGATGACTCCGGACATGTCGAACGTTCCCAAAATGGTCTATAATGATGAAATTTTAACATTTAATCTTTTGACTCTAAATGACTATTGGATGCGAATTATGACTTTTTCAACTAAAATAAGTGTGTTTAAAGTCATTTCTGTGCCTGAAACGGGTCAAAATTGAAGCTTTTGAGTAAGCAAAACTCTGTAAAAATGGCACTTTTGGTCACTGTGAGGGTTTAAAAAGTGGTTATTCAACATGAGGCACGATCCAATTGACATTTTGAATCATTTTTGGTACAGTCCCAAAAATCAATTTTCGGATGAAAAACGATGACTCCGGACATGTCGAACGTTCCCAAAATGGTCTATAATGATGAAATTTTAACATTTAATCTTTTGACTCTAAATGACTGTTGGATGTGAATTATGACTTTTTCAACTAAAATAAGTGTGTTTAAAGTCATTTCTGTGCCTGAAACGTGTCAAAATTGAAGCTTTTGAGTAAGCAAAACTCTGTAAAAATGGCACTTTTGGTCACTGTGAGGGTTTAAAAAGTGGTTATTCAACATGAGGCACGATCCAATTGACATTTTGAATCATTTTTGGTACAGTCCCAAAAATCAATTTTCGGATGAAAAACGATGACTCCGGACATGTCGAACGTTCCCAAAATGGTCTATAATGATGAAATTTTAACATTTATTCTTTTGACTCTAAATGACTGTTGGATGTGAATGATGACTTTTTCAACTAAAATAAGTGTGTTTAAAGTCATTTCTGTGCCTGAAACGGGTCAAAATTGAAGCTTTTGAGTAAGCAAAACTCTGTAAAAATGGCACTTTTGGTCACTGTGAGGGTTTAAAAAGTGGTTATTCAACATGAGGCACGATCCAATTGACATTTTGAATCATTTTTGGTACAGTCCCAAAAATAAATTTTCGGATGAAAAACGATGACTCCGGACATGTCGAACGTTCCCAAAATGGTCTATAATGATGAAATTTTAACATTTAATCTTTTGACTCTAAATGACTGTTGGATGTGAATTATGACTTTTTCAACTAAAATAAGTGTGTTTAAAGTCATTTCTGTGCCTGAAACGTGTCAAAATTGAAGCTTTTGAGTAAGCAAAACTGTAAAAATGGCACTTTTGGTCACTGTGAGGGTTTAAAAAGTGGTTATTCAACATGAGGCACGATCCAATTTACATTTTGAATCATTTTTGGTACAGTCCCAAAAATCAATTTTCGGATGAAAAACGATGACTCCGGACATGTCGAACGTTCCCAAAATGGTCTATAATGATGAAATTTTAACATTTAATCTTTTGACTCTAAATGACTGTTGGATGTGAATTATGACTTTTTCAACTAAAATAAGTGTGTTTAAAGTCATTTCTGTGACTGAAACGGGTCAAAATTGAAGCTTTTGAGTAAGCAAAACTCTGTAAAAATGGCCATTTTGGTCACTGTGAGGGTTTAAAAAGTGGTTATTCAACATGAGGCACGATCCAATTGACATTTTGAATCATTTTTGGTACAGTCCCAAAAATAAATTTTCGGATGAAAAACGATGACTCCGGACATGTCGAACGTTCCCAAAATGGTCTATAATGATGAAATTTTAACATTTAATCTTTTGACTCTAAATGACTGTTGGATGTGAATTATGACTTTTTCAACTAAAATAAGTGTGTTTAAAGTCATTTCTGTGACTGAAACGGGTCAAAATTGAAGCTTTTGAGTAAGCAAAACTCTGTAAAAATGGCCATTTTGGTCACTGTGAGGGTTTAAAAAGTGGTTATTCAACATGAGGCACGATCCAATTGACATTTTGAATCATTTTTGGTACAGTCTAAAAAATCAATTTTCGGATGAAAAACGATGACTCCGGACATGTCGAACGTTCCCAAAATGGTCTATAATGATGAAATTTTAACATTTAATCTTTTGACTCTAAATGACTGTTGGATGTGAATTATGACTTTTTCAACTAAAATAAGTATGTTTAAAGTCATTTCTGTGCCTGAAACGGGTCAAAATTGAAGCTTTTGAGTAAGCAAAACTCTGTAAAAATGGCACTTTTGGTCACAGTGAGGGTTTAAAAAGTGGTTATTCAACATGAGGCACGATCCAATTGACATTTTAAATCATTTTTGGTACAGTCCCAAAAATCAATTTTCGGATGAAAAACGATGACTCCGGACATGTCGAACGTTCCCAAAATGGTCTACAATGATGAAATTTTAACATTTAATCTTTTGACTCTAAATGACTGTTGGATGTGAATTATGACTTTTTCAACTAAAATAAGTGTGTTTAAAGTCATTTCTGTGACTGAAACGGGTCAAAATTGAAGCTTTTGAGTAAGCAAAACTCTGTAAAAATGGCACTTTTGGTCACTGTGAGGGTTTAAAAAGTGGTTATTCAACATGAGGCACGATCCAATTGACATTTTGAATAATTTTTGGTACAGTCCAAAAAATCAATTTTCGGATGAAAAACGATGACTCCGGACATGTCGAACGTTCCCAAAATGGTCTATAATGATGAAATTTTCACATTTAATCTTTTGACTCTAAATGACTGTTGGATGTGAATTATGACTTTTTCAACTAAAATAAGTGTGTTTAAAGTCATTTCTGTGCCTGAAACGTGTCAAAATTGAAGCTTTTGAGTAAGCAAAACTCTGTAAAAATGGCACTTTTGGTCACTGTGAGGGTTTAAAAAGTGGTTATTCAACATGAGGCACGATCCAATTTACATTTTGAATCATTTTTGGTACAGTCCCAAAAATCAATTTTCGGATGAAAAACGATGACTCCGGACATGTCGAACGTTCCCAAAATGGTCTATAAAGATGAAATTTTAACATTTAATCTTTTGACTCTAAATGACTGTTGGATGTGAATTATGACTTTTTCAACTAAAATAAGTGTGTTTAAAGTCATTTCTGTGACTGAAACGGGTCAAAATTGAAGCTTTTGAGTAAGCAAAACTCTGTAAAAATGGCCATTTTGGTCACTGTGAGGGTTTAAAAAGTGGTTATTCAACATGAGGCACGATCCAATTGACATTTTGAATCATTTTTGGTACAGTCTAAAAAATCAATTTTCGGATGAAAAACGATGACTCCGGACATGTCGAACGTTCCCAAAATGGTCTATAATGATGAAATTTTAACATTTAATCTTTTGACTCTAAATGACTGTTGGATGTGAATTATGACTTTTTCAACTAAAATAAGTATGTTTAAAGTCATTTCTGTGCCTGAAACGGGTCAAAATTGAAGCTTTTGAGTAAGCAAAACTCTGTAAAAATGGCACTTTTGGTCACTGTGAGGGTTTAAAAAGTGGTTATTCAACATGAGGCACGATCCAATTGACATTTTAAATCATTTTTGGTACAGTCCCAAAAATCAATTTTCGGATGAAAAACGATGACTCCGGACATGTCGAACGTTCCCAAAATGGTCTACAATGATGAAATTTTAACATTTAATCTTTTGACTCTAAATGACTGTTGGATGTGAATTATGACTTTTTCAACTAAAATAAGTGTGTTTAAAGTCATTTCTGTGACTGAAACGGGTCAAAATTGAAGCTTTTGAGTAAGCAAAACTCTGTAAAAATGGCACTTTTGGTCACTGTGAGGGTTTAAAAAGTGGTTATTCAACATGAGGCACGATCCAATTGACATTTTGAATAATTTTTGGTACAGTCCAAAAAATCAATTTTCGGATGAAAAACGATGACTCCGGACATGTCGAACGTTCCCAAAATGGTCTATAATGATGAAATTTTAACACTTAATCTTTTGACTCTAAATGACTGTTGGATGTGAATTATGACTTTTTCAACTAAAATAAGTGTGTTTAAAGTCATTTCTGTGCCTGAAACGGGTCAAAATTGAAGCTTTTGAGTAAGCAAAACTCTGTAAAAATGGCACTTTTGGTCACTGTGAGGGTTTAAAAAGTGGTTATTCAACATGAGGCACGATCCAATTGACATTTTGAATAATTTTTGGTACAGTCCAAAAAATCAATTTTCGGATGAAAAACGATGACTCCGGACATGTCGAACGTTCCCAAAATGGTCTATAATGATGAAATTTTAACATTTAATCTTTTGACTCTAAATGACTGTTGGATGTGAATTATGACTTTTGCAACTAAAATAAGTGTGTTTAAAGTCATTTCTTTGCCTGAAACGGGTAAAAATTGAATCTTTTGAGTAAGCAAAACTCTGTAAAAATGGCACTTTTGGTCACTGTGAGGGTTTAAAAAGTGGTTATTCAACATGAGGCACGATCCAATTGACATTTTGAATCATTTTTGGTACAGTCCCAAAAATCAATTTTCGGATGAAAAACGATGACTCCGGACATGTCGAACGTTCCCAAAATGGTCTATAATGATGAAATTTTCACATTTAATCTTTTGACTCTAAATGACTGTTGGATGTGAATTATGACTTTTTCAACTAAAATAAGTGTGTTTAAAGTCATTTCTGTGCCTGAAACGGGTCAAAATTGAAGCTTTTGAGTAAGCAAAACTCTGTAAAAATGGCACTTTTGGTCACTGTGAGGGTTTAAAAAGTGGTTATTCAACATGAGGCACGATCCAATTGACATTTTGAATCATTTTTGGTACAGTCCCAAAAATCAATTTTCGGATGAAAAACGATGACTCCGGACATGTCGAACGTTCCCAAAATGGTCTATAATGATGAAATTTTAACATTTAATCTTTTGACTCTAAATGACTGTTGGATGTGAATTATGACTTTTTCAACTAAAATAAGTGTGTTTAAAGTCATTTCTGTGCCTGAAACGTGTCAAAATTGAAGCTTTTGAGTAAGCAAAACTCTGTAAAAATGGCACTTTTGGTCACTGTGAGGGTTTAAAAAGTGGTTATTCAACATGAGGCACGATCCAATTGACATTTTGAATCATTTTTGGTACAGTCCCAAAAATCAATTTTCGGATGAAAAACGATGACTCCGGACATGTCGAACGTTCCCAAAATGGTCTATAATGATGAAATTTTAACATTTATTCTTTTGACTCTAAATGACTGTTGGATGTGAATGATGACTTTTTCAACTAAAATAAGTGTGTTTAAAGTCATTTCTGTGCCTGAAACGGGTCAAAATTGAAGCTTTTGAGTAAGCAAAACTCTGTAAAAATGGCACTTTTGGTCACTGTGAGGGTTTAAAAAGTGGTTATTCAACATGAGGCACGATCCAATTGACATTTTGAATCATTTTTGGTACAGTCCCAAAAATAAATTTTCGGATGAAAAACGATGACTCCGGACATGTCGAACGTTCCCAAAATGGTCTATAATGATGAAATTTTAACATTTAATCTTTTGACTCTAAATGACTGTTGGATGTGAATTATGACTTTTTCAACTAAAATAAGTGTGTTTAAAGTCATTTCTGTGCCTGAAACGTGTCAAAATTGAAGCTTTTGAGTAAGCAAAACTGTAAAAATGGCACTTTTGGTCACTGTGAGGGTTTAAAAAGTGGTTATTCAACATGAGGCACGATCCAATTTACATTTTGAATCATTTTTGGTACAGTCCCAAAAATCAATTTTCGGATGAAAAACGATGACTCCGGACATGTCGAACGTTCCCAAAATGGTCTATAATGATGAAATTTTAACATTTAATCTTTTGACTCTAAATGACTGTTGGATGTGAATTATGACTTTTTCAACTAAAATAAGTGTGTTTAAAGTCATTTCTGTGACTGAAACGGGTCAAAATTGAAGCTTTTGAGTAAGCAAAACTCTGTAAAAATGGCCATTTTGGTCACTGTGAGGGTTTAAAAAGTGGTTATTCAACATGAGGCACGATCCAATTGACATTTTGAATCATTTTTGGTACAGTCCCAAAAATAAATTTTCGGATGAAAAACGATGACTCCGGACATGTCGAACGTTCCCAAAATGGTCTATAATGATGAAATTTTAACATTTAATCTTTTGACTCTAAATGACTGTTGGATGTGAATTATGACTTTTTCAACTAAAATAAGTGTGTTTAAAGTCATTTCTGTGACTGAAACGGGTCAAAATTGAAGCTTTTGAGTAAGCAAAACTCTGTAAAAATGGCCATTTTGGTCACTGTGAGGGTTTAAAAAGTGGTTATTCAACATGAGGCACGATCCAATTGACATTTTGAATCATTTTTGGTACAGTCTAAAAAATCAATTTTCGGATGAAAAACGATGACTCCGGACATGTCGAACGTTCCCAAAATGGTCTATAATGATGAAATTTTAACATTTAATCTTTTGACTCTAAATGACTGTTGGATGTGAATTATGACTTTTTCAACTAAAATAAGTATGTTTAAAGTCATTTCTGTGCCTGAAACGGGTCAAAATTGAAGCTTTTGAGTAAGCAAAACTCTGTAAAAATGGCACTTTTGGTCACAGTGAGGGTTTAAAAAGTGGTTATTCAACATGAGGCACGATCCAATTGACATTTTAAATCATTTTTGGTACAGTCCCAAAAATCAATTTTCGGATGAAAAACGATGACTCCGGACATGTCGAACGTTCCCAAAATGGTCTACAATGATGAAATTTTAACATTTAATCTTTTGACTCTAAATGACTGTTGGATGTGAATTATGACTTTTTCAACTAAAATAAGTGTGTTTAAAGTCATTTCTGTGACTGAAACGGGTCAAAATTGAAGCTTTTGAGTAAGCAAAACTCTGTAAAAATGGCACTTTTGGTCACTGTGAGGGTTTAAAAAGTGGTTATTCAACATGAGGCACGATCCAATTGACATTTTGAATAATTTTTGGTACAGTCCAAAAAATCAATTTTCGGATGAAAAACGATGACTCCGGACATGTCGAACGTTCCCAAAATGGTCTATAATGATGAAATTTTCACATTTAATCTTTTGACTCTAAATGACTGTTGGATGTGAATTATGACTTTTTCAACTAAAATAAGTGTGTTTAAAGTCATTTCTGTGCCTGAAACGTGTCAAAATTGAAGCTTTTGAGTAAGCAAAACTCTGTAAAAATGGCACTTTTGGTCACTGTGAGGGTTTAAAAAGTGGTTATTCAACATGAGGCACGATCCAATTTACATTTTGAATCATTTTTGGTACAGTCCCAAAAATCAATTTTCGGATGAAAAACGATGACTCCGGACATGTCGAACGTTCCCAAAATGGTCTATAAAGATGAAATTTTAACATTTAATCTTTTGACTCTAAATGACTGTTGGATGTGAATTATGACTTTTTCAACTAAAATAAGTGTGTTTAAAGTCATTTCTGTGACTGAAACGGGTCAAAATTGAAGCTTTTGAGTAAGCAAAACTCTGTAAAAATGGCCATTTTGGTCACTGTGAGGGTTTAAAAAGTGGTTATTCAACATGAGGCACGATCCAATTGACATTTTGAATCATTTTTGGTACAGTCTAAAAAATCAATTTTCGGATGAAAAACGATGACTCCGGACATGTCGAACGTTCCCAAAATGGTCTATAATGATGAAATTTTAACATTTAATCTTTTGACTCTAAATGACTGTTGGATGTGAATTATGACTTTTTCAACTAAAATAAGTATGTTTAAAGTCATTTCTGTGCCTGAAACGGGTCAAAATTGAAGCTTTTGAGTAAGCAAAACTCTGTAAAAATGGCACTTTTGGTCACTGTGAGGGTTTAAAAAGTGGTTATTCAACATGAGGCACGATCCAATTGACATTTTAAATCATTTTTGGTACAGTCCCAAAAATCAATTTTCGGATGAAAAACGATGACTCCGGACATGTCGAACGTTCCCAAAATGGTCTACAATGATGAAATTTTAACATTTAATCTTTTGACTCTAAATGACTGTTGGATGTGAATTATGACTTTTTCAACTAAAATAAGTGTGTTTAAAGTCATTTCTGTGACTGAAACGGGTCAAAATTGAAGCTTTTGAGTAAGCAAAACTCTGTAAAAATGGCACTTTTGGTCACTGTGAGGGTTTAAAAAGTGGTTATTCAACATGAGGCACGATCCAATTGACATTTTGAATAATTTTTGGTACAGTCCAAAAAATCAATTTTCGGATGAAAAACGATGACTCCGGACATGTCGAACGTTCCCAAAATGGTCTATAATGATGAAATTTTAACACTTAATCTTTTGACTCTAAATGACTGTTGGATGTGAATTATGACTTTTTCAACTAAAATAAGTGTGTTTAAAGTCATTTCTGTGCCTGAAACGGGTCAAAATTGAAGCTTTTGAGTAAGCAAAACTCTGTAAAAATGGCACTTTTGGTCACTGTGAGGGTTTAAAAAGTGGTTATTCAACATGAGGCACGATCCAATTGACATTTTGAATAATTTTTGGTACAGTCCAAAAAATCAATTTTCGGATGAAAAACGATGACTCCGGACATGTCGAACGTTCCCAAAATGGTCTATAATGATGAAATTTTAACATTTAATCTTTTGACTCTAAATGACTGTTGGATGTGAATTATGACTTTTGCAACTAAAATAAGTGTGTTTAAAGTCATTTCTTTGCCTGAAACGGGTAAAAATTGAATCTTTTGAGTAAGCAAAACTCTGTAAAAATGGCACTTTTGGTCACTGTGAGGGTTTAAAAAGTGGTTATTCAACATGAGGCACGATCCAATTGACATTTTGAATCATTTTTGGTACAGTCCCAAAAATCAATTTTCGGATGAAAAACGATGACTCCGGACATGTCGAACGTTCCCAAAATGGTCTATAATGATGAAATTTTCACATTTAATCTTTTGACTCTAAATGACTGTTGGATGTGAATTATGACTTTTTCAACTAAAATAAGTGTGTTTAAAGTCATTTCTGTGCCTGAAACGGGTCAAAATTGAAGCTTTTGAGTAAGCAAAACTCTGTAAAAATGGCACTTTTGGTCACTGTGAGGGTTTAAAAAGTGGTTATTCAACATGAGGCACGATCCAATTGACATTTTGAATAATTTTTGGTACAGTCCCAAAAATCAATTTTCGGATGAAAAACGATGACTCCGGACATGTCGAACGTTCCCAAAATGGTCTATAATGATGAAATTTTAACATTTAATCTTTTGACTCTAAATGACTGTTGGATGTGAATTATGACTTTTTCAACTAAAATAAGTGTGTTTAAAGTCATTTCTGTGCCTGAAACGGGTCAAAATTGAAGCTTTGGAGTAAGCAAAACTCTGTAAAAATGGCACTTTTGGTCACTGTGAGGATTTAAAAAGTGGTTATTCAACATGAGGCACGATCCAATTGACATTTTGAATCATTTTCAGTACAGTCCAAAAAATCAATTTTCGGATGAAAAACGATGACTCCGGACATGTCGAACGTTCCCAAAATGGTCTATAATGATGAAATTTTAACATTTAATCTTTTGACTCTAAATGACTATTGGATGTGAATTATGACTTTTTCAACTAAAATAAGTGTGTTTAAAGTCATTTCTGTGCCTGAAACGGGTCAAAATTGAAGCTTTTGAGTAAGCAAAACTCTGTAAAAATGGCACTTTTGGTCACTGTGAGGGTTTAAAAAGTGGTTATTCAACATGAGGCACGATCCAATTGACATTTTGAATCATTTTTGGTACAGTCCCAAAAATCAATTTTCGGATGAAAAACGATGACTCCGGACATGTCGAACGTTCCCAAAATGGTCTATAATGATGAAATTTTAACATTTAATCTTTTGACTCTAAATGACTGTTGGATGTGAATTATGACTTTTTCAACTAAAATAAGTGTGTTTAAAGTCATTTCTGTGCCTGAAACGTGTCAAAATTGAAGCTTTTGAGTAAGCAAAACTCTGTAAAAATGGCACTTTTGGTCACTGTGAGGGTTTAAAAAGTGGTTATTCAACATGAGGCACGATCCAATTGACATTTTGAATCATTTTTGGTACAGTCCCAAAAATCAATTTTCGGATGAAAAACGATGACTCCGGACATGTCGAACGTTCCCAAAATGGTCTATAATGATGACATTTTAACATTTATTCTTTTGACTCTAAATGACTGTTGGATGTGAATGATGACTTTTTCAACTAAAATAAGTGTGTTTAAAGTCATTTCTGTGCCTGAAACGGGTCAAAATTGAAGCTTTTGAGTAAGCAAAACTCTGTAAAAATGGCACTTTTGGTCACTGTGAGGGTTTAAAAAGTGGTTATTCAACATGAGGCACGATCCAATTGACATTTTGAATCATTTTTGGTACAGTCCCAAAAATAAATTTTCGGATGAAAAACGATGACTCCGGACATGTCGAACGTTCCCAAAATGGTCTATAATGATGAAATTTTAACATTTAATCTTTTGACTCTAAATGACTGTTGGATGTGAATTATGACTTTTTCAACTAAAATAAGTGTGTTTAAAGTCATTTCTGTGCCTGAAACGTGTCAAAATTGAAGCTTTTGAGTAAGCAAAACTGTAAAAATGGCACTTTTGGTCACTGTGAGGGTTTAAAAAGTGGTTATTCAACATGAGGCACGATCCAATTGACATTTTGAATAATTTTTGGTACAGTCCAAAAAATCAATTTTCGGATGAAAAACGATGACTCCGGACATGTCGAACGTTCCCAAAATGGTCTATAATGATGAAATTTTAACATTTAATCTTTTGACTCTAAATGACTGTTGGATGTGAATTATGACTTTTGCAACTAAAATAAGTGTGTTTAAAGTCATTTCTTTGCCTGAAACGGGTAAAAATTGAATCTTTTGAGTAAGCAAAACTCTGTAAAAATGGCACTTTTGGTCACTGTGAGGGTTTAAAAAGTGGTTATTCAACATGAGGCACGATCCAATTGACATTTTGAATCATTTTTGGTACAGTCCCAAAAATCAATTTTCGGATGAAAAACGATGACTCCGGACATGTCGAACGTTCCCAAAATGGTCTATAATGATGAAATTTTCACATTTAATCTTTTGACTCTAAATGACTGTTGGATGTGAATTATGACTTTTTCAACTAAAATAAGTGTGTTTAAAGTCATTTCTGTGCCTGAAACGGGTCAAAATTGAAGCTTTTGAGTAAGCAAAACTCTGTAAAAATGGCACTTTTGGTCACTGTGAGGGTTTAAAAAGTGGTTATTCAACATGAGGCACGATCCAATTGACATTTTGAATAATTTTTGGTACAGTCCCAAAAATCAATTTTCGGATGAAAAACGATGACTCCGGACATGTCGAACGTTCCCAAAATGGTCTATAATGATGAAATTTTAACATTTAATCTTTTGACTCTAAATGACTGTTGGATGTGAATTATGACTTTTTCAACTAAAATAAGTGTGTTTAAAGTCATTTCTGTGCCTGAAACGGGTCAAAATTGAAGCTTTGGAGTAAGCAAAACTCTGTAAAAATGGCACTTTTGGTCACTGTGAGGATTTAAAAAGTGGTTATTCAACATGAGGCACGATCCAATTGACATTTTGAATCATTTTCAGTACAGTCCAAAAAATCAATTTTCGGATGAAAAACGATGACTCCGGACATGTCGAACGTTCCCAAAATGGTCTATAATGATGAAATTTTAACATTTAATCTTTTGACTCTAAATGACTATTGGATGTGAATTATGACTTTTTCAACTAAAATAAGTGTGTTTAAAGTCATTTCTGTGCCTGAAACGGGTCAAAATTGAAGCTTTTGAGTAAGCAAAACTCTGTAAAAATGGCACTTTTGGTCACTGTGAGGGTTTAAAAAGTGGTTATTCAACATGAGGCACGATCCAATTGACATTTTGAATCATTTTTGGTACAGTCCCAAAAATCAATTTTCGGATGAAAAACGATGACTCCGGACATGTCGAACGTTCCCAAAATGGTCTATAATGATGAAATTTTAACATTTAATCTTTTGACTCTAAATGACTGTTGGATGTGAATTATGACTTTTTCAACTAAAATAAGTGTGTTTAAAGTCATTTCTGTGCCTGAAACGTGTCAAAATTGAAGCTTTTGAGTAAGCAAAACTCTGTAAAAATGGCACTTTTGGTCACTGTGAGGGTTTAAAAAGTGGTTATTCAACATGAGGCACGATCCAATTGACATTTTGAATCATTTTTGGTACAGTCCCAAAAATCAATTTTCGGATGAAAAACGATGACTCCGGACATGTCGAACGTTCCCAAAATGGTCTATAATGATGACATTTTAACATTTATTCTTTTGACTCTAAATGACTGTTGGATGTGAATGATGACTTTTTCAACTAAAATAAGTGTGTTTAAAGTCATTTCTGTGCCTGAAACGGGTCAAAATTGAAGCTTTTGAGTAAGCAAAACTCTGTAAAAATGGCACTTTTGGTCACTGTGAGGGTTTAAAAAGTGGTTATTCAACATGAGGCACGATCCAATTGACATTTTGAATCATTTTTGGTACAGTCCCAAAAATAAATTTTCGGATGAAAAACGATGACTCCGGACATGTCGAACGTTCCCAAAATGGTCTATAATGATGAAATTTTAACATTTAATCTTTTGACTCTAAATGACTGTTGGATGTGAATTATGACTTTTTCAACTAAAATAAGTGTGTTTAAAGTCATTTCTGTGCCTGAAACGTGTCAAAATTGAAGCTTTTGAGTAAGCAAAACTGTAAAAATGGCACTTTTGGTCACTGTGAGGGTTTAAAAAGTGGTTATTCAACATGAGGCACGATCCAATTTACATTTTGAATCATTTTTGGTACAGTCCCAAAAATCAATTTTCGGATGAAAAACGATGACTCCGGACATGTCGAACGTTCCCAAAATGGTCTATAATGATGAAATTTTAACATTTAATCTTTTGACTCTAAATGACTGTTGGATGTGAATTATGACTTTTTCAACTAAAATAAGTGTGTTTAAAGTCATTTCTGTGACTGAAACGGGTCAAAATTGAAGCTTTTGAGTAAGCAAAACTCTGTAAAAATGGCCATTTTGGTCACGGTGAGGGTTTAAAAAGTGGTTATTCAACATGAGGCACGATCCAATTGACATTTTGAATCATTTTTGGTACAGTCCCAAAAATAAATTTTCGGATGAAAAACGATGACTCCGGACATGTCGAACGTTCCCAAAATGGTCTATAATGATGAAATTTTAACATTTAATCTTTTGACTCTAAATGACTGTTGGATGTGAATTATGACTTTTTCAACTAAAATAAGTGTGTTTAAAGTCATTTCTGTGACTGAAACGGGTCAAAATTGAAGCTTTTGAGTAAGCAAAACTCTGTAAAAATGGCCATTTTGGTCACTGTGAGGGTTTAAAAAGTGGTTATTCAACATGAGGCACGATCCAATTGACATTTTGAATCATTTTTGGTACAGTCTAAAAAATCAATTTTCGGATGAAAAACGATGACTCCGGACATGTCGAACGTTCCCAAAATGGTCTATAATGATGAAATTTTAACATTTAATCTTTTGACTCTAAATGAAAGTTGGATGTGAATTATGACTTTTTCAACTAAAATAAGTATGTTTAAAGTCATTTCTGTGCCTGAAACGGGTCAAAATTGAAGCTTTTGAGTAAGCAAAACTCTGTAAAAATGGCACTTTTGGTCACTGTGAGGGTTTAAAAAGTGGTTATTCAACATGAGGCACGATCCAATTGACATTTTAAATCATTTTTGGTACAGTCCCAAAAATCAATTTTCGGATGAAAAACGATGACTCCGGACATGTCGAACGTTCCCAAAATGGTCTACAATGATGAAATTTTAACATTTAATCTTTTGACTCTAAATGACTGTTGGATGTGAATTATGACTTTTTCAACTAAAATAAGTGTGTTTAAAGTCATTTCTGTGACTGAAACGGGTCAAAATTGAAGCTTTTGAGTAAGCAAAACTCTGTAAAAATGGCACTTTTGGTCACTGTGAGGGTTTAAAAAGTGGTTATTCAACATGAGGCACGATCCAATTGACATTTTGAATAATTTTTGGTACAGTCCAAAAAATCAATTTTCGGATGAAAAACGATGACTCCGGACATGTCGAACGTTCCCAAAATGGTCTATAATGATGAAATTTTCACATTTAATCTTTTGACTCTAAATGACTGTTGGATGTGAATTATGACTTTTTCAACTAAAATAAGTGTGTTTAAAGTCATTTCTGTGCCTGAAACGTGTCAAAATTGAAGCTTTTGAGTAAGCAAAACTCTGTAAAAATGGCACTTTTGGTCACTGTGAGGGTTTAAAAAGTGGTTATTCAACATGAGGCACGATCCAATTTACATTTTGAATCATTTTTGGTACAGTCCCAAAAATCAATTTTCGGATGAAAAACGATGACTCCGGACATGTCGAACGTTCCCAAAATGGTCTATAAAGATGAAATTTTAACATTTAATCTTTTGACTCTAAATGACTGTTGGATGTGAATTATGACTTTTTCAACTAAAATAAGTGTGTTTAAAGTCATTTCTGTGACTGAAACGGGTCAAAATTGAAGCTTTTGAGTAAGCAAAACTCTGTAAAAATGGCACTTTTGGTCACTGTGAGGGTTTAAAAAGTGGTTATTCAACATGAGGCACGATCCAATTTACATTTTGAATCATTTTTGGTACAGTCTAAAAAATCAATTTTCGGATGAAAAACGATGACTCCGGACATGTCGAACGTTCCCAAAATGGTCTATAATGATGAAATTTTAACATTTAATCTTTTGACTCTAAATGACTGTTGGATGTGAATTATGACTTTTTCAACTAAAATAAGTATGTTTAAAGTCATTTCTGTGCCTGAAACGGGTCAAAATTGAAGCTTTTGAGTAAGCAAAACTCTGTAAAAATGGCACTTTTGGTCACTGTGAGGGTTTAAAAAGTGGTTATTCAACATGAGGCACGATCCAATTGACATTTTAAATCATTTTTGGTACAGTCCCAAAAATCAATTTTCGGATGAAAAACGATGACTCCGGACATGTCGAACGTTCCCAAAATGGTCTACAATGATGAAATTTTAACATTTAATCTTTTGACTCTAAATGACTGTTGGATGTGAATTATGACTTTTTCAACTAAAATAAGTGTGTTTAAAGTCATTTCTGTGACTGAAACGGGTCAAAATTGAAGCTTTTGAGTAAGCAAAACTCTGTAAAAATGGCACTTTTGGTCACTGTGAGGGTTTAAAAAGTGGTTATTCAACATGAGGCACGATCCAATTGACATTTTGAATAATTTTTGGTACAGTCCAAAAAATCAATTTTCGGATGAAAAACGATGACTCCGGACATGTCGAACGTTCCCAAAATGGTCTATAATGATGAAATTTTCACATTTAATCTTTTGACTCTAAATGACTGTTGGATGTGAATCATGACTTTTTCAACTAAAATAAGTGTGTTTAAAGTCATTTCTGTGCCTGAAACGGGTCAAAATTGAAGCTTTTGAGTAAGCAAAACTCTGTAAAAATTGCACTTTTGGTCACTGTGAGGGTTTAAAAAGTGGTTATTCAACATGAGGCACGATCCAATTGACATTTTGAATCATTTTTGGTACAGTCCCAAAAATCAATTTTCGGATGAAAAACGATGACTCCGGACATGTCGAACGTTCCCAAAATGGTCTATAATGATGAAATTTTAACATTTAATCTTTTGACTCCAAATGACTGTTGGATGTGCATTATGACTTTTTCAACTAAAATAAGTGTGTTTAAAGTCATTTCTGTGCCTGAAACGGGTCAAAATTGAAGCTTTTGAGTAAGCAAAACTCTGTAAAAATGACACTTTTGGTCACTGTGAGGGTTTAAAAAGTGGTTATTCAACATGAGGCACGATCCAATTGACATTTTGAATAATTTTTGGTACAGTCCAAAAAATCTATTTTCGGATGAAAAACGATGACTCCGGACATGTCGAACGTTCCCAAAATGGTCTATAATGATGAAATTTTAACATTTAATCTTTTGACTGTAAATGACTGTTGGATGTGAAATATTACTTTTTCAACTAAAATAAGTGTGTTTAAAGTCATTTCTGTGCCTGAAACGGGTCAAAATTGAAGCTTTTGAGTAAGCAAAACTCTGTAAAAATGGCACTTTTGGGCACTGTGAGGGTTTAAAAAGTGGTTATTCAACATGAGGCACGATCCAATTGACATTTTGAATCATTTTTGGTACAGTCTAAAAAATCAATTTTCGGATGAAAAACGATGACTCCGGACATGTCGAACGTTCCCAAAATGGTCTATAATGATGAAATTTTAACATTTAATCTTTTGACTCTAAATGACTGTTGGATGTGAATTATGACTTTTTCAACTAAAATAAGTATGTTTAAAGTCATTTCTGTGCCTGAAACGGGTCAAAATTGAAGCTTTTGAGTAAGCAAAACTCTGTAAAAATGGCACTTTTGGTCACTGTGAGGGTTTAAAAAGTGGTTATTCAACATGAGGCACGATCCAATTGACATTTTAAATCATTTTTGGTACAGTCCCAAAAATCAATTTTCGGATGAAAAACGATGACTCCGGACATGTCGAACGTTCCCAAAATGGTCTACAATGATGAAATTTTAACATTTAATCTTTTGACTCTAAATGACTGTTGGATGTGAATTATGACTTTTTCAACTAAAATAAGTGTGTTTAAAGTCATTTCTGTGACTGAAACGGGTCAAAATTGAAGCTTTTGAGTAAGCAAAACTCTGTAAAAATGGCACTTTTGGTCACTGTGAGGGTTTAAAAAGTGGTTATTCAACATGAGGCACGATCCAATTGACATTTTGAATAATTTTTGGTACAGTCCAAAAAATCAATTTTCGGATGAAAAACGATGACTCCGGACATGTCGAACGTTCCCAAAATGGTCTATAATGATGAAATTTTCACATTTAATCTTTTGACTCTAAATGACTGTTGGATGTGAATCATGACTTTTTCAACTAAAATAAGTGTGTTTAAAGTCATTTCTGTGCCTGAAACGGGTCAAAATTGAAGCTTTTGAGTAAGCAAAACTCTGTAAAAATTGCACTTTTGGTCACTGTGAGGGTTTAAAAAGTGGTTATTCAACATGAGGCACGATCCAATTGACATTTTGAATCATTTTTGGTACAGTCCCAAAAATCAATTTTCGGATGAAAAACGATGACTCCGGACATGTCGAACGTTCCCAAAATGGTCTATAATGATGAAATTTTAACATTTAATCTTTTGACTCCAAATGACTGTTGGATGTGCATTATGACTTTTTCAACTAAAATAAGTGTGTTTAAAGTCATTTCTGTGCCTGAAACGGGTCAAAATTGAAGCTTTTGAGTAAGCAAAACTCTGTAAAAATGGCAATTTTGGTCACTGTGAGGGTTTAAAAAGTTGTTATTCAACATGAGGCACGATCCAATTGACATTTTGAATCATTTTTGGTACAGTCCCAAAAATCAATTTTCGGATGAAAAACGATGACTCCGGACATGTCGAACGTTCCCAAAATGGTCTATAATGATGAAATTTTAACATTTAATCTTTTGACTCTAAATGACTGTTAGATGTGAATGATGACTTTTTCAACTAAAATAAGTGTGTTTAAAGTCATTTCTGTGCCTGAAACGGGTCAAAATTGAAGCTTTTGAGTAAGCAAAACTCTGTAAAAATGGCACTTTTGGTCACTGTGAGGGTTTAAAAAGTGGTTATTCAACATGAGGCACGATCCAATTGACATTTTGAATCATTTTTGGTACAGTCCCAAAAATAAATTTTCGGATGAAAAACGATGACTCCGGACATGTCGAACGTTCCCAAAATGGTCTATAATGATGAAATTTTAACATTTAATCTTTTGACTCTAAATGACTGTTGGATGTGAATTATGACTTTTTCAACTAACATAAGTGTGTTTAAAGTCATTTCTGTGCCTGAAACGTGTCAAAATTGAAGCTTTTGAGTAAGCAAAACTCTGTAAAAATGGCACTTTTGGTCACTGTGAGGGTTTAAAAAGTGGTTATTCAACATGAGGCACGATCCAATTGACATTTTGAATCATTTTTGGTACAGTCCCAAAAATCAATTTTCGGATGAAAAACGATGACTCCGGACATGTCGAACGTTCCCAAAATGGTCTATAATGATGAAATTTTAACATTTAATCTTTTGACTCTAAATGACTGTTGGATGTGAATTATGACTTTTTCAACTAAAATAAGTGTGTTTAAAGTCATTTCTGTGCCTGAAACAGGTCAAAATTGAAGCTTTTGAGTAAGCAAAACTCTGTAAAAATGGCAATTTTGGTCACTGTGAGGGTTTAAAAAGTTGTTATTCAACATGAGGCACGATCCAATTGACATTTTGAATCATTTTTGGTACAGTCCCAAAAATTAATTTTCGGATGAAAAACGATGACTCCGGACATGTCGAACGTTCCCAAAATGGTCTATAATGATGAAATTTTAACATTTAATCTTTTGACTCTAAATGACTGTTGGATGTGAATGATGACTTTTTCAACTAAAATAAGTGTGTTTAAAGTCATTTCTGTGCCTGAAACGGGTCAAAATTGAAGCTTTTGAGTAAGCAAAACTCTGTAAAAATGGCACTTTTGGTCACTGTGAGGGTTTAAAAAGTGGTTATTCAACATGAGGCACGATCCAATTGACATTTTGAATCATTTTTGGTACAGTCCCAAAAATAAATTTTCGGATGAAAAACGATGACTCCGGACATGTCGAACGTTCCCAAAATGGTCTATAATGATGAAATTTTAACATTTAATCTTTTGACTCCAAATGACTGTTGGATGTGCATTATGACTTTTTCAACTAAAATAAGTGTGTTTAAAGTCATTTCTGTGCCTGAAACGGGTCAAAATTGAAGCTTTTGAGTAAGCAAAACTCTGTAAAAATGGCAATTTTGGTCACTGTGAGGGTTTAAAAAGTTGTTATTCAACATGAGGCACGATCCAATTGACATTTTGAATCATTTTTGGTACAGTCCCAAAAATCAATTTTCGGATGAAAAACGATGACTCCGGACATGTCGAACGTTCCCAAAATGGTCTATAATGATGAAATTTTAACATTTAATCTTTTGACTCTAAATGACTGTTGGATGTGAATGATGACTTTTTCAACTAAAATAAGTGTGTTTAAAGTCATTTCTGTGCCTGAAACGGGTCAAAATTGAAGCTTTTGAGTAAGCAAAACTCTGTAAAAATGGCACTTTTGGTCACTGTGAGGGTTTAAAAAGTGGTTATTCAACATGAGGCACGATCCAATTGACATTTTGAATCATTTTTGGTACAGTCCCAAAAATAAATTTTCGGATGAAAAACGATGACTCCGGACATGTCGAACGTTCCCAAAATGGTCTATAATGATGAAATTTTAACATTTAATCTTTTGACTCTAAATGACTGTTGGATGTGAATTATGACTTTTTCAACTAAAATAAGTGTGTTTAAAGTCATTTCTGTGCCTGAAACGTGTCAAAATTGAAGCTTTTGAGTAAGCAAAACTCTGTAAAAATGGCACTTTTGGTCACTGTGAGGGTTTAAAAAGTGGTTATTCAACATGAGGCACGATCCAATTGACATTTTGAATCATTTTTGGTACAGTCCCAAAAATCAATTTTCGGATGAAAAACGATGACTCCGGACATGTCGAACGTTCCCAAAATGGTCTATAATGATGAAATTTTCACATTTAATCTTTTGACTCTAAATGACTGTTGGATGTGAATTATGACTTTTTCAACTAAAATAAGTGTGTTTAAAGTCATTTCTGTGCCTGAAACGGGTCAAAATTGAAGCTTTTGAGTAAGCAAAACTCTGTAAAAATTGCACTTTTGGTCACTGTGAGGGTTTAAAAAGTGGTTATTCAACATGAGGCACGATCCAATTGACATTTTGAATCATTTTTGGTACAGTCCCAAAAATCAATTTTTGGATGAAAAACGATGACTCCGGACATGTCGAACGTTCCCAAAATGGTCTATAATGATGAAATTTTAACATTTAATCTTTTGACTCCAAATGACTGTTGGATGTGCATTATGACTTTTTCAACTAAAATAAGTGTGTTTAAAGTCATTTCTGTGCCTGAAACGGGTCAAAATTGAAGCTTTTGAGTAAGCAAAACTCTGTAAAAATGGCAATTTTGGTCACTGTGAGGGTTTAAAAAGTTGTTATTCAACATGAGGCACGATCCAATTGACATTTTGAATCATTTTTGGTACAGTCCCAAAAATTAATTTTCGGATGAAAAACGATGACTCCGGACATGTCGAACGTTCCCAAAATGGTCTATAATGATGAAATTTTAACATTTAATCTTTTGACTCTAAATGACTGTTGGATGTGAATGATGACTTTTTCAACTAAAATAAGTGTGTTTAAAGTCATTTCTGTGCCTGAAACGGGTCAAAATTGAAGCTTTTGAGTAAGCAAAACTCTGTAAAAATGGCACTTTTGGTCACTGTGAGGGTTTAAAAAGTGGTTATTCAACATGAGGCACGATCCAATTGACATTTTGAATCATTTTTGGTACAGTCCCAAAAATAAATTTTCGGATGAAAAACGATGACTCCGGACATGTCGAACGTTCCCAAAATGGTCTATAATGATGAAATTTTAACATTTAATCTTTTGACTCTAAATGACTGTTGGATGTGAATTATGACTTTTTCAACTAAAATAAGTGTGTTTAAAGTCATTTCTGTGCCTGAAACGTGTCAAAATTGAAGCTTTTGAGTAAGCAAAACTCTGTAAAAATGGCACTTTTGGTCACTGTGAGGGTTTAAAAAGTGGTTATTCAACATGAGGCACGATCCAATTGACATTTTGAATCATTTTTGGTACAGTCCCAAAAATCAATTTTCGGATGAAAAACGATGACTCCGGACATGTCGAACGTTCCCAAAATGGTCTATAATGATGAAATTTTCACATTTAATCTTTTGACTCTAAATGACTGTTGGATGTGAATTATGACTTTTTCAACTAAAATAAGTGTGTTTAAAGTCATTTCTGTGCCTGAAACGGGTCAAAATTGAAGCTTTTGAGTAAGCAAAACTCTGTAAAAATGGCACTTTTGGTCACTGTGAGGGTTTAAAAAGTGGTTATTCAACATGAGGCACGATCCAATTGACATTTTGAATCATTTTTGGTACAGTCCCAAAAATCAATTTTCGGATGAAAAACGATGACTCCGGACATGTCGAACGTTCCCAAAATGGTCTATAATGATGACATTTTAACATTTAATCTTTTGACTCCAAATGACTGTTGGATGTGCAGTATGACTTTTTCAACTAAAATAAGTGTGTTTAAAGTCATTTCTGTGCCTGAAACAGGTCAAAATTGAAGCTTTTGAGTAAGCAAAACTCTGTAAAAATGGCAATTTTGGTCACTGTGAGGGTTTAAAAAGTTGTTATTCAACATGAGGCACGATCCAATTGACATTTTGAATAATTTTTGGTACAGTCCAAAAAATCAATTTTCGGATGAAAAACGATGACTCCGGACATGTCGAACGTTCCCAAAATGGTCTATAATGATGAAATTTTAACATTTAATCTTTTGACTCTAAATGACTATTGGATGTGAATTATGACTTTTTCAACTAAAATAAGTGTGTTTAAAGTCATTTCTGTGCCTGAAACGGGTCAAAATTGAAGCTTTTGAGTAAGCAAAACTCTGTAAAAATGGCACTTTTGGTCACTGTGAGGGTTTAAAAAGTGGTTATTCAACATGAGGCACGATCCAATTGACATTTTGAATCATTTTTGGTACAGTCCCAAAAATAAATTTTCGGATGAAAAACGATGACTCCGGACATGTCGAACGTTCCCAAAATGGTCTATAATGATGAAATTTTAACATTTAATCTTTTGACTCTAAATGACTGTTGGATGTGAATTATGACTTTTTCAACTAAAATAAGTGTGTTTAAAGTCATTTCTGTGCCTGAAACGTGTCAAAATTGAAGCTTTTGAGTAAGCAAAACTCTGTAAAAATGGCACTTTTGGTCACTGTGAGGGTTTAAAAAGTGGTTATTCAACATGAGGCACGATCCAATTGACATTTTGAATCATTTTTGGTACAGTCCAAAAAATCAATTTTCGGATGAAAAACGATGACTCCGGACATGCCGAACGTTCCCAAAATGGTCTATAATGATGAAATTTTAACACTTAATCTTTTGACTCTAAATGACTGTTGGATGTGAATTATGACTTTTTCAACTAAAATAAGTGTGTTTAAAGTCATTTCTGTGCCTGAAACGGGTCAAAATTGAAGCTTTTGAGTAAGCAAAACTCTGTAAAAATGGCACTTTTGGTCACTGTGAGCGTTTAAAAAGTGGTTATTCAACATGAGGCACGATCCAATTGACATTTTGAATAATTTTTGGTACAGTCCCAAAAATCAATTTTCGGATAAAAAACGATGACTCCGGACATGTCGAACGTTCCCAAAATGGTCTATAATGATGAAATTTTAACATTTAATCTTTTGACTCTAAATGACTGTTGGATGTGAATTATGACTTTTTCAACTAAAATAAGTGTGTTTAAAGTCATTTCTGTGACTGAAACGGGTCAAAATTGAAGCTTTTGAGTAAGCAAAACTCTGTAAAAATGGCACTTTTGGTCACTGTGAGGGTTTAAAAAGTGGTTATTCAACATGAGGCACGATCCAATTGACATTTTGAATAATTTTTGGTACAGTCCAAAAAATCAATTTTCGGATGAAAAACGATGACTCCGGACATGTCAAACGTTCCCAAAATGGTCTATAATGATGACATTTTAACATTTAATCTTTTGACTCTAAATGACTGTTGGATGTGAATTATGACTTTTTCAACTAAAATAAGTGTGTTTAAAGTCATTTCTGTGACTGAAACGGGTCAAAATTGAAGCTTTTGAGTAAGCAAAACTCTGTAAAAATGGCACTTTTGGTCACTGTGAGGGTTTAAAAAGTGGTTATTCAACATGAGGCACGATCCAATTGACATTTTGAATAATTTTTGGTACAGTCCAAAAAATCAATTTTCGGATGAAAAACGATGACTCCGGACATGTCAAACGTTCCCAAAATGGTCTATAATGATGAAATTTTAACATTTAATCTTTTGACTCTAAATGACTGTTGGATGTGAATTATGACTTTTTCAACTAAAATAAGTGTGTTTAAAGTCATTTCTTTGCCTGAAACGGGTCAAAATTGAATCTTTTGAGTAAGCAAAACTCTGTAAAAATGGCACTTTTGGTCACTGTGAGGGTTTAAAAAGTGGTTATTCAACATGAGGCACGATTCAATTGACATTTTGAATCATTTTTGGTACAGTCCCAAAAATCAATTTTCGGATGAAAAACGATGACTCCGGACATGTCGAACGTTCCCAAAATGGTCTATAATGATGAAATTTTCACATTTAATCTTTTGACTCTAAATGACTGTTGGATGTGAATTATGACTTTTTCAACTAAAATAAGTGTGTTTAAAGTCATTTCTGTGCCTGAAACGGGTCAAAATTGAAGCTTTTGAGTAAGCAAAACTCTGTAAAAATGGCACTTTTGGTCACTGTGAGGGTTTAAAAAGTGGTTATTCAACATGAGGCACGATCCAATTGACATTTTGAATCATTTTTGGTACAGTCCCAAAAATCAATTTTCGGATGAAAAACGATGACTCCGGACATGTCGAACGTTCCCAAAATGGTCTATAATGATGACATTTTAACATTTAATCTTTTGACTCCAAATGACTGTTGGATGTGAATTATGACTTTTTCAACTAAAATAAGTGTGTTTAAAGTCATTTCTGTGCCTGAAACGGGTCAAAATTGAAGCTTTTGAGTAAGCAAAACTCTGTAAAAATGGCACTTTTGGTCACTGTGAGGGTTTAAAAAGTGGTTATTCAACATGAGGCACGATCCAATTGACATTTTGAATCATTTTTGGTACAGTCCCAAAAATCAATTTTCGGATGAAAAACGATGACTCCGGACATGTCGAACGTTCCCAAAATGGTCTATAATGATGAAATTTTAACATTTAATCTTTTGACTCTAAATGACTGTTGGATGTGAATTATGACTTTTTCAACTAAAATAAGTGTGTTTAAAGTCATTTCTGTGCCTGAAACGTGTCAAAATTGAAGCTTTTGAGTAAGCAAAACTCTGTAAAAATGGCACTTTTGGTCACTGTGAGGGTTTAAAAAGTGGTTATTCAACATGAGGCACGATCCAATTGACATTTTGAATCATTTTTGGTACAGTCCCAAATATCAATTTTCGGATGAAAAACGATGACTCCGGACATGTCGAACGTTCCCAAAATGGTCTATAATGATGAAATTTTAACATTTATTCTTTTGACTCTAAATGACTGTTGGATGTGAATGATGACTTTTTCAACTAAAATAAGTGTGTTTAAAGTCATTTCTGTGCCTGAAACGGGTCAAAATTGAAGCTTTTGAGTAAGCAAAACTCTGTAAAAATGGCACTTTTGGTCACTGTGAGGGTTGAAAAAGTGGTTATTCAACATGAGTCACGATCCAATTGACATTTTGAATAATTTTTGGTACAGTCCAAAAAATCAATTTTCGGATGAAAAACGATGACTCCGGACATGTCAAACGTTCCCAAAATGGTCTATAATGATGAAATTTTAACATTTAATCTTTTGACTCTAAATGACTGTTGGATGTGAATTATGACTTTTTCAACTAAAATAAGTGTGTTTAAAGTCATTTCTGTGACTGAAACGGGTCAAAATTGAAGCTTTTGAGTAAGCAAAACTCTGTAAAAATGGCACTTTTGGTCACTGTGAGGGTTTAAAAAGTGGTTATTCAACATGAGGCACGATCCAATTGACATTTTGAATAATTTTTGGTACAGTCCAAAAAATCAATTTTCGGATGAAAAACGATGACTCCGGACATGTCAAACGTTCCCAAAATGGTCTATAATGATGAAATTTTAACATTTAATCTTTTGACTCTAAATGACTGTTGGATGTGAATTATGACTTTTTCAACTAAAATAAGTGTGTTTAAAGTCATTTCTTTGCCTGAAACGGGTCAAAATTGAATCTTTTGAGTAAGCAAAACTCTGTAAAAATGGCACTTTTGGTCACTGTGAGGGTTTAAAAAGTGGTTATTCAACATGAGGCACGATCCAATTGACATTTTGAATCATTTTTGGTACAGTCCCAAAAATCAATTTTCGGATGAAAAACGATGACTCCGGACATGTCGAACGTTCCCAAAATGGTCTATAATGATGAAATTTTAACATTTAATCTTTTGACTCCAAATGACTGTTGGATGTGCATTATGACTTTTTCAACTAAAATAAGTGTGTTTAAAGTCATTTCTGTGCCTGAAACGGGTCAAAATTGAAGCTTTTGAGTAAGCAAAACTCTGTAAAAATGGCAATTTTGGTCACTGTGAGGGTTTAAAAAGTTGTTATTCAACATGAGGCACGATCCAATTGACATTTTGAATCATTTTTGGTACAGTCCCAAAAATCAATTTTCGGATGAAAAACGATGACTCCGGACATGTCGAACGTTCCCAAAATGGTCTATAATGATGAAATTTTAACATTTAATCTTTTGACTCTAAATGACTGTTGGATGTGAATGATGACTTTTTCAACTAAAATAAGTGTGTTTAAAGTCATTTCTGTGCCTGAAACGGGTCAAAATTGAAGCTTTTGAGTAAGCAAAACTCTGTAAAAATGGCACTTTTGGTCACTGTGAGGGTTTAAAAAGTGGTTATTCAACATGAGGCACGATCCAATTGACATTTTTAATCATTTTTGGTACAGTCCCAAAAATAAATTTTCGGATGAAAAACGATGACTCCGGACATGTCGAACGTTCCCAAAATGGTCTATAATGATGAAATTTTAACATTTAATCTTTTGACTCTAAATGACTGTTGGATGTGAATTATGACTTTTTCAACTAAAATAAGTGTGTTTAAAGTCATTTCTGTGCCTGAAACGTGTCAAAATTGAAGCTTTTGAGTAAGCAAAACTCTGTAAAAATGGCACTTTTGGTCACTGTGAGGGTTTAAAAAGTGGTTATTCAACATGAGGCACGATCCAATTGACATTTTGAATCATTTTTGGTACAGTCCCAAAAATCAATTTTCGGATGAAAAACGATGACTCCGGACATGTCGAACGTTCCCAAAATGGTCTATAATGATGAAATTTTCACATTTAATCTTTTGACTCTAAATGACTGTTGGATGTGAATTATGACTTTTTCAACTAAAATAAGTGTGTTTAAAGTCATTTCTGTGCCTGAAACGGGTCAAAATTGAAGCTTTTGAGTAAGCAAAACTCTGTAAAAATGGCACTTTTGGTCACTGTGAGGGTTTAAAAAGTGGTTATTCAACATGAGGCACGATCCAATTGACATTTTGAATCATTTTTGGTACAGTCCCAAAAATCAATTTTCGGATGAAAAACGATGACTCCGGACATGTCGAACGTTCCCAAAATGGTCTATAATGATGACATTTTAACATTTAATCTTTTGACTCCAAATGACTGTTGGATGTGAATTATGACTTTTTCAACTAAAATAAGTGTGTTTAAAGTCATTTCTGTGCCTGAAACGGGTCAAAATTGAAGCTTTTGAGTAAGCAAAACTCTGTAAAAATGGCACTTTTGGTCACTGTGAGGGTTTAAAAAGTGGTTATTCAACATGAGGCACGATCCAATTGACATTTTGAATCATTTTTGGTACAGTCCCAAAAATCAATTTTCGGATGAAAAACGATGACTCCGGACATGTCGAACGTTCCCAAAATGGTCTATAATGATGAAATTTTAACATTTAATCTTTTGACTCTAAATGACTGTTGGATGTGAATTATGACTTTTTCAACTAAAATAAGTGTGTTTAAAGTCATTTCTGTGCCTGAAACGTGTCAAAATTGAAGCTTTGGAGTAAGCAAAACTCTGTAAAAATGGCACTTTTGGTCACTGTGAGGGTTTAAAAAGTGGTTATTCAACATGAGGCACGATCCAATTGACATTTTGAATCATTTTTGGTACAGTCCCAAATATCAATTTTCGGATGAAAAACGATGACTCCGGACATGTCGAACGTTCCCAAAATGGTCTATAATGATGAAATTTTAACATTTATTCTTTTGACTCTAAATGACTGTTGGATGTGAATGATGACTTTTTCAACTAAAATAAGTGTGTTTAAAGTCATTTCTGTGCCTGAAACGGGTCAAAATTGAAGCTTTTGAGTAAGCAAAACTCTGTAAAAATGGCACTTTTGGTCACTGTGAGGGTTTAAAAAGTGGTTATTCAACATGAGGCACGATCCAATTGACATTTTGAATCATTTTTGGTACAGTCCCAAAAATAAATTTTCGGATGAAAAACGATGACTCCGGACATGTCGAACGTTCCCAAAATGGTCTATAATGATGAAATTTTAACATTTAATCTTTTGACTCTAAATGACTGTTGGATGTGAATTATGACTTTTTCAACTAAAATAAGTGTGTTTAAAGTCATTTCTGTGCCTGAAACGTGTCAAAATTGAAGCTTTTGAGTAAGCAAAACTGTAAAAATGGCACTTTTGGTCACTGTGAGGGTTTAAAAAGTGGTTATTCAACATGAGGCACGATCCAATTTACATTTTGAATCATTTTTGGTACAGTCCCAAAAATCAATTTTCGGATGAAAAACGATGACTCCGGACATGTCGAACGTTCCCAAAATGGTCTATAATGATGACATTTTAACATTTAATCTTTTGACTCTAAATGACTGTTGGATGTGAATTATGACTTTTTCAACTAAAATAAGTGTGTTTAAAGTCATTTCTGTGACTGAAACGGGTCAAAATTGAAGCTTTTGAGTAAGCAAAACTCTGTAAAAATGGCCATTTTGGTCACTGTGAGGGTTTAAAAAGTGGTTATTCAACATGAGGCACGATCCAATTGACATTTTGAATCATTTTTGGTACAGTCCCAAAAATAAATTTTCGGATGAAAAACGATGACTCCGGACATGTCGAACGTTCCCAAAATGGTCTATAATGATGAAATTTTAACATTTAATCTTTTGACTCTAAATGACTGTTGGATGTGAATTATGACTTTTTCAACTAAAATAAGTGTGTTTAAAGTCATTTCTGTGCCTGAAACGTGTCAAAATTGAAGCTTTTGAGTAAGCAAAACTCTGTAAAAATGGCACTTTTGGTCACTGTGAGGGTTTAAAAAGTGGTTATTCAACATGAGGCACGATCCAATTTACATTTTGAATCATTTTTGGTACAGTCCCAAAAATCAATTTTCGGATGAAAAACGATGACTCCGGACATGTCGAACGTTCCCAAAATGGTCTATAATGATGAAATTTTAACATTTAATCTTTTGACTCTAAATGACTGTTGGATGTGAATTATGACTTTTTCAACTAAAATAAGTGTGTTTAAAGTCATTTCTGTGACTGAAACGGGTCAAAATTGAAGCTTTTGAGTAAGCAAAACTCTGTAAAAATGGCACTTTTGGTCACTGTGAGGGTTTAAAAAGTGGTTATTCAACATGAGGCACGATCCAATTGACATTTTGAATCATTTTTGGTACAGTCTAAAAAATCAATTTTCGGATGAAAAACGATGACTCCGGACATGTCGAACGTTCCCAAAATGGTCTATAATGATGAAATTTTAACATTTAATCTTTTGACTCTAAATGACTGTTGGATGTGAATTATGACTTTTTCAACTAAAATAAGTATGTTTAAAGTCATTTCTGTGCCTGAAACGGGTCAAAATTGAAGCTTTTGAGTAAGCAAAACTCTGTAAAAATGGCACTTTTGGTCACTGTGAGGGTTTAAAAAGTGGTTATTCAACATGAGGCACGATCCAATTGACATTTTGAATCATTTTTGGTACAGTCCCAAAAATCAATTTTCGGATGAAAAACGATGACTCCGGACATGTCGAACGTTCCCAAAATGGTCTACAATGATGAAATTTTAACATTTAATCTTTTGACTCTAAATGACTGTTGGATGTGAATTATGACTTTTTCAACTAAAATAAGTGTGTTTAAAGTCATTTCTGTGCCTGAAACGGGTCAAAATTGAAGCTTTTGAGTAAGCAAAACTCTGTAAAAATGGCACTTTTGGTCACTGTGAGGGTTTAAAAAGTGGTTATTCAACATGAGGCACGATCCAATTGACATTTTGAATCAATTTTGGTACAGTCCAAAAAATCAATTTTCGGATGAAAAACGATGACTCCGGACATGCCGAACGTTCCCAAAATGGTCTATAATGATGAAATTTTAACACTTAATCTTTTGACTCTAAATGACTGTTGGATGTGAATTATGACTTTTTCAACTAAAATAAGTGTGTTTAAAGTCATTTCTGTGCCTGAAACGGGTCAAAATTGAAGCTTTTGAGTAAGCAAAACTCTGTAAAAATGGCACTTTTGGTCACTGTGAGGGTTTAAAAAGTGGTTATTCAACATGAGGCACGATCCAATTGACATTTTGAATAATTTTTGGTACAGTCCCAAAAATCAATTTTCGGATGAAAAACGATGACTCCGGACATGTCGAACGTTCCCAAAATGGTCTATAATGATGAAATTTTAACATTTAATCTTTTGACTCTAAATGACTGTTGGATGTGAATTATGACTTTTTCAACTAAAATAAGTGTGTTTAAAGTCATTTCTGTGACTGAAACGGGTCAAAATTGAAGCTTTTGAGTAAGCAAAACTCTGTAAAAATGGCACTTTTGGTCACTGTGAGGGTTTAAAAAGTGGTTATTCAACATGAGGCACGATCCAATTGACATTTTGAATAATTTTTGGTACAGTCTAAAAAATCAATTTTCGGATGAAAAACGATGTCTCCGGACATGTCGAACGTTCCCAAAATGGTCTATAATGATGAAATTTTAACATTTAATCTTTTGACTCTAAATGACTGTTGGATGTGAATTATGACTTTTTCAACTAAAATAAGTGTGTTTAAAGTCATTTCTTTGCCTGAAACGGGTAAAAATGGAATCTTTTGAGTAAGCAAAACTCTGTAAAAATGGCACTTTTGGTCACTGTGAGGGTTTAAAAAGTGGTTATTCAACATGAGGCACGATCCAATTGACATTTTGAATCATTTTTGGTACAGTCCCAAAAATCAATTTTCGGATGAAAAACGATGACTCCGGACATGTCGAACGTTCCCAAAATGGTCTATAATGATGAAATTTTCACATTTAATCTTTTGACTCTAAATGACTGTTGGATGTGAATTATGACTTTTTCAACTAAAATAAGTGTGTTTAAAGTCATTTCTGTGCCTGAAACGGGTCAAAATTGAAGCTTTTGAGTAAGCAAAACTCTGTAAAAATGGCAATTTTGGTCACTGTGAGGGTTTAAAAAGTGGTTATTCAACATGAGGCACAATCCAATTGACATTTTGAATCATTTTTGGTACAGTCCCAAAAATCAATTTTCGGATGAAAAACGATGACTCCGGACATGTCGAACGTTCCCAAAATGGTCTATAATGATGAAATTTTAACATTTAATCTTTTGACTCTAAATGACTGTTGGATGTGAATTATGACTTTTTCAACTAAAATAAGTGTGTTTAAAGTCATTTCTGTGCCTGAAACGGGTCAAAATTGAAGCTTTGGAGTAAGCAAAACTCTGTAAAAATGGCACTTTTGGTCACTGTGAGGATTTAAAAAGTGGTTATTCAACATGAGGCACGATCCAATTGACATTTTGAATCATTTTCAGTACAGTCCAAAAAATCAATTTTCGGATGAAAAACGATGACTCCGGACATGTCGAACGTTCCCAAAATGGTCTATAATGATGAAATTTTAACATTTAATCTTTTGACTCTAAATGACTATTGGATGTGAATTATGACTTTTTCAACTAAAATAAGTGTGTTTAAAGTCATTTCTGTGCCTGAAACGGGTCAAAATTGAAGCTTTTGAGTAAGCAAAACTCTGTAAAAATGGCACTTTTGGTCACTGTGAGGGTTTAAAAAGTGGTTATTCAACATGAGGCACGATCCAATTCACATTTTGAATCATTTTTGGTACAGTCCCAAAAATCAATTTTCGGATGAAAAACGATGACTCCGGACATGTCGAACGTTCCAAAAATGGTCTATAATGATGAAATTTTAACATTTAATCTTTTGACTCTAAATGACTGTTGGATGTGAATTATGACTTTTTCAACTAAAATAAGTGTGTTTAAAGTCATTTCTGTGCCTGAAACGTGTCAAAATTGAAGCTTTTGAGTAAGCAAAACTCTGTAAAAATGGCACTTTTGGTCACTGTGAGGGTTTAAAAAGTGGTTATTCAACATGAGGCACGATCCAATTGACATTTTGAATCATTTTTGGTACAGTCCCAAAAATCAATTTTCGGATGAAAAACGATGACTCCGGACATGTCGAACGTTCCCAAAATGGTCTATAATGATGAAATTTTAACATTTATTCTTTTGACTCTAAATGACTGTTGGATGTGAATGATGACTTTTTCAACTAAAATAAGTGTGTTTAAAGTCATTTCTGTGCCTGAAACGGGTCAAAATTGAAGCTTTTGAGTAAGCAAAACTCTGTAAAAATGGCACTTTTGGTCACTGTGAGGGTTTAAAAAGTGGTTATTCAACATGAGGCACGATCCAATTGACATTTTGAATCATTTTTGGTACAGTCCCAAAAATAAATTTTCGGATGAAAAACAATGACTCCGGACATGTCGAACGTTCCCAAAATGGTCTATAATGATGAAATTTTAACATTTAATCTTTTGACTCTAAATGACTGTTGGATGTGAATTATGACTTTTTCAACTAAAATAAGTGTGTTTAAAGTCATTTCTGTGACTGAAACGGGTCAAAATTGAAGCTTTTGAGTAAGCAAAACTCTGTAAAAATGGCACTTTTGGTCACTGTGAGGGTTTAAAAAGTGGTTATTCAACATGAGGCACGATCCAATTTACATTTTGAATCATTTTTGGTACAGTCCCAAAAATCAATTTTCGGATGAAAAACGATGACTCCGGACATGTCGAACGTTCCCAAAATGGTCTATAATGATGAAATTTTAACACTTAATCTTTTGACTCTAAATGACTGTTGGATGTGAATTATGACTTTTTCAACTAAAATAAGTGTGTTTAAAGTCATTTCTGTGCCTGAAACGGGTCAAAATTGAAGCTTTTGAGTAAGCAAAACTCTGTAAAAATGGCACTTTTGGTCACTGTGAGGGTTTAAAAAGTGGTTATTCAACATGAGGCACGATCCAATTGACATTTTGAATCATTTTTGGTACAGTCCCAAAAATCAATTTTCGGATGAAAAACGATGACTCCGGACATGTCGAACGTTCCCAAAATGGTCTATAATGATGAAATTTTAACATTTAATCTTTTGACTCTAAATGACTGTTGGATGTGAATTATGACTTTTTCAACTAAAATAAGTGTGTTTAAAGACATTTCTGTGCCTGAAACGGGTCAAAATTGAAGCTTTTGAGTAAGCAAAACTCTGTAAAAATCGCACTTTTGGTCACTGTGAGGGTTTAAAAAGTGGTTATTCAACATGAGGCACGATCCAATTGACATTTTGAATCATTTTTGGTACAGTCCCAAAAATCAATTTTCGGATGAAAAACGATGACTCCGGACATGTCGAACGTTCCCAAAATGGTCTATAATGATGAAATTTTAACATTTAATCTTTTGACTCTAAATGACTGTTGGATGTGAATTATGACTTTTTCAACTAAAATAAGTGTGTTTAAAGTCATTTCTTTGCCTGAAACGGGTCAAAATTGAAGCTTTTGAGTAAGCAAAACTGTGAAAATGTCACTTTTGGTCACTGTGAGGGTTTAAAAAGTGGTTATTCAACATGAGGCACGATCCAATTTACATTTTGAATCATTTTTGGTACAGTCCCAAAAATCAATTTTCGGATGAAAAACGATGACTCCGGACATGTCGAACGTTCCCAAAATGGTCTATAATGATGAAATTTTAACATTTAATCTTTTGACTCTAAATCACTGTTGGATGTGAATTATGACTTTTTCAACTAAAATAAGTGTGTTTAAAGTCATTTCTGTGACTGAAACGGGTCAAAATTGAAGCTTTTGAGTTAGCAAAACTCTGTAAAAATGGCCATTTTGGTCACTGTGAGGGTTTAAAAAGTGGTTATTCAACATGAGGCACGATCCAATTGACATTTTAAATCATTTTTGGTACAGTCCCAAAAATAAATTTTCGGATGAAAAACGATGACTCCGGACATGTCGAACGTTCCCAAAATGGTCTATAATGATGAAATTTTAACATTTAATCTTTTGACTCTAAATGACTGTTGGATGTGAATTATGACTTTTTCAACTAAAATAAGTGTGTTTAAAGTCATTTCTTTGCCTGAAACGGGTCAAAATTGAATCTTTTGAGTAAGCAAAACTCTGTAAAAATGGCACTTTTGGTCACTGTGAGGGTTTAAAAAGTAGTTATTCAACATGAGGCACGATCCAATTGACATTTTGAATCATTTTTGGTACAGTCCCAAAAATCAATTTTCGGATGAAAAACGATGACTCCGGACATGTCGAACGTTCCCAAAATGGTCTATAATGATGAAATTTTAACATTTAATCTTTTGACTCTAAATGACTGTTGGATGTGCATTATGACTTTTTCAACTAAAATAAGTGTGTTTAAATTCATTTCTGTGCCTGAAACGGGTCAAAATTGAAGCTTTTGAGTAAGCAAAACTCTGTAAAAATGGCAATTTTGGTCACTGTGAGGGTTTAAAAAGTGGTTATTCAACATGAGGCACGATCCAATTGACATTTTGAATCATTTTTGGTACAGTCCAAAAAATCAATTTTCGGATGAAAAACGATGACTCCGGACATGTCGAACGTTCCCAAAATGGTCTATAATGATGAAATTTTAACATTTAATCTTTTGACTCTAAATGACTGTTGGATGTGAATGATGACTTTTTCAACTAAAATAAGTGTGTTTAAAGTCATTTCTGTGCCTGAAACGGGTCAAAATTGAAGCTTTTGAGTAAGCAAAACTCTGTAAAAATGGCACTTTTGGTCACTGTGAGGGTTTAAAAAGTGGTTATTCAACATGAGGCACGATCCAATTGACATTTTGAATCATTTTTGGTACAGTCCCAAAAATCAATTTTCGGATGAAAAACGATGACTCCGGACATGTCGAACGTTCCCAAAATGGTCTATAATGATGAAATTTTAACATTTAATCTTTTGACTCTAAATGACTGTTGGATGTGAATTATGACTTTTTCAACTAAAATAAGTGTGTTTAAAGTCATTTCTGTGCCTGAAACGTGTCAAAATTGAAGCTTTTGAGTAAGCAAAACTCTGTAAAAATGGCACTTTTGGTCACTGTGAGGGTTTAAAAAGTGGTTATTCAACATGAGGCACGATCCAATTGACATTTTGAATCATTTTTGGTACAGTCCCAAAAATCAATTTTCGGATGAAAAACGATGACTCCGGACATGTCGAACGTTCCCAAAATGGTCTATAATGATGAAATTTTAACATTTAATCTTTTGACTCTAAATGACTGTTGGATGTGAATTATGACTTTTTCAACTAAAATAAGTGTGTTTAAAGTCATTTCTGTGCCTGAAACGTGTCAAAATTGAAGCTTTTGAGTAAGCAAAACTCTGTAAAAATGGCACTTTTGGTCACTGTGAGGGTTTAAAAAGTGGTTATTCAACATGAGGCACGATCCAATTTACATTTTGAATCATTTTTGGTACAGTCCCTAAAATCAATTTTCGGATGAAAAACGATGACTCCGGACATGTCGAACGTTCCCAAAATGGTCTATAATGATGAAATTTAACATTTAATCTTTTGACTCTAAATGACTGTTGGATGTGAATTATGACTTTTTCAACTAAAATAAGTGTGTTTAAAGTCATTTCTGTGCCTGAAACGGGTCAAAATTGAAGCTTTTGAGTAAGCAAAACTCTGTAAAAATGGCACTTTTGGTCACTGTGAGGGTTTAAAAAGTGGTTATTCAACATGAGGCACGATCCAATTGACATTTTGAATCATTTTTGGTACAGTCCCAAAAATCAATTTTCGGATGAAAAACGATGACTCCGGACATGTCGAACGTTCCCAAAATGGTCTATAATGATGAAATTTTAACATTTAATCTTTTGACTCTAAATGACTGTTGGATGTGAATTATGACTTTTTCAACTAAAATAAGTGTGTTTAAAGTCATTTCTTTGCCTGAAACAGGTCAAAATTGAAGCTTTTGAGTAAGCAAAACTGTAAAAATGGCACTTTTGGTCACTGTGAGGGTTTAAAAAGTGGTTATTCAACATGAGGCACGATCCAATTTACATTTTGAATCATTTTTGGTACAGTCCCAAAAATCAATTTTCGGATGAAAAACGATGACTCCGGACATGTCGAACGTTCCCAAAATTGTCTATAATGATGAAATTTTAACATTTAATCTTTTGACTCTAAGTGACTGTTGGATGTGCATTATGACTTTTTCAACTAAAATAAGTGTGTTTAAATTCATTTCTGTGCCTGAAACGGGTCAAAATTGAAGCTTTTAAGTAAGCAAAACTCTGTAAAAATGGCAATTTTGGTCACTGTGAGGGTTTAAAAAGTGGTTATTCAACATGAGGCACGATCCAATTGACATTTTGAATCATTTTTGGTACAGTCCAAAAAATCAATTTTCGGATGAAAAACGATGACTCCGGACATGTCGAACGTTCCCAAAATGGTCTATAATGATGAAATTTTAACATTTAATCTTTTGACTCTAAATGACTGTTGGATGTGAATGATGACTTTTTCAACTAAAATAAGTGTGTTTAAAGTCATTTCTGTGCCTGAAACGGGTCAAAATTGAAGCTTTTGAGTAAGCAAAACTCTGTAAAAATTGGCACTTTTGGTCACTGAGAGGGTTTAAAAAGTGGTTATTCAACATGAGGCACGATCCAATTGACATTTTGAATCATTTTTGGTACAGTCCCAAAAATCAATTTTCGGATGAAAAACGATGACTCCGGACATGTCGAACGTTCCCAAAATGGTCTATAATGATGAAATTTTAACATTTAATCTTTTGACTCTAAATGACTGTTGGATGTGAATTATGACTTTTTCAACTAAAATAAGTGTGTTTAAAGTCATTTCTGTGCCTGAAACGGGTCAAAATTGAAGCTTTTGAGTAAGCAAAACTCTGTAAAAATGGCACTTTTGGTCACTGTGAGGGTTTAAAAAGTGGTTATTCAACATGAGGCACGATCCAATTGACATTTTGAATCATTTTTGGTACAGTCCCAAAAATCAATTTTCGGATGAAAAACGATGACTCCGGACATGTCGAACGTTCCCAAAATGGTCTATAATGATGAAATTTTAACATTTAATCTTTTGACTCTAAATGACTGTTGGATGTGCATTATGACTTTTTCAACTAAAATAAGTGTGTTTAAATTCATTTCTGTGCCTGAAACGGGTCAAAATTGAAGCTTTTGAGTAAGCAAAACTCTGTAAAAATGGCAATTTTGGTCACTGTGAGGGTTTAAAAAGTGGTTATTCAACATGAGGCACGATCCAATTGACATTTTGAATCATTTTTGGTACAGTCCAAAAAATCAATTTTCGGATGAAAAACGATGACTCCGGACATGTCGAACGTTCCCAAAATGGTCTATAATGATGAAATTTTAACATTTAATCTTTTGACTCTAAATGACTGTTGGATGTGAATGATGACTTTTTCAACTAAAATAAGTGTGTTTAAAGTCATTTCTGTGCCTGAAACGGGTCAAAATTGAAGCTTTTGAGTAAGCAAAACTCTGTAAAAATGGCACTTTTGGTCACTGTGAGGGTTTAAAAAGTGGTTATTCAACATGAGGCACGATCCAATTGACATTTTGAATCATTTTTGGTACAGTCCCAAAAATCAATTTTCGGATGAAAAACGATGACTCCGGACATGTCGAACGTTCCCAAAATGGTCTATAATGATGAAATTTTAACATTTAATCTTTTGACTCTAAATGACTGTTGGATGTGAATTATGACTTTTTCAACTAAAATAAGTGTGTTTAAAGTCATTTCTGTGCCTGAAACGTGTCAAAATTGAAGCTTTTGAGTAAGCAAAACTCTGTAAAAATGGCACTTTTGGTCACTGTGAGGGTTTAAAAAGTGGTTATTCAACATGAGGCACGATCCAATTGACATTTTGAATCATTTTTGGTACAGTCCCAAAAATCAATTTTCGGATGAAAAACGATGACTCCGGACATGTCGAACGTTCCCAAAATGGTCTATAATGATGAAATTTTAACATTTAATCTTTTGACTCTAAATGACTGTTGGATGTGAATTATGACTTTTTCAACTAAAATAAGTGTGTTTAAAGTCATTTCTGTGCCTTAAACGTGTCAAAATTGAAGCTTTTGAGTAAGCAAAACTCTGTAAAAATGGCACTTTTGGTCACTGTGAGGGTTTAAAAAGTGGTTATTCAACATGAGGCACGATCCAATTGACATTTTGAATCATTTTTGGTACAGTCCCAAAAATCAATTTTCGGATGAAAAACGATGACTCCGGACATGTCGAACGTTCCCAAAATGGTCTATAATGATGAAATTTTAACATTTAATCTTTTGACTCTAAATGACTGTTGGATGTGAATTATGACTTTTTCAACTAAAATAAGTGTGTTTAAAGTCATTTCTGTGCCTGAAACGTGTCAAAATTGAAGCTTTTGAGTAAGCAAAACTCTGTAAAAATGGCACTTTTGGTCACTGTGAGGGTTTAAAAAGTGGTTATTCAACATGAGGCACGATCCAATTTACATTTTGAATCATTTTTGGTACAGTCCCTAAAATCAATTTTCGGATGAAAAACGATGACTCCGGACATGTCGAACGTTCCCAAAATGGTCTATAATGATGAAATTTAACATTTAATCTTTTGACTCTAAATGACTGTTGGATGTGAATTATGACTTTTTCAACTAAAATAAGTGTGTTTAAAGTCATTTCTGTGCCTGAAACGGGTCAAAATTGAAGCTTTTGAGTAAGCAAAACTCTGTAAAAATGGCACTTTTGGTCACTGTGAGGGTTTAAAAAGTGGTTATTCAACATGAGGCACGATCCAATTGACATTTTGAATCATTTTTGGTACAGTCCCAAAAATCAATTTTCGGATGAAAAACGATGACTCCGGACATGTCGAACGTTCCCAAAATGGTCTATAATGATGAAATTTTAACATTTAATCTTTTGACTCTAAATGACTGTTGGATGTGAATTATGACTTTTTCAACTAAAATAAGTGTGTTTAAAGTCATTTCTTTGCCTGAAACAGGTCAAAATTGAAGCTTTTGAGTAAGCAAAACTGTAAAAATGGCACTTTTGGTCACTGTGAGGGTTTAAAAAGTGGTTATTCAACATGAGGCACGATCCAATTTACATTTTGAATCATTTTTGGTACAGTCCCAAAAATCAATTTTCGGATGAAAAACGATGACTCCGGACATGTCGAACGTTCCCAAAATGGTCTATAATGATGAAATTTTAACATTTAATCTTTTGACTCTAAATGACTGTTGGATGTGAATTATGACTTTTTCAACTAAAATAAGTGTGTTTAAAGTCATTTCTTTGCCTGAAACAGGTCAAAATTGAAGCTTTTGAGTAAGCAAAACTGTAAAAATGGCACTTTTGGTCACTGTGAGGGTTTAAAAAGTGGTTATTCAACATGAGGCACGATCCAATTGACATTTTGAATCATTTTTGGTACAGTCCCAAAAATCAATTTTCGGATGAAAAACGATGACTCCGGACATGTCGAACGTTCCCAAAATGGTCTATAATGATGAAATTTTAACATTTAATCTTTTGACTCTAAATGACTGTTGGATGTGAATTATGACTTTTTCAACTAAAATAAGTGTGTTTAAAGTCATTTCTGTGCCTGAAACGTGTCAAAATTGAAGCTTTTGAGTAAGCAAAACTCTGTAAAAATGGCACTTTTGGTCACTGTGAGGGTTTAAAAAGTGGTTATTCAACATGAGGCACGATCCAATTGACATTTTGAATCATTTTTGGTACAGTCCCAAAAATCAATTTTCGGATGAAAAACGATGACTCCGGACATGTCGAACGTTCCCAAAATGGTCTATAATGATGAAATTTAACATTTAATCTTTTGACTCTAAATGACTGTTGGATGTGAATTATGACTTTTTCAACTAAAATAAGTGTGTTTAAAGTCATTTCTGTGCCTGAAACGGGTCAAAATTGAAGCTTTTGAGTAAGCAAAACTCTGTAAAAATGGCACTTTTGGTCACTGTGAGGGTTTAAAAAGTGGTTATTCAACATGAGGCACGATCCAATTGACATTTTGAATCATTTTTGGTACAGTCCCAAAAATCAATTTTCGGATGAAAAACGATGACTCCGGACATGTCGAACGTTCCCAAAATGGTCTATAATGATGAAATTTTAACATTTAATCTTTTGACTCTAAATGACTGTTGGATGTGAATTATGACTTTTTCAACTAAAATAAGTGTGTTTAAAGTCATTTCTTTGCCTGAAACAGGTCAAAATTGAAGCTTTTGAGTAAGCAAAACTGTAAAAATGGCACTTTTGGTCACTGTGAGGGTTTAAAAAGTGGTTATTCAACATGAGGCACGATCCAATTTACATTTTGAATCATTTTTGGTACAGTCCCAAAAATCAATTTTCGGATGAAAAACGATGACTCCGGACATGTCGAACGTTCCCAAAATTGTCTATAATGATGAAATTTTAACATTTAATCTTTTGACTCTGAGTGACTGTTGGATGTGCATTATGACTTTTTCAACTAAAATAAGTGTGTTTAAATTCATTTCTGTGCCTGAAACGGGTCAAAATTGAAGCTTTTGAGTAAGCAAAACTCTGTAAAAATGGCAATTTTGGTCACTGTGAGGGTTTAAAAAGTGGTTATTCAACATGAGGCACGATCCAATTGACATTTTGAATCATTTTTGGTACAGTCCAAAAAATCAATTTTCGGATGAAAAACGATGACTCCGGACATGTCGAACGTTCCCAAAATGGTCTATAATGATGAAATTTTAACATTTAATCTTTTGACTCTAAATGACTGTTGGATGTGAATGATGACTTTTTCAACTAAAATAAGTGTGTTTAAAGTCATTTCTGTGCCTGAAACGGGTCAAAATTGAAGCTTTTGAGTAAGCAAAACTCTGTAAAAATTGGCACTTTTGGTCACTGAGAGGGTTTAAAAAGTGGTTATTCAACATGAGGCACGATCCAATTGACATTTTGAATCATTTTTGGTACAGTCCCAAAAATCAATTTTCGGATGAAAAACGATGACTCCGGACATGTCGAACGTTCCCAAAATGGTCTATAATGATGAAATTTTAACATTTAATCTTTTGACTCTAAATGACTGTTGGATGTGAATTATGACTTTTTCAACTAAAATAAGTGTGTTTAAAGTCATTTCTGTGCCTGAAACGGGTCAAAATTGAAGCTTTTGAGTAAGCAAAACTCTGTAAAAATGGCACTTTTGGTCACTGTGAGGGTTTAAAAAGTGGTTATTCAACATGAGGCACGATCCAATTGACATTTTGAATCATTTTTGGTACAGTCCCAAAAATCAATTTTCGGATGAAAAACGATGACTCCGGACATGTCGAACGTTCCCAAAATGGTCTATAATGATGAAATTTTAACATTTAATCTTTTGACTCTAAATGACTGTTGGATGTGCATTATGACTTTTTCAACTAAAATAAGTGTGTTTAAATTCATTTCTGTGCCTGAAACGGGTCAAAATTGAAGCTTTTGAGTAAGCAAAACTCTGTAAAAATGGCAATTTTGGTCACTGTGAGGGTTTAAAAAGTGGTTATTCAACATGAGGCACGATCCAATTGACATTTTGAATCATTTTTGGTACAGTCCAAAAAATCAATTTTCGGATGAAAAACGATGACTCCGGACATGTCGAACGTTCCCAAAATGGTCTATAATGATGAAATTTTAACATTTAATCTTTTGACTCTAAATGACTGTTGGATGTGAATGATGACTTTTTCAACTAAAATAAGTGTGTTTAAAGTCATTTCTGTGCCTGAAACGGGTCAAAATTGAAGCTTTTGAGTAAGCAAAACTCTGTAAAAATGGCACTTTTGGTCACTGTGAGGGTTTAAAAAGTGGTTATTCAACATGAGGCACGATCCAATTGACATTTTGAATCATTTTTGGTACAGTCCCAAAAATCAATTTTCGGATGAAAAACGATGACTCCGGACATGTCGAACGTTCCCAAAATGGTCTATAATGATGAAATTTTAACATTTAATCTTTTGACTCTAAATGACTGTTGGATGTGAATTATGACTTTTTCAACTAAAATAAGTGTGTTTAAAGTCATTTCTGTGCCTGAAACGTGTCAAAATTGAAGCTTTTGAGTAAGCAAAACTCTGTAAAAATGGCACTTTTGGTCACTGTGAGGGTTTAAAAAGTGGTTATTCAACATGAGGCACGATCCAATTTACATTTTGAATCATTTTTGGTACAGTCCCTAAAATCAATTTTCGGATGAAAAACGATGACTCCGGACATGTCGAACGTTCCCAAAATGGTCTATAATGATGAAATTTAACATTTAATCTTTTGACTCTAAATGACTGTTGGATGTGAATTATGACTTTTTCAACTAAAATAAGTGTGTTTAAAGTCATTTCTGTGCCTGAAACGGGTCAAAATTGAAGCTTTTGAGTAAGCAAAACTCTGTAAAAATGGCACTTTTGGTCACTGTGAGGGTTTAAAAAGTGGTTATTCAACATGAGGCACGATCCAATTGACATTTTGAATCATTTTTGGTACAGTCCCAAAAATCAATTTTCGGATGAAAAACGATGACTCCGGACATGTCGAACGTTCCCAAAATGGTCTATAATGATGAAATTTTAACATTTAATCTTTTGACTCTAAATGACTGTTGGATGTGAATTATGACTTTTTCAACTAAAATAAGTGTGTTTAAAGTCATTTCTTTGCCTGAAACGGGTCAAAATTGAAGCTTTTGAGTAAGCAAAACTGTAAAAATGGCACTTTTGGTCACTGTGAGGGTTTAAAAAGTGGTTATTCAATATGAGGCACGATCCAATTTACATTTTGAATCATTTTTGGTACAGTCCCAAAAATCAATTTTCGGATGAAAAACGATGACTCCGGACATGTCGAACGTTCCCAAAATTGTCTATAATGATGAAATTTTAACATTTAATCTTTTGACTCTAAGTGACTGTTGGATGTGCATTATGACTTTTTCAACTAAAATAAGTGTGTTTAAATTCATTTCTGTGCCTGAAACGGGTCAAAATTGAAGCTTTTGAGTAAGCAAAACTCTGTAAAAATGGCAATTTTGGTCACTGTGAGGGTTTAAAAAGTGGTTATTCAACATGAGGCACGATCCAATTGACATTTTGAATCATTTTTGGTACAGTCCAAAAAATCAATTTTCGGATGAAAAACGATGACTCCGGACATGTCGAACGTTCCCAAAATGGTCTATAATGATGAAATTTTAACATTTAATCTTTTGACTCTAAATGACTGTTGGATGTGAATGATGACTTTTTCAACTAAAATAAGTGTGTTTAAAGTCATTTCTGTGCCTGAAACGGGTCAAAATTGAAGCTTTTGAGTAAGCAAAACTCTGTAAAAATGGCACTTTTGGTCACTGTGAGGGTTTAAAAAGTGGTTATTCAACATGAGGCACGATCCAATTGACATTTTGAATCATTTTTGGTACAGTCCCAAAAATCAATTTTCGGATGAAAAACGATGACTCCGGACATGTCGAACGTTCCCAAAATGGTCTATAATGATGAAATTTTAACATTTAATCTTTTGACTCTAAATGACTGTTGGATGTGAATTATGACTTTTTCAACTAAAATAAGTGTGTTTAAAGTCATTTCTGTGCCTGAAACGTGTCAAAATTGAAGCTTTTGAGTAAGCAAAACTCTGTAAAAATGGCACTTTTGGTCACTGTGAGGGTTTAAAAAGTGGTTATTCAACATGAGGCACGATCCAATTGACATTTTGAATCATTTTTGGTACAGTCCCAAAAATCAATTTTCGAATGAAAAACGGTGACTCCGGACATGTCGAACGTTCCCAAAATGGTCTATAATGATGAAATTTTAACATTTAATCTTTTGACTCTAAATGACTGTTGGATGTGAATTATGACTTTTTCAACTAAAATAAGTGTGTTTAAAGTCATTTCTGTGCCTGAAACGTGTCAAAATTGAAGCTTTTGAGTAAGCAAAACTCTGTAAAAATGGCACTTTTGGTCACTGTGAGGGTTTAAAAAGTGGTTATTCAACATGAGGCACGATCCAATTTACATTTTGAATCATTTTTGGTACAGTCCCAAAAATCAATTTTCGGATGAAAAACGATGACTCCGGACATGTCGAACGTTCCCAAAATGGTCTATAATGATGAAATTTAACATTTAATCTTTTGACTCTAAATGACTGTTGGATGTGAATTATGACTTTTTCAACTAAAATAAGTGTGTTTAAAGTCATTTCTGTGACTGAAACGGGTCAAAATTGAAGCTTTTGAGTAAGCAAAACTCTGTAAAAATGGCCATTTTGGTCACTGTGAGGGTTTAAAAAGTGGTTATTCAACATGAGGCACGATCCAATTGACATTTTAAATCATTTTTGGTACAGTCCCAAAAATAAATTTTCGGATGAAAAACGATGACTCCGGACATGTCGAACGTTCCCAAAATGGTCTATAATGATGAAATTTTAACATTTAATCTTTTGACTCTAAATGACAGTTGGATGTGAATTATGACTTTTTCAACTAAAATAAGTGTGTTTAAAGTCATTTCTGTGCCTGAAACGGGTCAAAATTGGAGCTTTTGAGTAAGCAAAACTCTGTAAAAATGGCACTTTTGGTCACTGTGAGGGTTTAAAAAGTGGTTATTCAACATGAGGCACGATCCAATTTACATTTTGAATCATTTTTGGTACAGTCCCAAAAATCAATTTTCGGATGAAAAACGATGACTCCGGACATGTCGAACGTTCCCAAAATGGTCTATAATGATGAAATTTTAACATTTAATCTTTTGACTCTAAATGACTGTTGGATGTGAATTATGACTTTTTCAACTAAAATAAGTGTGTTTAAAGTCATTTCTGTGACTGAAACGGGTCAAAATTGAAGCTTTTGAGTAAGCAAAACTCTGTAAAAATGGCCATTTTGGTCACTGTGAGGGTTTAAAAAGTGGTTATTCAACATGAGGCACGATCCAATTGACATTTTGAATCATTTTTGGTACAGTCCAAAAAATCAATTTTCGGATGAAAAACGATGACTCCGGACATGCCGAACGTTCCCAAAATGGTCTATAATGATGAAATTTTAACACTTAATCTTTTGACTCTAAATGACTGTTGGATGTGAATTATGACTTTTTCAACTAAAATAAGTGTGTTTAAAGTCATTTCTGTGCCTGAAACGGGTCAAAATTGAAGCTTTTGAGTAAGCAAAACTCTGTAAAAATGGCACTTTTGGTCACTGTGAGGGTTTAAAAAGTGGTTATTCAACATGAGGCACGATCCAATTGACATTTTGAATCATTTTTGGTACAGTCCCAAAAATCAATTTTCGGATGAAAAACGATGACTCCGGACATGTCGAACGTTCCCAAAATGGTCTATAATGATGAAATTTTAATATTTAATCTTTTGACTCTAAATGACTGTTGGATGTGAATTATGACTTTTTCAACTAAAATAAGTGTGTTTCAAGTCATTTCTGTGCCTGAAACGGGTCAAAATTGAAGCTTTTGAGTAAGCAAAACTCTGTAAAAATCGCACTTTTGGTCACTGTGAGGGTTTAAAAAGTGGTTATTCAACATGAGGCACGATCCAATTGACATTTTGAATCATTTTTGGTACAGTCCCAAAAATCAATTTTCGGATGAAAAACGATGACTCCGGACATGTCGAACGTTCCCAAAATGGTCTATAATGATGAAATTTTAACATTTAATCTTTTGACTCTAAATGACTGTTGGATGTGAATTATGACTTTTTCAACTAAAATAAGTGTGTTTAAAGTCATTTCTTTGCCTGAAACGGGTCAAAATTGAAGCTTTTGAGTAAGCAAAACTGTGAAAATGGCACTTTTGGTCACTGTGAGGGTTTAAAAAGTGGTTATTCAACATGAGGCACGATCCAATTTACATTTTGAATCATTTTTGGTACAGTCCCAAAAATCAATTTTCGGATGAAAAACGATGACTCCGGACATGTCGAACGTTCCCAAAATTGTCTATAATGATGAAATTTTAACATTTAATCTTTTGACTCTAAGTGACTGTTGGATGTGCATTATGACTTTTTCAACTAAAATAAGTGTGTTTAAATTCATTTCTGTGCCTGAAACGGGTCAAAATTGAAGCTTTTGAGTAAGCAAAACTCTGTAAAAATGGCAATTTTGGTCACTGTGAGGGTTTAAAAAGTGGTTATTCAACATGAGGCACGATCCAATTGACATTTTGAATCATTTTTGGTACAGTCCAAAAAATCAATTTTCGGATGAAAAACGATGACTCCGGACATGTCGAACGTTCCCAAAATGGTCTATAATGATGAAATTTTAACATTTAATCTTTTGACTCTAAATGACTGTTGGATGTGAATGATGACTTTTTCAACTAAAATAAGTGTGTTTAAAGTCATTTCTGTGCCTGAAACGGGTCAAAATTGAAGCTTTTGAGTAAGCAAAACTCTGTAAAAATGGCACTTTTGGTCACTGAGAGGGTTTAAAAAGTGGTTATTCAACATGAGGCACGATCCAATTGACATTTTGAATCATTTTTGGTACAGTCCCAAAAATCAATTTTCGGATGAAAAACGATGACTCCGGACATGTCGAACGTTCCCAAAATGGTCTATAATGATGAAATTTTAACATTTAATCTTTTGACTCTAAATGACTGTTGGATGTGAATTATGACTTTTTCAACTAAAATAAGTGTGTTTAAAGTCATTTCTGTGCCTGAAACGGGTCAAAATTGAAGCTTTTGAGTAAGCAAAACTCTGTAAAAATGGCACTTTTGGTCACTGTGAGGGTTTAAAAAGTGGTTATTCAACATGAGGCACGATCCAATTGACATTTTGAATCATTTTTGGTACAGTCCCAAAAATCAATTTTCGGATGAAAAACGATGACTCCGGACATGTCGAACGTTCCCAAAATGGTCTATAATGATGAAATTTTAACATTTAATCTTTTGACTCTAAATGACTGTTGGATGTGCATTATGACTTTTTCAACTAAAATAAGTGTGTTTAAATTCATTTCTGTGCCTGAAACGGGTCAAAATTGAAGCTTTTGAGTAAGCAAAACTCTGTAAAAATGGCAATTTTGGTCACTGTGAGGGTTTAAAAAGTGGTTATTCAACATGAGGCACGATCCAATTGACATTTTGAATCATTTTTGGTACAGTCCCTAAAATCAATTTTCGGATGAAAAACGATGACTCCGGACATGTCGAACGTTCCCAAAATGGTCTATAATGATGAAATTTAACATTTAATCTTTTGACTCTAAATGACTGTTGGATGTGAATTATGACTTTTTCAACTAAAATAAGTGTGTTTAAAGTCATTTCTGTGCCTGAAACGGGTCAAAATTGAAGCTTTTGAGTAAGCAAAACTCTGTAAAAATGGCACTTTTGGTCACTGTGAGGGTTTAAAAAGTGGTTATTCAACATGAGGCACGATCCAATTGACATTTTGAATCATTTTTGGTACAGTCCCAAAAATCAATTTTCGGATGAAAAACGATGACTCCGGACATGTCGAACGTTCCCAAAATGGTCTATAATGATGAAATTTTAACATTTAATCTTTTGACTCTAAATGACTGTTGGATGTGAATTATGACTTTTTCAACTAAAATAAGTGTGTTTCAAGTCATTTCTGTGCCTGAAACGGGTCAAAATTGAAGCTTTTGAGTAAGCAAAACTCTGTAAAAATCGCACTTTTGGTCACTGTGAGGGTTTAAAAAGTGGTTATTCAACATGAGGCACGATCCAATTGACATTTTGAATCATTTTTGGTACAGTCCCAAAAATCAATTTTCGGATGAAAAACGATGACTCCGGACATGTCGAACGTTCCCAAAATGGTCTATAATGATGAAATTTTAACATTTAATCTTTTGACTCTAAATGACTGTTGGATGTGAATTATGACTTTTTCAACTAAAATAAGTGTGTTTAAAGTCATTTCTTTGCCTGAAACGGGTCAAAATTGAAGCTTTTGAGTAAGCAAAACTGTGAAAATGGCACTTTTGGTCACTGTGAGGGTTTAAAAAGTGGTTATTCAACATGAGGCACGATCCAATTTACATTTTGAATCATTTTTGGTACAGTCCCAAAAATCAATTTTCGGATGAAAAACGATGACTCCGGACATGTCGAACGTTCCCAAAATTGTCTATAATGATGAAATTTTAACATTTAATCTTTTGACTCTAAGTGACTGTTGGATGTGCATTATGACTTTTTCAACTAAAATAAGTGTGTTTAAATTCATTTCTGTGCCTGAAACGGGTCAAAATTGAAGCTTTTGAGTAAGCAAAACTCTGTAAAAATGGCAATTTTGGTCACTGTGAGGGTTTAAAAAGTGGTTATTCAACATGAGGCACGATCCAATTGACATTTTGAATCATTTTTGGTACAGTCCAAAAAATCAATTTTCGGATGAAAAACGATGACTCCGGACATGTCGAACGTTCCCAAAATGGTCTATAATGATGAAATTTTAACATTTAATCTTTTGACTCTAAATGACTGTTGGATGTGAATGATGACTTTTTCAACTAAAATAAGTGTGTTTAAAGTCATTTCTGTGCCTGAAACGGGTCAAAATTGAAGCTTTTGAGTAAGCAAAACTCTGTAAAAATGGCACTTTTGGTCACTGAGAGGGTTTAAAAAGTGGTTATTCAACATGAGGCACGATCCAATTGACATTTTGAATCATTTTTGGTACAGTCCCAAAAATCAATTTTCGGATGAAAAACGATGACTCCGGACATGTCGAACGTTCCCAAAATGGTCTATAATGATGAAATTTTAACATTTAATCTTTTGACTCTAAATGACTGTTGGATGTGAATTATGACTTTTTCAACTAAAATAAGTGTGTTTAAAGTCATTTCTGTGCCTGAAACGGGTCAAAATTGAAGCTTTTGAGTAAGCAAAACTCTGTAAAAATGGCACTTTTGGTCACTGTGAGGGTTTAAAAAGTGGTTATTCAACATGAGGCACGATCCAATTGACATTTTGAATCATTTTTGGTACAGTCCCAAAAATCAATTTTCGGATGAAAAACGATGACTCCGGACATGTCGAACGTTCCCAAAATGGTCTATAATGATGAAATTTTAACATTTAATCTTTTGACTCTAAATGACTGTTGGATGTGCATTATGACTTTTTCAACTAAAATAAGTGTGTTTAAATTCATTTCTGTGCCTGAAACGGGTCAAAATTGAAGCTTTTGAGTAAGCAAAACTCTGTAAAAATGGCAATTTTGGTCACTGTGAGGGTTTAAAAAGTGGTTATTCAACATGAGGCACGATCCAATTGACATTTTGAATCATTTTTGGTACAGTCCCAAAAATCAATTTTCGGATGAAAAACGATGACTCCGGACATGTCGAACGTTCCCAAAATGGTCTATAATGATGAAATTTTAACATTTAATCTTTTGACTCTAAATGACTGTTGGATGTGAATTATGACTTTTTCAACTAAAATAAGTGTGTTTAAAGTCATTTCTTTGCCTGAAACGGGTCAAAATTGAAGCTTTTGAGTAAGCAAAACTGTGAAAATGGCACTTTTGGTCACTGTGAGGGTTTAAAAAGTGGTTATTCAACATGAGGCACGATCCAATTTACATTTTGAATCATTTTTGGTACAGTCCCAAAAATCAATTTTCGGATGAAAAACGATGACTCCGGACATGTCGAACGTTCCCAAAATTGTCTATAATGATGAAATTTTAACATTTAATCTTTTGACTCTAAGTGACTGTTGGATGTGCATTATGACTTTTTCAACTAAAATAAGTGTGTTTAAATTCATTTCTGTGCCTGAAACGGGTCAAAATTGAAGCTTTTGAGTAAGCAAAACTCTGTAAAAATGGCAATTTTGGTCACTGTGAGGGTTTAAAAAGTGGTTATTCAACATGAGGCACGATCCAATTGACATTTTGAATCATTTTTGGTACAGTCCAAAAAATCAATTTTCGGATGAAAAACGATGACTCCGGACATGTCGAACGTTCCCAAAATGGTCTATAATGATGAAATTTTAACATTTAATCTTTTGACTCTAAATGACTGTTGGATGTGAATGATGACTTTTTCAACTAAAATAAGTGTGTTTAAAGTCATTTCTGTGCCTGAAACGGGTCAAAATTGAAGCTTTTGAGTAAGCAAAACTCTGTAAAAATGGCA